>NW_003852522.1:981538-1057184 GCF_000181295.1 Otolemur garnettii
CGGGTCCGGGCTGGGGATTCGAACCCGCCACCTTAGGTGTACGTGGCTGGCGCCTTAGCCGGTTGAGCTATAGGCGCTGAGCCTATGTGTTTATTTTTATTGCAAGTAAAACATTTAAAAAACACTCTCTCTCTGACAGCGTCTCTCTCTGTCTGCCTGGTTAGAGGGCAGTGGCAGGATCACGGTTCACTGTAATCTCAAACTCCTGGGCTCTAGTGAGCCTCCTGGTAGGCTACTCTACTCAGCCTCCCAGGTAGCTGGGACTACAGGTGCCTGCCACCACACCCAGCTAATTTTTCTATTTTTTGTGGAAACGGGGTCTCACTCTGACACTTGCTCAGACTGGTCTTGAAATCCTGCCCTCAAGTGATCCTCCTGCCTTGACCTCCCAAAGTGCCAGGATAACAAGCTGAGTCACCATCCCCAGCTTTCTTTTTTCTCTGTAAGTTAACCCTACTTGGTCCATGGAGCTTTGGGGTTGGGATTTAGTATCTATTGCTGGATCACAACAGCATAGTGCTGCTTATGTGGGAAGAATCTCATCCTCAGAAATTTGAAATCACAAGTGTCCCCTCACCCCAATTCTAGCTCCTCAGGGCTGTTCCCAGAATCTTTCTTCTTTGGCCTAGGGGCTTTCTCTTGCAGTTGGAGTCTGTTTTGCCTCATTGTGGTAACCAGAAGTGCTGGGGAATTAAAGTCTTCTACTAATGACTGACAGAAATCATGGAGCAATACCCATCCCGCTCACTTCTCAGGTGGGATAACTGTCAGGTGCCTGTTCTACACTGGCTCACAGACTCCCCCCAAGAGATTGAGTCCTTGGTACCCACAGTGATACTCAGTACTTACTGATGAATCCTTTACTGGCTGCCTTCTCTTCTCTCTTACTTACTATTCTCTACGGGTGCTTCCTGGGGCTACTTCCTAAATAGTCTACTTGTACTCAAATCCTGGTCTCAGGGTTGGCTTCTGGGGAACGCAAATTAAGACACTCTTAAAGTAGACTGAGAATCCCAAATCTATCCAACTTGAATGTGTGTGCGTGTATGTGTGTGTGAAGAAAGCACTCCTTGGCCATACACATGGTTCATGCCTACAACCCCAGCACTTTGGGAGGCTTAGGCAGAAGAACCACTTGAGATTAGGAATTCTAGACTAGCCTGGGCAACATAGTAAGATCGGTCTCTATAAAAAACTTTAAAAAAATGAGCTGATTAGCTGGCATGGTGGTGTGCCCCTGTAGTCCCAGCTACTCAGGAGCTGAGGAAAGAGGATGGTTTGAGCCCAGGAGTTGGAGGCTGCAGTGACCTATGATTGTGCCACTGCACTCTAACCTGGGTGGCAGAGCAAGACACTGTCTCAAAAAAAAAAAAAAATCTTAGCAAAGAGTTGGAATTACTCCCATAAGCTTTTGTCTTGAAGTCTCCTGTAGCTCAGGGAATAGGATTCCGGCAGAGCTGAGGGTCCTAGAAATGGTTGAGTTGGTTTGTGATTTGATGTAGGCAAAGAAAACCAGAGAGGTGCCTTTGCCATCTACCTAGAATTTATAATGGTTCTTTTAATATTTTGAAGCAGGTCATGGAGGAGTTGGCAGCTCTTCAAGTCCCTCAGCGTGCAACGGGTGGAACCGCAGATGTTTCTGAGCACAAAGAACAACTGCCCACCTATTATGTACCTGCTGACACCGCAGAGGAGAATTTCCGTCTTCTGACCCCACTTTGGAAACTGTCAGGCTGTCAATATCTGTGAATCGGCTGAACAATTTCTGTGCCAAACACTACTTCAACTAGAAGAAAAGTGTCAGTCTTCCAGCTCAGGAGCACCTGTGATGCTTGGCACCCCACCTGGCTTGGCTGCTTTGGGAGATAATGGAGTGCCACCTGCCCTCCTGCGTCACAGCCTCTCTGTGGGCACACACCATTGTCAGAGATGCCAGCTCACCGACGGGCGTCTCATGGCAGCTGCACCAACTTCCTCAGAACCAGGGTCTTGAGTCACTGGCTGTTCAAGAGGATTGGTCAAGAAATAGAAACAGAAAATGGATTATTTTCTATCGCACAGAAGTTGGCTGGCTTTCAAGCAAGGCAAGTGCTTTTAAGACAAATTCTTGATTAGGGTGTGGGCACAAGTTTCTCAGCTTTTTGCTCATTCTCAGAGCAATTTGACAGGGACATCAAACAGAGCTTGGCAGTGCTTTGGAACCATCTCAATGAGGGAAATTCAAAGCCCTGAAGTCACCATTATGGATTTAGTGAAAAACCGCAAAATTTGTTTGGTCAAATTGCCAGGCTGTGAGAGCAGGTTGGAGATAACCCAGTGGAAATGTTTAGCCCTGGGAGAAGATTTCTGCAGGCTGGCATGGAGAGAAATTTGCAGATGTGTGATTGAAATTTATTTTCCCTGTTATGACAAATTTATGAGCTGTTTCTCGTTGATGCAGCATCAGAGTAGCAGGCAGTGTTGGCAGCCTCACCCAGACCTTGATACCACCTCGGCATGCCCATCCCTCTGTTTCTTCATGCTTACCTGCTTCCTGCTCAGACTGCAAGCTTCAGAGGGTTGTTCGTGGGCACTGGAGTCATCTTGTGCCTATGGAGGGCCAGAAGTGCCTGGCAGCTTATCTCTCTCAGCCTTCCTGCACACCAATTGCTGATAGTTTTAGGCATCTGTTATGGACCAAATGTTTGTGCACCCCACCACTTCATATGTTGAAGCCTAACCCCTCCTCCATCACGTGACTATATTTGGAGCTAGGACCTTTCAAAGGTAATTAGGGTTAGATGAAATACTGTGAGTGGGGTCCTGATCCTGGATTGGCGCCCTAAGAAGAAGAGAGTCTCTCTCCTTTCTCTCTCTGCGTGCCCTGAAGAAAGACCATGTGAAGACTGAATTTGTTTTTTCTTTCTTTCTTTCTTTTTTCTTTTCTGAGACAGGGTCTCATTCTGTTTCCTGAACTGGAGTCATCATAGCTCACAGCAACCTCAAGCGCTGGGGCTCAAGAGATCATCCTGCCTCAGCCTTCCTAGTAGGTGGGATTAGAGGCGTGTACCACCAATCCTGGCTAATTTGTCTACTTTTGGTAGAGGTGGGGTGTTGCTTTTGCTCAGATTGGTCTTGAACTCCTAGCCTCAAGTGATTCTCCTGCCTTAGCCTCCCAAAGTGCTAGGATTACAGGTGTGAGCCACCGTGCTCAGTCTGGACTATTAATGACTGATTTAGGTTCTAGTAATGTAGCAATGTCATCTGAGTTGTATATATTGTTTGGACATAAGGGATCTATGTTGGAAAACCAGGGGCTGGTCTATAGTGTTATGATACACATATTGATTTTTGTCCACAGTTCCTGGCTTATGACTCCCATAGTCCTTGTAGCATTGGGGTCCTTTAGGTCTCAGCAGACAGAATATTACTCTCTGACCTTCTCCTGTCCTCCTTGTATTTATTTATTTATTTTAAGAAACAGAGTTTCACTTTATCACCCTTGGTAGAGTGCCCTGGCATCACAGCTCACAGAAACCTCCAACTACTGGGTTTAAGTGATTCTCTTCTCTCAGCCTCCTGAGTAGCTGGGACTACAGGCGCCTGCCACAACACCTGGCTATTTTTTGTAGCAGTTTGGCCAGAGCCAGGTTCAAACCCGCTACCCTCAGTATGTGGGGCTGGCGCCCTACCCACTGAGCCACAGACACCGCCCTCCTGTCCTCCTTTTACCTACCCGCGGTAGGACTCCAATATGATTGTAGGTCTTAAGTCCTCACTCCAGAGAGGGTTTTGCTACACGCCCTGGAAGAAGGAATGTTGCATAGAATCTAAACAGACAGGCCTTGTTGGGTTTAGATGATGCACTTTTTGTCCCGTCACAGTCCTACAGAGTGTCACTTTTGCCTATGTAATAAATCCTACACAAAACCCAGAAAGGACAGGGACTAGGGAGATTCCATGGCTGAACACGTGGAAATTTTTTTTTTTTTGAGACAGTCTCACTATGTTGCCCTTGGTAGAGTGCTGTGATGTCACAGTTCACAGCAACCTCTGACTCTTAGGCTTAAGTGATTCTCTTGCCTTATCCTCCCAAGTAACTGGGACTACAGGTGCCCACCACAATGCTCCACTATTTTTTTTAAATTGCAGTTGTCATTGTTGTTTAGCAGGCCCAGGTCAGGTTTGAACCCTCCTACCTCGGTGTATGTGGCTGGTGCCCTAACCACTGAGCTACAGATGCTGAGCCAGAACACACGGAATTTCCTAGAAGGTGATGTTCTCTGGGAGGGCATGGACGCTCCATGCCCCTCCCCCCAGGTATATCCTTTATAATAAACCAGTACTTTTTTTAAATATTGTAAAGAAAAGGAATTTATTTCTTACAGGTATGGAGGCTGAGAAGTCCAAGATCAAGGGGCTTTGTCTGGACAGAGCCTTTCTGCTGGTGGGGACCCTATCATCCCAGGGAGTCCCGAAGCAAAGCAGGGTATCACATGGCGAGGGAATAAACCAGTAAATATTAAAAAAGAAAAGGATGGCCATCAATCACAAAAGATGGCCTTTGTGTCAAAGGACACAATGAGAAGGCATTTGTCTGTAACCTAAGGGAAGGACCCTTGTCAGATGTCACCCCTGTTGGCACCTTAAGCTTGAACTTCCCAGACTCCAGGACTGTGAGAAAATAAATTGCGTTGTTTAAGCCACCTAGGCTGGGCATTTTGTTCTAGTAGCCAGAGCTGATGAATATAGGGTTGAAAAACCCAGCTCCTTTATCTCTAGGTAGGGCTATCTCTGTGGTATAATTTATGCCTCAGGACTCCCTACTGAGTCAGTCTGAGTCTGGGACTCCTTCCAATGTTACATCCTTATTTGGCTGTTTCATTTCTCTGTCCTGCTTTCTGCACTCCCTCACTGGTTACCCTAGGAGCACTTCTTAATAAATCACTTGCATCTGAATCCTGGTCTCAAGGACTGCTTCTAGGAGAATCTGACCTAAGAAAATCCGTGATGCAGAACTTTGCCAAAGAACCTCAGTACTGAATTGAGGACACAGAAACTGTCAGGACATGAATTCAACTTTGCAGAGCTTTGTCTGTTTCTATCAGTGGCTGTGCTGATTCTCCTTGGGTATCAGCTAGATTAAGCAATGCCAGCTGCTGCAATAAGCAAGTCCTGAAATCTCAGTGTCTTAAAACAACAGAGCTTTGTTTTTCACTCCTGGGCAGTCTGCGGTGGTTTGGGCAGCCCTCCTCAACCATCCAGAACATATGGCTTCCAAGGTTGTTGGGCAGGGGGAAGAGGGAGAGAGGAGGAATGTCAGTTCTTACCTGCCTCAGTCTGGAAATACTGTGCGTTATTTATGCTCATACCCATTGGCCCAAACTGATCACATGACTGTAATCAAATCACAAGGGTTATTGGGAGATGGAGGGCACACATGGGATATTTGAGGAGCTGCAGTTTGTTCTGGCAGAGGTGTTGCCCCTCACATAGGACTTAGGTTATAAAGGCTGCAAAAAGGCAAACAATTCATATGGCTCAAATTGCCTTTGAAAACCTCTTAGGAAGGTAACCTTAATAGGTTGGTGACTTTTATATTGTCTTTCATTACAGAGAAATAATAATACAAAAAATCTTCCTCCATCATTTTCAGGCCCCAAATAATAAATATTTCTAAAGTTTTTACTAATAAAAGAATTGTAAAATTTGAATGTAGTTTTGAGAGTTTCAATGAGAAGGCATATTATTTGGCTTGAATAAGAAGTTGAATCAGATCCCAGAAAGCACTAATCATAAAAGAAAACACTGATAAACTAGGCTTTATTAAAATTAAGAACTTTCTTCAAGACCCCATTACGAGAGCAAAAAGTCAAAACAAGGACTCGGAGAAGATATTTGCATTACATGTAGTCTCCAAGGACTTATGTTGACAATACATATATAAAGAATTCCTAAAATCAATAAGCCAGATAGATGACTAAATAACAAAGGGTGCAAAAGACTCAGTCTGGCATTTCAGAAAACAAAGATGAAAAGGTGACCAACAGGCTCAGCGCCTGTAGCTCAGGCCTATCTCTGTGATATAATTTATGCCTCAGGACTCCCTACTGAACCTGTCTGAGTTTGGGAGTTTGCCTGATGTTACATCCTTATTTAGCTCAGCAGTTAGGGCACTGGCCATATACACTGGGGCTGGTGGGTTTGAACCTGGCTTGCCAAACAATGATGACAACAACAACAACAACGTCAGGCATTGCGGTGGGCACCTGTAGTCCCAGCTATTTGGGAGGCTGAGGCAACAGAATCGCTTAAGCCCAAGAGTTTGAGGTTGCTGTGAGCTGTGATACCCCAGCATTCTACCAAGGGTGACATAGTGAGACTGTCTCAAAATAAAAAAAAGAAAAGAAAAAGTGACCAATGGGTATCAAATAGGGTACTCAACACCATTACCGATCAGGGAAATACAAGTTAACTATATCTCATCAGATTGGCTAGTATTAAAAGGACTTACAATATTCTGTGGTATCCACATAACAAAAACTTTTGTACCTGCTTACTATTTTGAAATTTATAAAAAAGTACTGACAATAAATACTAAGTGTTGGGGAAGGTGTGGAGCGACTAGGATGCTCGTATGCTGTTGGTGGGAGTGCACACCGGTACAACTACTTTGGAAAACCGTTTTAGGACTAGAAGAGTGACTTCTGGCACTGGATTGGTTGGGCTCAGTTCATGCCAAGTTGAGGGATGGATTATTCTGCTCCACATTTGTTAATTCCCAGGATAAAGGCAAAGGAACTCACTCCCCAGGGCATGCTCTTCTGGCAGAATAATGGAGTGCAGGAGCTAAACTGAATCATGCTGGCACATTTATGTCTGTTCACACATGCTGACATCTCTTATGCCAAAGTGACCAAGCCCAGAATCAATGTGGTGGGGAAACATACTCCATACTCCATAGTGAGAGGGCATAATCGTATGCAAAGAGTGTAGTTGTACTTACTGTACTGGTTTCTAAACACTGCAATACTATCTACCATAGCTCTCATGGTGAGGTTATAGGAGAGAGGGAGGTTCTCACTCAGTGGGTAGTGGAACTGAGAGATGCAGAGAGGATGTGAGCCCTGATTGGCATCTTTGGCAGCCCTGGATCCAGCCATGCTTGGAGCCAGATTCAAGCATTGAATATCTCACAGTGACCAATGTATAGATCCCCTTCCACTATCCTTTTTTGATTACACTATTTTGAATTAGGATGCTGTCCCCTGTCACCATAAGTCCCAATACCAATTCTCCCTCACAGTAAATTAGAGTGCCAGTCACAGTAGAGTGCCAATTTCCCCTCATCAACAGCAGCACTGGGTGTTTAGTCTTGTCTTTTCTTGTCTTTTTTTTTTTTTTTTGAGACAGAGTCTCCCTATGTTGCCCTTGGTAGAGTGCTATGGCATCACAGCTCACAGCAACCTCAAACTCTTGGGCTTAAGTGATTCTCTTGTCTCAGCCTCCCAAGTAGCTGGGATTACAGGTGTCTGCCACAATTGTTATTGTTGTTTAGCTGGCCTGGACAGGGTTTGAACCCACCATCCTTGGTGTATGTGGCTGGTGCTGTAACCATTGTGCAACTGCACTGAGCCATGGGTGTTTAGTTTCTGCCGATTTTTAAAGCAAAGAATGGTACCTTGTTTCAACTTCACTTATTTACCAGTAATGTTAAACATTATTCATATTCTTGCTGATCATTTGCTTTTCTCTTTTGTGAACTGAATTTAGCTTACTTTTAGAATGTGACAATTTTTCAGGCTGAAGTGGGCTTGCAAGGATACATTTCCCCCAAGTGTTTTTTGGGTGCTGAAATGGGTTTTGCTGTTGATTAAAATATCCCTCCAGGCTGAGGGTGTTGCTACCTTAATGTAGTCGATGTTTCCTGTTGAAATGAGCACAGAACGACATGTCACCTTTCCCAATCAGCCTCAATGAATGCTATTTTGGGTTACAGAGCTAGAGTAAGAAAAGACAGAGGGCGAGACAGCTGTCACAAGATCTCCAGAAAGCAGCATCAAATTTCACCATTTTATGGTAAATGCTCTTTGGAAGCGTGACACCTTTCCAAGTGAAACCTGATGCTTGCAAGAGAATTTGCCCATTATAAAAGACTGCATATTTGAATCCAACTAATTTTCAGGAGAAGGGAGCAGTACAGAGGGGGGAAAGTTTTAGGAAGCTATTCATTGTCATTTGAAGAACGGAGACTAAAACTTGATAATCCGGGCAGTTAGTTTCTAACTCTCAGGAGAGGCAAGGGAGTGGATCTGTTTAAACCCTTGTTTCTAAAATTTTGATATGTGTCCTAATGGCACCAGCCTTACCTGGCAGCTTTCTACAAATGCAGAATTTCAGTCTCTCTCCAGGATCCTCTTAATGAAAACTTTGTCCCTAGGCTTTGGAACATTAAGTTTCAGCTTGGCTTTCTATTCTGTTTGCACTACTTGTTGGCTTTGGGATTGTGGGCAAAATATTTAAGCTTCTCTGAGTCTCAGTTATCTTATTTGTGAAATGGGAATAATAATAGCAACCAATTTATGGAGTTGTAGTAAAGATTAAGTGAACTAGTCTATATAAGGGCAAGGGTTATGATGCAAAGACACAAAGACGCCCCCCAACTGTAGTGGTTTGCGGAAGACAGATGACTGCTTCTCTGTCACATAATAGTTGGCCCTGAGCCACCCAGATCGGCAGGGCAGAGTTGTTCCCCACACAGTCTTTTGGGGATACTGTTTCTTCTCTTCTGTTGCTCTGTTATTATTTAGGGCACTGTCCTGTGTCACCTGACTGTGTCACCGGAACATCTACATTCCAGTTCTTGGGCCAGCAACTCATCATTTTGGCTCACGTTTCATTGATAAGACCTCACTCATCAGGCCACCCGCAGCACCAAGAGAGGCTGGGAGATGTCGTCTCCAGCTGGGCGTCCCTGTGCCCACTCCAGAAGTCTCCACTGCTCCTGGGTCAGGTGCTGCTAACAGAGGCTGGCTTGGTGAATTTTAGCTTCTCTGATGTATCATTTTTACTAGATTATTTCTCAGTGTGGAGGTACTTTCAACCTTGATCCTGCCACACAGCTAGTGGACAGGCATGATGTATCGCTGCCTCTGCTATTTAGCTAAAGTGATTATCCTGCTCTTTCTAATTACCTGGTCGGAGGGAACTGCTAGCACTGCAGCTGGGACTGGGACTGGGACTCAGCAGCAGGGGTGTATTTAGATACTTCCCTATGTGTGGGAGGCTGATTAGCTACATTTGCTAAGTACCTAACAGCTGTTATTAGTCTTTAATGATCTTAATTCCCAAAGTATCTTGAAGGCAAAAAAAAATTGGGGGGGCGGGGTATCTTTCCCTACCAAGATTCCCAGAGGACAAGTGTTTGCTCTCAATATCTGTACATTAGGCACCAGAAAGGAACGTTGTCTGTATTCTGAAGATTTCTGGCCAAGGGGGCTAGTAATTGAGCCCATATTTGGCAGAAAAATTAAATCCTGAGATTGAAATTGCTCTGACTTCATCCCAGGGGCAAATGGATTATGTTCTCAAAGTGCTTGCTTTTAGAGATGAACCAGGAAGGTGGATTTTTTTCTCTAGTTGGTAAACAGTTTGATTCTTTGTACTAAACTGGAAATCAGTTGCTTTGCTAGCTTTCTTGTTCACAGTCCTAGAAATGTCCCTTCCATTCCCACAATAATCACTTTATAGGTGCATGCAAATTCACTGTGAATTAGAAGTGAATTTTCTTATCACTTTGGCTAAAACGTTTTAAACTCTAGTTGTACCACTTGGTAGATATGCATCATATTAATTAGCCTTTCTATGTTTTTATTTTTCCATTTGTGAACTGTGATTAATTAAAGTAACTATCTCATGGAGTTGAGGATTAAATGAGTTAATTCAAGTAAAGTACTTAAAATGGAGCTTGGCTCATCATAAGTAAATGTTAACTATTATTATTATTATTTGAGAACAATTTTGAGTTAGTCCCAGCATGATCTATCTCCTGCCCTCAAGGGCAGGCATTGTCATCTGTCCCAGGAATCTCTCTCACCTTCATACTTTTGGCAATAGAATTCCCTTGAGTATTGGCAGAGCATATGGTTGCTCATTTGGAAGCTATACTTCCCAGCTTCTCTTGCAGCTACATAAGGCCATGTGATCAAGGTCCCAGCAATGGAATATGAGTAGAAACAATAATGTAACTTCTGTGTTGTGTCCTTAAAAGAATGGACAAGAAAATGCTTTCTTCCACTTTTTCTCTTTCACCCTTCTTGTTTTTATATTTTTAAATTGACAGTTAATTAATTTTGGAGACAGGATCTTACTCTGTTGCCAGGACTAGAGTACAGTGTCATGATCATAGCTTACTTCAACCTCAAACTCTTGGGCTCAAGTGATCCTTCTCAGCCTCCTGGATAGCTGGGACTATAGGTGAGTGTCACCATGATCGTCTAACTTTTCTAAAACTTTTTTTTTGTAGAGATGAGGGTCTTGCTATGTTGCTCAGGCTGTTGTAGAACTGCTAGGCTCAAGTGATCCTCCCACCTTGGCCTCCCAAAGTACTGGAATTACAGGCATGAGCCACCATACTCAGCCTCTTTCCCCCTTCTTGATAATGGAATAAGGACATGGTGGTGAGCCAGGTTGGGCATGTGGATCAAGACATTCTCAGATGATGGTGGAGCAATGAGATAGAAAGCGGGGTCCTTCGATGACCTTGTGCAATGGAGTCACAGGTCATTGGCTATGTGGGACCTGTGTGGGACCATCAACCTTCTTCAGGACTCATGTGCAAAAGAATTAAAACTTGTTATTTGAGCCATTATTTTCTTGAGTCAAGATATCAATTTCTTCAATATCTTGAGGTCTTTGTTTCAGAATCTTGATTATATGCTAACACATTCAATTACTATCTGGGCATTAGAGTATATTTCAGAGAAACAGATTCAGTTTTTTAACATGAGTCAGAGTTTGTAAACAAAATTTAGAGTTTATTGGTCAGTTAGAAGAGCTTAGCAGCCAAAAAGTCCAGTCCCAATTAGACTGTGAATACAAATAAGGCCCCATTAACGTTAATGCCTGAATTTCAATAGCTCATTATTTTACACATGGAGGAACTAAATCTCCACAAGTTTTTGATATTTCATTGGAGAATTCTGAGGGGATATTTCATTTGTGTTCAGGAAAAACTTTGTTCACAACAGATTTACTGCTGTTAAAGTTCCAGTGGCAGCCATCTTGCTGTCTTCTCTACTTTCAGTACTTTCCATGGGTGCCTTGCTCTTTATGCTGTCATGGCCCAGGGGTCGTCCATGGTGCCTTCTGTCTTCCACTACTACTGCCAAGGGTCACCATAGGATGTCTAGGGGTTTCATAAGGAAATACCTGCAAGGGGCCTAGAACAGTGTCTGACCACAGTTAGGTCTCAGTAAGGGTGAACCTTTATTGCCACTGAATGATACATGGATCGGTGAAATCTCAAGTTTTCTCATATTTAAAACAAAGGAACCAAATAAAAAATGACCTATACAGTCTTTGAAAGTCTTAAATTCATTGATTTCCATACTTACTACATGTATATCCTGCATACAACATTTTTGAAGGCATATTGAACATATAAAATGTGACATTTTAATAAAAGTTGTTAATAAAATTCCTAAGGAATAGAGTACAGTACACCTGACTAAATGCACTGACCGTGACCCAGGTAGAACTTGTTTACTTAGGTCATATTTTTAAGTCTCTCTTTTCTTGTTTGTTTTTTTTAATCCTCTGCTAAAAGTTGTAGGAGAGTCTCAGAATTCTTATCTGTACGATGTGGTGATAACAATGCTCACTTCAGTTCATTGCATGAGAATTAAATTCGTTATTAAGTGGAAAGTGCTCAGTACAATGCCTTAGCCATAAATTTTATTTGAAGGAATGAAAATTGGATTACATGTTTGAAAATCAGTGGAGGTAGACAGGATGCACCAGTGGAGACTCCATGAAATACAGGAGGAATGAAATGGTCAGGAGGTATTAAAAGTTCTTCCAGGTCCTGTTGTAGCTGAGTGAAGTGGTAAGAAAAGAGAAAAACAAACAAACAAATAGTTCTTCCAGCCTTTTAAAATAAAATCCTGCTCTGTCAGAAACCTCCATCTCAGTTGTGGCTAAACTAACATGCAATTTTTTGAGTTTGTTGTTCTGGAAGTTAATGTTATAAATGTGAGTGATCTGTTTTCTTGGAAAGCCAGAGTCCTTCACCCAATGCCAATGGTCCAGTTTGGCAAGGCAGCTCATAGAGGTCACTTAGGTTCCCAGGCTCCTCTTCTCATTATAGTCTCCTTTGAGACACTTGTTTCCAACTTGGCCACACATTGGAACCACCTGGAAAGCTATAAAAAAAATACTAGTGGTTGGGTATAGGGACTCACACCATAATCCTAGCACCTTGGAAGGCTGAGGCAGAAAGATTGAGGCCAGGAGTTCAAGACGAGTCTGAGCAAGAGCAAGACCCCATCTCTTTAAAAATTAGAAAAATTAGGGCTGGATGCTGTGGCTCATGCCTGTAATCCTAGCACTCTGGGAGGCCGAGGCAAGTGGATTGCCTGAGCTCACAGGTTCAAGACCAGCCTGAGCCAGAACGAGACCTCATCTCTAAATTAGCCAAGTGTCGTGGTGGGTGCCTGTCGTGCCAGCTACTTGGGAGGCTGAGGCAGGAGAATTGCTTAAGCCCAAGAGTTTGAGGTTGCTGTGAGCTATGATGCCTTAGCACTCTACTGAGAATGACATAGTGAGACTCAGTCTCAAAAAAAAAAGTTAGAAAAATTAGCCAGCGTGATGCACACCTGTAATCCCAGTTATTTGAGAGGGTGAGTAGGACGATTGCTTGAGCCCAGGAGTTTGAGGTTGCAATGAGCTGGCATGAAACTATTGTTCTCTAGGCAGGAAAAGATGACAGAAAAAGACCCTGACTCAAAAATAAAATACTGGTGCTTGGGCCTCACCCTCCGAGATTCTGACTTAATTTGTTCTAGGGTGGTGGGTGGGCATGAGTTTGAAAAATTTCCCAGGAGGTTCCAATGTGCAGTTATGTTTACAGTTCCCTGCATGCAGCATTGTTCTGCATGCAGCATTGCTTTGTCTATGTGGTCAATGCTAGATCCTCATAAGTCTCAGTTGTAGCCACCAGGAAGGGGGAAGAGACTATTCGGGAAGTGTTTGTGATGTCGTAATACTCAAACCAGGAAGTAAAACATGTCACTTCCTAATTTCCTCCTGTGTGAGAACTCAGTCATGTGACTCCACCTAACTGGGAGACTGGGAGACGTCAAGCTAGGCAGCTGTGTTTCTGGATACCATGCTATTTATTACTTTGGAAGAAGGAAATGGACTCAGAACAGGGTTGTGGCTCAGACATCTGGTGGCTCTGAAGAGTTGAGAACAAGCGGGGATCTAGCAATGACTAACATTGGCCAATGTGTTGATTTCTAGGGGCTGCCATTAATAAATAACACAGATTGTGTGCTTAGAACAAAAAACATTTCTTACCTCAGATTTCTGGAGGCTAGAAGCCTGAAATCGAGATGTTGCATGGTCATGTTTCCTAAAACCTGAAGGGAAGATTCCTCCTTCGCCTCTTCCTAGTTTTTGATGGTTTGTCCATGTTGGTGTTCCTTAGTTTACAGAAGCACTTCAGTCTCTACCTTGCTGTTACTTGGCATTCGGTGTTTTCCCCTTATATATCTGTGTCTTTTCTTCTTTTTATTTCCTTTTTTTTTTTTGGAGACAAGGTCTCACTGCCACCTGCATTAGAGTGGAGTGGCCTCATCATAGCTCCTAGGCTCAAGCAATCCTCTTGTCTCAGCTTCCCAAGTAGCTGGAACTACACATGCCAGGACACTTGGCTAATTTTTCTACTTTTTTTGTAGAGAGAGAGTCTCACTCTTGCACAGGTTGGTCTCAAACTCCTGGCCTCAAATTATCCTCCTGCCTTATCCTTCCAAAGGGCAGGTATTACAGTTGTGAGCCACTAAGCCTGGCCTCTTCTTCTTTTCTTTAAAGGACACTTGTTATATTGGATTAAGGGCATACCCTACTCTAGTATAACCTCATCTTAACTAATTACATCTGTAACTAGTCTAAGAAGGTCAGATTTTGAGGTACTAGAGGTTAGACTCAAACATATTTTTTTGGGGAAGACATAATTTAACCCATAGCAACCAATGACCAAGAATCACAATGATGAGGAACAAACACCTCAGTGTCTATATCATGGAAAGACAATGACTTGGCAACTTATCCTACTCTCTGCCTCCCAGATCCTATGCACTAGCCAAGACCTAGGGACGCAGCACCAAGGCACCAAGGAAAAGTACAGAAGCACACTAAATTGGCTGAGATGAAATTTCCATCACCCCTGAGGAATGGGGATTTAAACAGTGGAATCCAGTTACAGCAAGCTAAGGTTATATGTTTTAAGTATTTAAGTTGGGGGCTGAAATTTATATCTGCAACATACTCAGTGGTTCATTAGAAAGAAATTCGAACTCCTATACCAGGGTTTGACAAACTAGGGCCCTTGGGCCAAATTTGGCTGCTGCTTGTTTTTGTAATTAAAGTTTTCTTGGACGACTGCCATGCCCATTCATGTATGTATTGCCTATGGCTGTTTCTGTGATACAGCCTCAGAGTTGAGTCATAATGACAGAGATCACATAGCATACAAAGCCACAAACATCTACTATCTGGTCCTTTGTAGAAGAAATTTGCCAGCCTTTGTTTTAGATTAAGTTTTCAAGACCCTCCACAATTTAAGACCAGTTTTAAAAACGTATATTCTGATACTTTCTACTACATAAACTTTCCAATGTATTAAAAGTGGTCTCTGTAAAGTCCTCAAAGCCATCAGCTCTAAAAATCTTTTTTATCTCCAGCCCAGTTAGGAGGGAATCAAGATCCCACCTGTTCCTACTTTCCAGAGGAAAGACAATTAGGTGATTACAAATGGAATGTTATCCTAAAAGCATTTAAAAAGTTGGGGAATTGTGGGTACATCTGCTTTAGCAATAAGAGTACAGATGATTCCTATTTTTGCCCAATGCCTACATGATTTAAACTCTATTTATTGAACAATTATAGACCCAAAATACTGCTGATGCAAATGAGTATTATTAAACACTGCAGGATTTGCCAAACAACCCACAACAAATTAAATTGCTAACAACAAGCTAAACAGCAATTTATCATTAGCTAAGCAAAAAGAACGGCAGTTGAAAACCATGGCCAATTCAAGATAACACGAGGACAAAATGTTCCTCCAGGAAATTGTGGAAATTTATACTATTGGTGTATTCTTGTGCACAATGCTGTGATGTATTGTATGAGGTTTCTAGGTGGAGTACTAAAATAGAGTGCCCAATAAATTACAGTAACTTTCTATTTTTAATTTATGAACACTGTATTTGAGTAAGCCTTAATGACTTGCTCAGTGTTGCTGTAGTGGGTTTTCCTTCCTACATCCATTCCTTTTTCTTCTGATTTTCCTTTGGGGAGCTGTTGTCTCATTCACATCCATTTAGCTTGAGAGGGGCCACGTTTAGAGTTGGGGACATAAGCCTGGCCGAATCAGTGTATTCCATCCTTCTGCCCATAGTTCAACCATGAACACATACCTCAAGATGGCTGAGACTTAATCCTAGGACTTCTGTTAGAATTGCTAATATTGAGGAATGGAACTGTCTACACTATGGAGAGCTGGACAGCTGATGAAATCAACACAAAAGAGAGCAGGGATGAAAATGGAAAGAAATAGATTCCTGACATTGTTTGAGCACCTGGATTGAGCCAAGCCTGAAGCCAGAATGTGACGGTCTTCTTTAAAAACTAAAAAAGGGGTGGGGCCCAGTGGCTCATGTTTCTAATCATAGCACCCTGGGAGGCTGAGGAGGGAGTATTGTTTGCCCTCAGGAGTTTGAGATCAGCCTGAGGATGAGTAAGACCCCATCTTTGCAACACATAGAAAAATTACCTGACGTGTGCCTGTAGTCCCAGCCACTTGGGAGGCTGAGGCAAGAGGATTTGCACTTAGGAGTTTGAAGTCGCAGTGAGCTATGTTGAAATCACTATATTATAGCCCAGACAACCAAGAGACAGCACGTCTCAATAAATAAATAAGGAAGGTTTGTAGCCTCTCAAGACCTTTCTCTCAAAATTCTTAACCTAAGCCTGCTGATGAAGGCCACATTTTATCACTGAGGTCCTATGTTATTGGAAAAAATAATCCCTCTGCATGAAGGCTTCTAGCTTTTGTTTGCAGGAGGAAGGAGATATTTTGCATATGGATCTGGAGACGCCAGAGAAAAGGGAGGATTAGCTTCGATGCTTGTCCCAACAGCATCCTTGAACTATCTTGGATACTACGTTGAGATGAAGAGAAATTTGCTTTTCTAAGACTTTGAGAGACTAAAGGCCCAGGGCACATTACTTTGTGCCCCAGATATAATAATAGTGCAACACTAAGTTGAAGAAGCACTTCGAGCACTTCCAGCTGTGTAACAACTAAACTAAAGAGGAAAGGATACACTCTTGGAGACATTGGCCCTACAGGATGTTAGGCATCTCTGTGGGCTCCCACATAGAAATGACTCAAAGGAGGCAAGGTTGGCGGTTGCCTCAGCTCCCAGCAGAAGCAAGGTAAACCCATTCTGGAGGAATGCTTCCCCAATCTTCAGGGGAAGGACTGTAGGACTCCTACCGAATATGATCAAGTGATGGCACTTGTTAATAGTGTGAATCAAACACACAAGGAGAATCCTGTCGTTTAATAGAGACCACTCTAGGATAATAGTGTAATAGTGGGCAAGCCACTCCAAAAGTACCTTTTTTTTGGCTGAGTACAGGGAACTTTATTGATGTTACATGACAAGGTGGGGCTCCCAAGGCCCTTCCTGTTCTTCAGGGGGTCTGGTATGGAAACTGTGTCAAGGGGAGATTCTCAGTGAGTTGGAGGACTGAGTATGCAGTGGCACCCCAGTACCGAAGGGCCTCTCTCTCTTGTGTTCTGGATGGGGCTGGTGGTCCAGGGGCTCTTACTCCTTGGAGACCATGTGGGCCATAAGATTCACCACCCATTACTGTAGCCAAATTCATTGTCATACCAGGCAATGAGTTTGATAAAGTGGTCATTGAGGGCAATGCCAGCTCCAGCATCAAAGGTGGAAGACTGGGTGTCACTGTTAAAGTCAGAGGAGACGACCTGGTGCTTTGTGTAGCTCAGGATGCCCTGAGCGGGCCCTCTGATGCCTGCTTCACCACCTTCTTGATATCATGATATTTAGCAGCCTTCTCCAGACAGCAGGTGAGGTCCATGACTGATATGTTGGCAGTGGGGACACAGAAGGTCATGCTAGTGAGCTTCCCATTCAGCTTACCTTGTCCACAGCCTTGGCTGTAAAAGTTGAGGCAGGGATGATGTTCTGGAAAGCCCTGTGACCATCACATCACAACTTCCCAGAGGGGCCATCCACAGTCTTCTGAGTGGGAGTGATGGTGTGGATTATGATCATGAGTCCCTCTACAATGCTGAAGTTGTCATGGATGACCTTGGCCAAGGAGGCTAAGCAGTTGGTCGGGCAGGAGAAATTGCCAACAATGCTGAGGCTGTTTTCATACTTTTCATGGTTCACACCTGTCACAAACATGGGGGCATCAACAGAAGGGGCAGAGATGATGACCCTTTTGGCACCCCCCTGTAGGTAAGCCCTGGCCTTCTCCATGGTGGTGAAGACGCCAGTGGACTCCACATGTAGTCAGAGCCTGCCTCGCCCCATTTGATTTTTGTGGGATCTCACTCCTGGAGGATGGTTATGGGATTTCCATTGATGACAAGCTTCCTGTTCTCAGCCTTGACTGTGCCATGGAATTTGCCATGGGTGGAATCACACTGGAACATGTAGACCATGTAGAGGTCAATGAAGGAGTCATTGATGGTGACAATATCCACTTTGCCAGAGTTAAAAGCAGCTCTGGTGACCAGGTGTCCAATGTGACCAAAGCCATTTATTTTGACCCTCCTTTTCACCATCATGCCTTGGGGATGAGGCTGGCACTGCATGAGAAGTGGCTGTCTGATGGACGGAAGGACCAGAGAGCCCAAAAGTATCTCTTGGCCAGGCACAGTAGCTCATGCTGGCAATCCTAATGCTCAGGGAGGCCCAGGCTTGAGGATTGCTTGAGGCCAAGAGTTCAAGACCAGCTTGAGCAAGAGTAAGACCCCATCTCTACAAAAAGTAGAAAAATCAGTCAAGCATGGTGGTGTGCACCTGTAGTACCAGCTACTTGGGAGGCTGAGGTAGGAGAATCACTTGAGCCCAGGAGTTTGAGGTTGCAGTGAGCTATGATGAGGTCACTGTACTGTAGCCTGGATGATAGAGCAAGACCCTGTCTCAAAAAGAAAAAATCTCTCTTCTCAGAGGAGGTTCAGGTAAGTTATTCTGTTGTCATTTAGCCCCTTATTAAAGGGTGACTGCTATGGTCTGAATGTTTATGTCCCCTCCAAAATTCATATATGGAAACTCTAACCCCCCAAGGTGATGGTATTAGGAAGTGGGGGCCTTTTGGGAGGTAATTAGGTCATAATGGCAGAACCCTCACGAATGGGATTAATGTCCTTATAAAAGAAGTCCCAGGGCTGCCTTGTCCCTTTTGCCATGTGAGGATATAGCAGGAAGGTACTCTTTGTGACAAAGTGGACCATCACCAGACACCAAATTTGCTGGTGCCCTGATCTTGGACTTTCCAGCCTCCAAACTGTGAGCAGTACATTTCTGTTGTTTATAAGAGGGTACTTTTTGTTATGGCAGTCCAAACATACTAATAAAGTGACTAAATCACCTTAATTTGCCCAGGGGACCACAAGTCCTGTATCCTCAAAACCCCCTCAGTCTTGGTCAAATGGAGATGGTTGGCCAGCCTCTTCTGTCCTGATTCCATTAAATTAGAAACCATGGTGTTGTGATTGCTTTTTAATTTGGTCTTGAGGTTTCTCTCTGGAGACTGGCTGTAAGCTCTAGCCCTGCCCTGATGAGGCTTCAGGGATTTGGTTGTGGGTGTTAATAGTATGGCCTTTCACAGAATACATCTTTATCCTGGTGTACAGTCTAATGCTTAAGTGTCCAACCTATGACCAGAAGTCCCTCTAACAAAAAGCTTGATCATACTGGCAGATACCTTTGTGGCTTTTATCTGACCTATGCCCAGTTTATTCCTACCAAGTTAACCACTCTCTAGAGATCCCTGACTGGGAAAGAAATTACTTTCAGATGTGTTGGTCAGATGAGACACAGAAGACGCAGCTCAACAAAACATAGGAAATTACAGAAGCAGTTTATTACTTACAGATCCCAGAGAGAAGTGGTCAGCATGCCTTTCAGGCTAACAGAGGGAGCCATATGGGACACACATGCTCAGCCAGCAGATGATGGGAGGAGGAGCATGGAGAGACATATATATATATATATATATAGATAGAGAGAGAGAGAGAGAGAGAGAGAGAGAGAACCTGTGGGTGAAAGCCTTTACTGAGGACCAGCATGTTACCTGAGCAGGTTTCCTATGGGGCTTTATTTATTTAGAGATAATCTTGCTCTGTCACTCTGGGTAGAGTGCAGTGGCATCAACATAGCTCGCTGCAACCTCAAACTCCTGAGCTCAAGTGATCCTTCTGCCTCAAGCTTCCTGAATAGCTAGGATTATAGTTGTGTTATAGATTTTAGTAGAGATGGAGTCTCCCTCTTGCTCTGCCTGGTCTTGAACTCCTGAGCTAAAGTGCTCAAGTTTCCCAAGGTGCTCAGATTATAGACATGAACCACTGTGCCCAGCTACCACTCTAATTCTGTGTTCCCCAACCCCTGTGCTATAGACTGGGACCAGTCCATGGCCTGTTAGGAACCAGGCCACACATCAGGAGGTGAGCAACAGGTAAGCAAGTGAAGCTTCGCCTGTATTTACAGCCAATCGCCATCCCTCATGCATCACCATCTGGGCTCTGCTTCCCATCAGATTCCCCTTCCCTCCATGAAATTGGTCCTTGCACGCCTAAAAGGTTGGGGACTGCTGTTCTAGTCAATCAGTTTAAAGCAAGCAGGCACAAGTTCCGCAGGGTCATGCTATAATTTAGAGGCAGTCACTGTGGTATATCTGCAGTCCATGTGGGGTATGGAGGACAGTGGGGGACTCTGTAGGTTGTTTGTAGCTGTCCCATAGGGGAAGTGGTCACCAGGAGGCAGTCGTGTAAGGCAGGTGTCTGGATTGACTACACTGAGGAATTGGGAGGGGGTGGAGAAGTTGAAACTATGTCAAGGGTGACTGAGCTCTGCTTCTGCTTCTCTGCTTCTAAATCCATATTCAGAATGGACGTTAAGATATCTTAAAATGATAGGAATTTGCTACACATGGCAAATCATATGGGTGTGTGTTAGTAGTGCAGTGGAGTGTGAATGTGGGCAGCCCGAGCTCAGGGGCCAGGCCTGTAACCATTACTCTAACATTACAGTAGCTCTACTTATTCTATAAATACGTAGAGTTCTTGGTGTATTCAGTACCCAGGGCACAGCAATGCTTTCTATTAATACCTCATGATGTTCACCTTCAGGGAACACATAAATTATGCATAACTGTAAATGGCGATAGTTTCTCTGATGGGGAGGCTCAGTGTGCCATGAGGGAGCAGCACTTCCTGGCTTTGAATGAGGGGTTAGGGAATGCCTCCCCTCAAAGAAGCATTATGATCTCAAGCTTCCCTTTCTTGGCTAGTCAATCCCAGGAAATCCTTATGATTTGTTGAACAAATACATTGGGAATTGCCAATGGCCAGGTGCCTTATCACCTGAAGAGATCCTCATGTAGACCCCCTTTCCCCATGAGTGAGAAATGTGGTCTCCATGGCGTGAGGTTAAAGTTCCCTCTAACTTCATTTCACTTCACTGGGAGTTCAGTTCCCCAGGGCACCAGCGGAAAAAAAGTACACCTTATAATGATTTCTGCACAACTCACAGTGATTATGAATAAAGTCCCTCAGGGAGAATATTTCTATCTTTCCTTTCTGCCACTCCATAATACACGCTCGGAAATATTGCCCTGAAGTAATGTGATGTAAAGCCTGAAATTAAGGCTCAATATTGTGCTCTGCCTTGACATGTGGTCAGACCAGGAGGGCCTCAAATGACTTAAACCAACTTCTCTTTCCCATTCTGCTCCCATAGAGAAGGTCAAAACATCCACTTCATCAAAAGGACCAGGCACAGTTCTGTTATACCCGAGCAGCGGGTTTCAGTTCCCTGCCAGCATGTGGAATTATTGAAACATACCTATCCTATCCTTTCTTTTTCTCCTTCTCCCTCCCTCCGTCTCTCTCCTTCTTCCCTCCCTCCCTTCCTTCCTTCCTTTTCCCAGGCTTGGAGTACAGTGGCTCAGTCATAGCTCACTGCACACTTAAACTCCTGGGCTCAAGTGATTTTCCTACCTCAGCCTCCAAAGTAGGGTGTGTGTTAGTAGTGGACTGGCATGTGGACCACCATGCCCAGCTTATTATCTCTTTTGCTTAGATGAGGAAACAGGCACAGCAAGTTTGGGTAATTCATCTAAATCACACAGCTCATAAGTACTTGTGGACTGGAGTTTGAATATGGGGAGTCTGACCTCAGGGACCAGGCCTGTAACCATTACTCTATCCTGCCTTTTGATAACTCTTGTGGTAAGTCATAAATTAGCACTGTGTCATGACTGTGAAGGCAGTGGTGACAGGGTATCTGGCTTTTCCCAACTCCTCAGAGAGGAAAAATTATAATTTAGAAATTCTGTAGAACTAGGAAAAGGATAAGAAGTCTAGCATGTAAATTGTGTAAAAAGAATAAATGGTTTCTGTGGGTACCTGGGTCCCCACAGCCTTTGTCCAGAGGAGGGTGGCACCAAGGGGGGTTGACTCGAGAAAAACTCAGACTCAGTTATCTCAGGTGAAATAACAGAGGGGACCTGTAAGAGGCACACTCAGGCGGCAGCATCTCTAGTACAGCCAGCAGGGGCAGCACTGGCCGTTCTCCCATAGGTCTCTTTATTCAATCAAAAATCATTAATCAAGCTGACAATATAATATATAAACTTAATTGGAGTTATTCAAAGCAAGGTGCCTCAAGTAATCGTTAAAAATTATGAGAAGGAAAATAAAGGAAGGGAAAATCATGCAGGCACACCGTGTGATTATTACTTAAACTTTACAAATCGGGGATAAACTTTTCTAACTGCTTCAGTGATTTCTATCTATGCCTGGGCAGGACTCAGGCAATAGTAATCTTTGGTTGCTAGGCATTCTGTTCTCAGCCACCAGGTAACAATAGAGCCGTCTGTAGCCCAGGAAAAGGAGGGGTACGGGGTCTTGGACTGTGGTCAGCAAGAGCCCCAGAATCCTAGCCATGAACCTGCTGGTGCCAGACACCCTGTGTAGACCACCAGGCTATTACTAGCCTTGAGGGGTGTGAGGAACTTAAACTCTGGTCAACAAGCCCCCCAGAAATGCCTGGCCTAAACTACACTGCGAACCTGATTCCCACAGGCCTCCATGTTCTACTCCAGTGTGTTAGTGTGGATGATAAATTGCTTTACCAAAGAGAGCCACAGGTGGCAATGGCTCAAACAAAATAGAAGTTGATTTTTTGTTCCGGGTAGGTGGGCAGCTCTCCTCCACGCAATCATTCAGGGCCTCAAGTGGATGATGGTTTTGCTCTTTCTTATTGGCTCCATCCAACATCCTGGTACCATCTGATTGACTCAGCTTGGGTCGCTCACCCTTGAAACGATCTGGGAAGCCAGAGGTTGAGTCCTCCCATGGGCTAAGCCTGCCCCAGAAGCTAGAGATGCAACCAGCCTTGTTTCAGGCACATGGAAGGGGAATGAATGGTAAGGTTTTCCCAAGGGGGATCAGGCCAGCGGTACCAGAAAAGAAAAAAAGGAGTAATACAGTATCTGTCTACCATAATGAGCAATCTTGTTTCTTAACATCTTCAGCTTTATGACTGATGAGTAAATATTACTTCCCTAATGGAATAAATATTGTTTTAAAAAAGAAAACTTTTCCCTGGGTCCTCTTCTCTTATTTTGTACCCTTTACAGCCATGTCCTTACCGGGGATTTGTCACTTGGAGAGGCCCCACAATCCAAAAGGAGGAAAAACTTCCAGCTACGGCCAATTGGCTTCCTAAATTGAGGCCAGATGTTTGTGTGGGGAGCCTTTTAAAGGAACCACGTGTCCCTGTGCAGATCACTGTTTTCTGAGCCAGGCACTCTCTGCCCTTCAATTTCCTCATCCACGTGATGCTGAAGCTCCTTGGTGATCGGTGGCTGAAGGGATAACCACTCTGTGACTCTGAGTGATGCTCCATGGTTTCTGTGGGAGCCCTCCAGACAGAAAAAGTAACCCAGCCCTAGAATTAGGAAAAGATTGTTCTTCTGGAGTTACAAGGAAGTGAAG
This sequence comes from Otolemur garnettii, assembly GCF_000181295.1. Lineage (NCBI taxonomy): Eukaryota > Metazoa > Chordata > Mammalia > Primates > Galagidae > Otolemur > Otolemur garnettii. Next base: position 1,005,069 of record NW_003852522.1, read on the forward strand.
GGCATTAGGAAGAACTTTAACTTTCAGAATGACTAACCAAATGCTAAAATTGTCCAAAAGCATTAAGAAGGCAATATGTTTGGAGCAAAGAGGTAGTAGTTAGTGGCTTGGTGCCTGTAGCTCAGCGGCTAGGGCGCCAGCCACATACACCAGGGCTGGTAGGTTCCAACCTGACCCAGGCCTGCCAAACAACAACAACAACAAAAAAGATAGCCTGGTGTTGTGGTGGGTGCCTGTAGTCCCAGCTACTTGGGAGGCTGAGGCAAGAGAATTGCTTAAGCCCAAGAGTTTGAGGTTGCTGTGAGTTGTGACACCACAGCACTCTACCAAGGGCAACAGAGTGAGACTGTCACAAATTTTAGAAAAAGGGCGGCACCTGTGGCTCAGTGAGTAGAGTGCTGGCCCCATATACTGAGGGCAGCAGGTTCAAACCCGACCCTGGCCAAACTGCAACAACAACAACAACAACAAAATAGCCAGGTCTTGGGCTGGGCGCCTATAGTCCCAGCTACTCAGGAGGCTGAGGCAAGAGAATCTCCTAAGCCCAAGAGCTGGAGGTTGCTGTGAGCTGCAACGCCATAGCACTCTACTGAGGGCAACAAAGTGAGACTCTGTCTTTTAAAAAAAAAAAAAGAAAAGAAAAAGAAAGAAAAGAAATGGGCTTAAGGTGTCTTCTATTGCCCAAGACTACATGGAAAGGAAATTGTGCCATTACACCTGGCTAATGTTTTCTACCTTTTTTCCCTGTAAAAACAGAGGTCTAGGTCTTGCTCAGGCTGGTCTTGAACTTCTGGTCTCAAGCATTTCTCCTGCCTTAGCCTCCTAGGATTACAGGCTTGAGCCATAGTGTCCAGCCTACATTATTAATGGCACTGTAAGTTAGTGCAATCTTTCTGGAGAAAAATTGGTGACAGCTACTATATGCTTTAACCTGGAAATCCCATTGCCAGGTATTTACTCTTCAGATAGAGTTTGCCAGGGTATAGGGCTGAAGATGTTCACTGTAGCATTGTTCGAAATAGTCCAGAACTGGAAAGTGTCCATCATTTGGGGATCATTTGAACAAATTAAGGCACAATATTAGTATTATAAAACTAATACAGTTATTAAGAAGAAAGACATAGGTCTATGTAGTGTGTATATTTTGGAAAACCCTCCATAATATACTACTATGTGAAAATAGGTTTAAAAAAAAATTGGTGTGCGTAGCACAGTGGTTACGGCACCAGCCACATACGCTGAGGCTGGCTGGTTTGAGCCCAGCCCGGGCCAGCTAAAAAAACCAATAATGACAACTGCAATAAAAAATAGCCAGGCATTGTGGCAGGCCCCTGTAGTTCCAGCTACTTGGGAGGCTGAGGCAAGAGAATTGCTTAAGCCCAAGAGTTGGAGGTTGCTGTGAGCGGTGATGCTACATAACTCTACTCAGGATGACGTAGTGAGACCCTGTTTCAAAAAAAAAAAATTGACTTAGTATGGTTTTACTAAAGTTATTAGTATCAAAAATGGAGTCACATTTGTTAAATCCTAACAAAATGGGTGAAGGAGGCCGTAAAGCAGGAGGCTTCATGTGTGTATGCCTTCCTTGGCAAGAACTGTCCAAGGAATTTTTCGGAACTGCAGTATTCCAGATGAGCCTCTAGCACAGGACGCTTGCCTGATGTGACTGTTTCCACCAATCAACAAACACTAACTCCTGGAACAAGCTCCTGTAGCCAGTGGTCTTTGTTTGAAAATAGCTTACGCAGACTTCTCCTTTTATTATTATTATTTCCTTTTATTATTTTTTAAAAGCTTCCTTTTACCCCAACCTCTTTGGCTGTGCCTCTGGTACACTGTAGCACATGTAATCCAGGACTGCCATCCCCTGATACTCTGGAATAAACTCTCGGTTATGAGAGTTTCTGTTGCTCATTTTAGGTGGACAGTCCCTTCTGAATAAATAAAACTAGAGGCACATACAGATAGATTTATATAGGCTTTGTTTGTTTGTTTGTTTTTTAAGATAGGGTCTTACTCTGTTGCCCAGGTTGGAGTATAGTGGAGTGTTCATACCTCACTGCAGCCTTGAACTCCTGGGCTAAAGCAAATCTCCTGCCTCAGCCTCCCAAGTAGCTGGAATTATAAGCATGTGCCACTATGCCTCGCTAATTTTTTTAAGTTTTTGGTAGATGGGATCTTGCTATGTTGCCTAGGCTGGTCTTAAACTCCTGGTTGCAAACAGTCTGTTTGCCTCAGCCTCCCAAAGTACTAGGATTATAGGCATGAACCACTGTGCCTGGCCATATATCCTTACATATATCCTACAGATCCATTTCCCTGGAGTACCCTAACTAATACACCTAAGCTAAGAAATGGCACACCCTCGGGTTAGTCTTCTTTTATTGCCCAAAGCAAGTCATACAACTAAACCCAAGGTCAAGAACTGAGATCATACATTCTGCCAGTGATGAGTGTTTTGCAAAGTTATATAGTCAAAAGCACAGTGGTTACAGTGCCAGCCACATGCACAGAGACTGGCAGGTTCGAACCCGGCCTGGGCTAGCTAAACAACAATGACAACTGCAACAAAAAATAGCCAGGTATTGTGGCAGGCATCTGTAGTCCCAGCTACTTGGGAGGCTGAGGCAAGAGAATCACTTGAGCCCAGGAGTTTGAGGTTGCTGTGAGCTGTGACGCAACGGCACTTGACCCAGGGCAACATAGTAAAACTCTGTCTCAAAAAAAAAAAAAGAAAAGAGAAAAGAAAATGTGGCATACAATGAGGGCCAAAGATATAAGAGCTTTTCTACTCTTGGACTCTCTAGTTATCTACTACCGTTTAACAAACCATGCCCTGAGTTAGAGGTATAAAATAGCAACCATTTTGTGTGCTATCGTATTCTGTGGGTCAGGAATTCAGAATAAGCACAGCTAAGGATATCTCAATTTTGTTCCATGATATCTGGGTCTCAGCTGGGAAGACTCAAGGGTTGAGGTGATTTAGATGGAGGCTGAAATCATTGGCGACCGCTCACTGCCATATCTGGTGGTTGCTACTGACTGTCAGTGGGACCTGGGGCTGCTGGTCCGTACATGCCATTCACATCCAACTCATTGATTTGCAATGTGTCTGAGGGAGATTTGGAATATGAATGATTTCAAACACACACACACTAAAATACCTTCATGTCCTTCTGTTTGCTAGGTCTTTGAAGGAAAATTGACAAACTTTAAAAACTTAAAGGTGAAGAAAAAGGAAAAAAACATTAAATACTGGATGCCTGCAGGTGAGAAATAAAGAAAGAAAACAGGAAAAACCCAAGTTATTCATGCAAACCAAAGAGGGAGGTCTTAGAAGGAACCCATCTTGCTGATACCTTGATCTTGGATTTCCAGCCTCTGTGCAAAAATGAACTCTTGATGTTTAAGACCCCCAATCTCTGGCACTTGGTGATGATAGCCCTAGCAAACGGATACATATGGGTCACATTTCTCGGTATCATATATTTAATGAATTCTACAGTTTTAGGGAACAATAGGGATCCATTTTAATTTTTTTACATTTATTTATTTATTTTTTGTTGAGACAGAGTCTCATTTTGTCACCCTTCGTAGAGTGCTGTGGTGTCATAGCTCACAGCAACCTCAAACTCTTGGGCTCAAGTGATTCTCTTGCCTCAGCCTCCCTAGTAGCTGGGACTATAGACACCCACCACAATGCCTGGCTATTTTTCTGTTTGTTTGTTTAGCAGGCCCGAGCTGAGTTCAGTCCCACCAGTCCCAGAGCATGTGGCCAGCACCCTAGCCACTGAGCCATGGGTGCCTAATAGGGATTCATTTTTAGATGAGATTACAAGATTCTGTCCCACTGCTAGTTAGTGATACTTACAACAGGAGACTAGATGTGTTGAGCCTATATTCACTTTGTGTTTTTTCTGTTCCTCCTCGAAGGAGAATTCATAGTTTTATATATAATAAATGTGGGTCAGATGCAAACTCTCATGCGTATAATCCCAGCAACTTTGGAGCTGAGGCAGGAGGATTACTTAGGCCAGGAGTTTGAGACTAGTCTGGGCAACATAACAAGACCCTCATCTCTAAAAAAAAATTAGCCAGGCATGGTGGCATGCACTTGTAATTCCAAGTATTTAAGAAGCTGAGGTAGGATGATCACTTGAACCTGGGAGTTTGAGGTCACAGGGAGCTATGATCACACCACTGCACACTCTAGCCCAGGTGACAGAGCAAGACCCTGTGTCTTGAAAAAATATAATTTTGGATCTTCATAGAGATCTCTTGGACTTGCTGGATTGTGTCTTAACTGCCCAACATTACCAACCATTGGCTGAAGGTCATGGGTTAATGGTCTCGATCAACAGAAAACTAGATGGGTTCAGTTTCCATAGGAAAGGTATTATTTTTGAGCTAGCAAGAATCTGAAGTAGAAAATTCTGTGGTGAGATGGACAGAGACCAATTTTCCCAGGGGTAAAATGTTTTTGAAAGAATAAAAGACCAAGCCAGTTGTTCTAGCTATGGATAGGACCCCTAATAGGTTCAGTTGCTTGTTACAGCAATGATGCAAGTATCGCCGAGTGGTTAGTGACTGGTTGCTTTGCTGACAAAGCCACTCTGTGGTTTGTGTTCAACTCAATAATTCGTATTGTGTTTGAGGGAGATTTGAGCTATTAATGAGTGATCTTAGGTAACACACATACACAAGTCAAAATAGATCCTTGTTTTTTGTTTAGTCCTTTAAGGGAAAAATCAAGCTTTAAAACTTAATAAGGTTGAGCAGGATGGCTCATGCCTGTAATCCTAGAACTCTGGGAGGCTGAAGCAGGTCAATTGCCTGAGCTCACAGGTTGGAGACCAGCCTGAGCAAGAGCCAGACCCGGTTTCTAAAAATAGCCGGGCGTTGTGGTGGGCGCCTGTAGTCCCAGCTACTCGAGAGGCTGAGGCAAGAGAATTGCTTGAGTCTAGGAGTTTGAGGTTGCTGTGAGCTGTGATGCCACAGCACTCTACCGAAAGTGACAAAGTGAGACTCTGTCTCAAAAATAAATAAATAAATAAATAAATATATAAAACTTAAGAAACAAAACAATTTGCAGCATTGGTTCTCAAGCTTTTTGGTCTTGGGACTCCTTTGCACTCTTTAAGTTATTGAGGGCCCTAATGAGCTTTTGTTTATGTGAGTTAGAGATACCAATATTCATTGTTTTAAAAACTATTGGAGAAAATTTAAAATATGTGTTTTCATTTAAAATAAATAGATTAAAAATGAAAGCACACTAGATGGTAAGATAAATAGCATATTTTATTATATCTTCAAAACAATTTTGTGAGAAGAGTGGCAGATGCTTGCAAATTTCTTTTCTTTTTTTTTTTTTTTGCAGTTTTTGGCCGGGGCTGGATTTGAACCTGCCACCTCCGGCATATGAGGCTGGCGCCCTACTCCTTTGAGCCGCAGGTGCCGCCCACTTGGAAATTTCTTTAATGCCTGGCCTAGTAGATAGCTGTGTTCTCATAGCTGCTGCATATAGAAGATTTATATACATGCATTATTATAAAGGGGAGGAAACAGTATTTCAATATTTCAGAAAATTCAGAAATTCTTCTTTGATACTATATCAAAATTCAAAAAGTGGAATTTTTCTTAAGGTTAGTTGCAGGGAGGAATCTGAAACTATTTCGATTGATTCCATTTCATTAAAATCCATGGGTCTGTCTTGTACTTTGAATGGATAGTTTTATCTTTTTTCGCATGATTTTGTGACATCATGCAATGGTCTTTTGACAAATATTAGTTCACCAAGTTAGGCAAATCTTCTAAAAAGTGACATATTTCATTACATATTTTAAAAACCATATTAATAACATCACCAAGCTCATCTTAAAAATCTTTATGTATTGGGAAACTGTCGAACTCACAGTGACAAATATGTGTCTTCCAAATTCTAATCTTATTCTGAAAGCTCAAATTTTATCATTGGCAGAGAAAGCTGCCAGTGGTTTTCCTTGAAGTGGCACACTTACTTCATTCACTTTTGAGACAATGTCTGCTGAACGCTCAAGTCTGAATCAGACATTGATTAGTCTGTCAGCTACTCTTTCAAATAAATTTGGTATTCCATGAAAAAAGTTAATTCAGTTCCCAGGTTAAGACATCCATCATAGTTCCATTTTTCACATAAAATATTAAAAAGGCATGTACTTCAGGGTCAAGAATCAATACAACTAATACTTTTCACTGCTTAATCAAGGACATTTAAAGTGAGATGGTCTCTTTTCTTCTTTCTTTCCTACCCACCTTCCCTTGCTCTTTTTAAAATGTTTCCTTACTGCAAGTGTGGAGTGATGAAGAATCCAGCTACGAGTACAGTCATGTGGTATCACCTTGATTCCTGCTAAGGCATCAGCAGTTTCCCCCACTGCTTCTTTTGTACCAATAGTACAAATGATGACACAGAGGAAAAAGAAAATTCCGTCTCAATATTCTTATGAACAATGGTGTGCTGGTAAATGTTTAACAGCTGTCTGTCCAGAAAGGGAAGGAGGTAGAGAAAGCTCTGCATGTCAGTTTCCATGGTGTAAATACTTCTTCCATGGCCAATTTCAAGTTAACAAATGGCTCACAGCAATGCCTGACATTTTTAACAATTGGTTTCTTCTAAGTAATTGGAGCAAGCATCAGCACACAACTGGATATCATGGATCCCTGAAAGGGTCTTGCAGGATTTGGGAGTTCCCAGAGTACATTTTGAAGAACAGTTGATTTAGAGATTAAAAAAAAAATACTTGTGAGGATTAGTTTGGGAAGATAGAAGGAAAACCACACATTTCAAACAAGGTCCTCTGGACAATTAATCTTGATTAGATAGATTCTGAAAAGTGTTAAGACTGAAAACAGAATGGCCAGCCGCTGGATGGAGAGTAGAGGACTTTGTCTCTGTTTTGGCTCTCATGCTGATGGCGGATGTCATGAGCATGTGTTGATTACCCCCTAGGGCAGACAGGAACCTTGACCTGTAATGGGTTAGGGTAGGTTTGTGACCTAATTCTGGCCATTTAGATGTAGGGTAAAGATAGTGGCCATTGGCACACCTGGCCCAGACACCCCATGATCCCTTTACCAGTTTTGTGTGTTTTCCTGACAATTTCCAGTCCTTGTGGCCATTACAGGCTTGTCTATGGACACTGGGACCTCCTTTCCTGCATAGAGACTAGGGGGAGCCCGAGCATTTACACCCTCTCTAGGGCACCCATAGCCAACCACCAGCTCCTTTGTCTCCAGGTGGGACTGGTGGCTTTGGATAAGGTCAATTTAGATAAGCTGGAAGTACATTCCCCCAAATTCTCTTTCCTGTGTGGTTCTGCACACAGGAAAGAGTTGGGTTAGAGTTGGCGATGAGAATAATCTGCACAAGATTTGGAAGGTGAATGTAAAGGAGTGACTACAGTTTTAATCTCTCTGCAGGATGCCAGGCTGTTGGTGGCACACACGTTGCTGAGGTTCTGCTGGCTCTTCTCCAGCTCCTGCCAGACTTCTTTTATCTTCCCCCAGAACCGGGCCAAGTAAATGTGCAGCTTCAAGGTGAAGGATGCCAGCTTCACCTGCAGGTCACCCACGATTTTGAGGTTGCCAGCGGTGCAGACAGATGCAGGTCCCTGGTGGCTTCCTGCTCCTACTAGACTTTGCACACAGCCAGTGTTCCCTCCTGACTGATGGGCTTGCTGACCTGGAGTGACAGCAGACCCAACACCAGACAGAGGGCCACAGACAGCTTTACTAACTCTTAGTATTGCACAAGGTCAAATCCCCATAATAAACTCTCTGTTGTAGGTCATTGATCTCCAACCTTTTTGGCACCAGGTGCTGGTTTCATAGAAGACAATTTTTCCATGGAGCAGGGAAAAATGCTTTCCTGCTTCCTTGTTTCTCATGGGGCCAACCACCTAAATAAACTTCTTGCACCCTAACTCTTATTTCAGACTCTGCACTGGAAGAAATTGACCTAACATAGGGAAATCTGTTGGAGGGCTTCTGAATAAGACAGAGATTTATTCTTTGTTGAAAGTCAAGAGTGGCTCAAAGAGAAGCTTGAAAATTGTTCTAGCCTCTTTCCTGCTTCCTAACCTTAAATGGAGGCATGATGTCTGCAGGTGCAGCAGCCATTGTCCTCCAATATCTTTCCTTTTTTACTAGTTTTTTGCTTGAGACTCCTTTTTCTTTTAGGGAAGCTGACTTCCCCCTTAACTTTTGGGTAGAATGTGTGACTCAGCTGAGGGCAATCAACATGCTCCATCTGTTATTCCTGGTTATAGTCATTGGCTCAGAGATGGTCCTGTGATACAGACTGGGCCAATCAGAGTGAATCTTAGGACAGACGCCTCTGTCTCTGGTGGTGAACAGGAAGGGAAGCTGCAGGAGCCACGAGGCTGGACAGCCTTGGCTGAGTGACATCCTTGAGCCAATATATCAAACTTCTCTTTTTATTCATTTATTATTTAACTTAGTTAATTTATGTATTAAAACACCTGCTTTTTATTATGTTTATTATGTGTGCCAATACTTCAATGTTCAATTCGATTTGGGATTTTACTGGTTCACAACTGGAAGTATCCTAAAGGATTCAGTGGAAACTTAAATAATTTTTAATAGCTGTGAGGCTTGCTTTTCTCATGTGTAAAAAAATGCATTAGAGTCAAGAGTTCCCTGCCTGTTACCTAGTGTTATTATGCAGACTAAGCAAAATAGAGTATTTGTGAATATTTGGCCAAATATGAAGTCAATGGAAAGACATTTATGAAGGTTAATATAAGCAAAAAGGCAGCCAGACAAGGGTCAGAGGTGGGTACAGTGAGGCAGGGAGAAAAAAGAGTATAGGACATCCTGTTTTCCCACAGATACAGATAAATTGCAGCATGATCGTGCATACTTGAAGTATGCATGCCTGACTCACAAATCTAAAAATAAATGGTAAGAATGCATGTGGACAGAGGAACTATAAATATAGCAATATTAGCTGTGAGTGACAAGCCCAATCAGGGGACTGAGAGATGATTTAGAAGGTCTGCATGCAGTGCATCTTGAATAGCTGTGAAAATATTTGATGTCTACAGCTTAAAAGAGAGATAGATTGTGATCTGATTATGTATCCATTCTGAAGTAGGATACATAATCCTGCATGTCCCAGCTTCATCCCCGGTCAGCACATCCCTGCCTAACTTCCAGTGGCCAGCACCTGCCTTCATTCACTTGAGGACTTAGTCTGGCCCTTGGAGTGCAAATCATTATCTACATATGCAATTAGGCCAGAATTGCTAGGGATTTAATGCCTTCCTTATATGGCTATCAACCAGTGACTTGTAGGAAGGTGGAGGATAAATATCCCAGCTCCTTGCCCCTCACTTTTGACAATTCTGGGATCTGTATTACCTGCTGCCTCCTCGGAGGTTCCCAGCAGATTGACATTCAGTTGCCCACGGTGGCAACTTGCTTGATCTTGGTTGCCTTGGTTTCCTGTCTAACTTTCCACTCACCTATAGGGTCTCCTAGAACTGACTCTAAAATAATAAACCGCCTTTCACTTGAATCATGTCTCCATGTCTGCTTCTGAGGGAGCCCAAACTAAGACACACTTCCCCTGTAGCCTATGTGTGTGTGTGTGTGTGTGTGTATACATATATCCAAGAATAGTAAGTCCTTACAGTTTTATACAGTGTTTCATACTTCCCAAGAAACCTTCTCATGTAATTGAATGTTATTCAGCAACAAAAAGGAATAAAATACTGATAGACACAACAACATGGGTGAATCTGAAGTGGATTATTCAGAGTAAAAGAAACCGGACTCAAATGGCTACATACTGTGTATTTCCATTTATGTGACCTTCTGTGGAAGGCAAAACTATAGGAACAGAAAGTAGATTAAGGATTTCTATGGGCTAAGGGCGCAAGAAGGGGTTGATCACAAAGGTCATGAGAGGAGGCATGTGTATAGTGGTGAGCATAGCTGCCTTCCAAAAGGTTCTAAGAAATCTGTTTGGGGTAATGGACTTATCCTACATTTAGATTTTTGTGGTGGTTATACACTTTGTGTGTTTATTAAAACCTGTGGAACTGTACACTAATAAAGGATGAGATTTATTATACATAAATTATACCTCAGTAAAACTTCCTTTAAAAAAAAAGAGCATTCACCATCATCTCATTTGTTGTCATAACAACCTTGCAGCAATCAGACATTATTCTTCATTCAGCCAACTGTAATTCCATTTCTTTTTCCACATTCACTCCAAGCCCACTGTTGCTTTCAATCCACAATTCTTCTCAAATTGTTCTTGCCAAGGTCACTAGTGACCTGGTATTTGCTTAAGCCCATAGCCTGGTGGTGTTGATGCTTCTGCCCTGAAACTCCTTCACCATTACTTAATTCGAGCCTCAGTTTTCTCTCTGTAAAATAGTCTTAAGAATCTTGAGTGGACTAATAACCTTTATGAAATGATTATGAAATAGGGAAGCATTTTGAACAATGTATGGCACAGAATGAGCCTTCAAAAAGTGTTGGGCTAGCAAAGGACGTGCTGATGACTTCCAGGTGGAGTCCGAGAGTAGGACAGAATACACAGAAAAGCCTGCCACTGGCTCAGCTGGGGGTGCTAGATAAAATACACATATAACAGGTTGTCATCAACATTACTGAGGTGTAAATTACTATAACTAAATGCATCCATCTTGGCTGGATCCTTATCTGGCAGGCCAACGTTGGAGGATTGCATGAGGCCAAGAGTTTGACACCAGCCTGAGCAGGAGCAAGACCTTGTCTCTTCTAAAAATAGAAAAATTAGCCAGGCATTGTGAGGGGTGCCTCTATTCCCAGCTTCGTGGGAGGCTGAGGCAGGAGGATCTCTTGAGCCCAGGAGTTTGAGGTTGCTGTGAGCTAGGCTGACAACATGTCACTCTAGTCAGGGCAAAGAGTAAGACTGTCTCAATAGAAAAAAATGCATCCATCTTCAGTGTACAGTTTGGCAGGTTTTGACATGATAGTATCAAGATTTTGAACATTTCCAACACCCCCACAGTCCCCTCATGCCTTTTTGCAGTCAACATCTTATTCCTGACGTTGAGGCAACCACTAATCTGTTTTCTGTCACTTCATATTAAACTTGCCTATTCTATAATTTTGGAGAAATAAAATCACACACTATGTGCTCTTGTGTCTGGCTTCTTTCACTCAACGTAATGCTTGTGAGATGCATCTTTGTTGATCTTTCTTTTCATTATATTCCATTATATGAGTGGGCCACTATTTGTCTGTCTGCTCACCTGGGGATGGATGGGCACTGGGTTTGCTTTTAGTGTTTGGCCAGTGAATAAATGTGATGTTACCGTCCATGATAAGTTTTTGCATGGACATATATTTTTGTTTATCCTGGGCAAATACCCAAGAGCAGAATTGCTGGATTATCAGATGAGTGTACGTTTGACTCTATAAGATGCTACCAGGCCTGGGCATAGTGGTTCACACCCGTAATCCTTATGTTTTAGGAGGCTGAGGTGGGAGAATCATTTGAGGCCAGGAGTTCAAGACCAACTTGGGCAACATAGTAAGACCCTCATCTCTACAAAAAGTAAAAACTTGGTCCAGTGTGGTGGCACATGCCTATAGTCTCAGCTACTTGGGAGGCTGAGGTAGGAGGATCACTTGAATGCAGTAGCTCGAGGTTGCAGTGAGCTCTGATCATGCCACTACTCTCCAGCCTGGACAACAGAGCAAGACTTTTTCTCTTTTTTAAAAAAAAGTAAAAATAAAATGAAGATAAACCTGGAACCTTAATTTTAGGGCTGGTGTAAATAAATAAAATAATTAATGCGTAGTGCTTGGCATACCATTAACAATGCGTGTTAGTTAATGCACATATTTTCTTGAACACTGCTGGGCACTCAAAATGTTGGGAATGAAATAAAAACAACCGCCCTCCCATGGTGCTTTTAATAGAGAGATCAATCTAGGTTGAACAAAAAAATCTTTTAGTGGCAATTCCAAAGGACAGCAAAGGCTATGAAATAGCCAGTCTGGGTGAGACGCTACTGCCTTTCCCAGCTGCCCAGTCAATTGTTCTGGGAGGAGGGTAAGAAGAAAAGGAAATAAATTACATTGTAGTACGGTAGTTCCCAGGCCTGTTCCTTTAGATAAAAAAAAATAATTCCCAAAGAGAAAGGTGGAAGTCATTAAATTTTGGACAAGTAGTTGTTCCAAAATAGGTCTGCTACAGTGTTATCTCAGCACTTCATTTGTAATCTTAACTCTAACCCGGAGGGACAATTGCACAAATTTCAGAGTAGTGTTGTATGAGTTACCTATTGTCATGGTGATGCTGCATAACAAGGGGCACAACTGGGCACACAAGGTCAGTGGCATACAACAGCAAGTTTGTTGCTCATAGGACTGGGCCACTAATGGGGTGGTGAGGAAGTGGTCAAAACCCCAGGCAGGATCTCTTCCTTTTTCTCTTCCTCCTGCCCTTTTCTTCTTCCTTCATCAACTCTAGCATTTATAGAACAATTCTTATGTCCTTGACGCTACCCTAAGAGCTTCAGAGGTAATAAATAAGTTTATCCTTACATCCTCATGCCTTATAAGTATCACTAACATACCCATTTTACAGATGAGAAAACAGAGGTACAGATTGTTAAATAAGTAACCTGAAAGCTTGTCACCTAGAGAGAGTTAGAATCTAAGAATCCTTGCTTCTAATCCCTAAATCCAGCAGGCAAAAAACTTTTTCCATAAAAGACCAGATAATAAATATTTTAGGCTTTGTGGGCCATATGGATTTGGCCTTTGGAGTGTAGCTTGCTGACTTAATTCAAAAGCCTAGGAACTTTCAAAGTAAAGCTGACCAGAGTATTTCTTTCCCATGAAATTTCTACCAAAGCCCCAAATATAAGAAGTTTGAAGAATAGTGTAATTCACCAGGAATCAGACTGATTGGTGCAGAATTCATGATTATCAAAATGTTTTAATCACAATCACATTTATATATATTGCATATATTTTTATACTTCTAGGTACTATCTTGTTGCAGAAAAAAATCTACCGCAAAGGCAAACTATGCACTGTCTAGAGCAAGGATTGGCAAACTATAGCCCAGAGGCCAAATCCAGCCACCTCCATGTGTTTACATTGTCTGCAGTTGCTTTCCTGGTGTGACAGCAGAGTGGAGTAGTTGCTACGGAGAACATATGGCTGCAAAGCCTAAGATATTTACTACCAGGCCTTTTACAGAAAAAGCTTGGCAACCCCCAGGCTAGAGAATGCTCTTCTGGTTTATCAGATTCAAGCCTTTCCTTTTCTTTGAGCTGTTATATTTTTATAATTCCATAAGTTCTTGATAACTAATAGCAATGCAAAATAATCCTTTTCTATAGACATGCAAAGGATGTTATGTCTGCCGCGTGAGTTAGGTGACTTGTGCCTGTAATCCCCGCAGCTTGGAGGCTGAAGAAGGAGGATCTCTTGGGGCCAAGAGATCAGCTGATTTGAGACCAGCCTGAACAAGAGCAAGACCCTGTCTCTACAAAAAATGGAAAAACTAGCTGGGTGTGGTGGTGCACTCGGTGGATGCTGCGGCAGAAGGATCACTTGAGCCCAGGAATTTGAGGTTGCAGTGAGCCCTGATAATGCCTCTGTGCTCTAGCCTAAGTGACAGCTGAGACTCTGTCTCAAACACAAAAACGAAAACCCCAAAACTGTAATGTCCAAGAGAAGTTCAACTAGCTTCCCTTGACCACTATAGAAGAACTCAATTTGCAAAGTCATTTCAGTATTCCTGATCCATAACTGCGTCTGTTATTTGAATTCTTCTTTGAGCTATTATAACATTAGTTCCCTTGTTCATGAGTCAGAGAAAATATTTAACACATATTTACTTTACATGTGTATGAGAGTCATGATTTGTCCTCTACCTTGTATTATCCTTGAACATCATTCATGGTTCCATTAGAGTTTGGAGAGTTGCTCTCCAAAAGACATTAGAAGATGATATGTATCTACATCATTCAATGAGATCTTATAAGAATAGTCTTGGGCGGCGCTTGTGGCTCAAAAGGGTAGGGCGCCGGTCCCATATGCCGGAGGTGATGGGTTCAAACCCACCACCCCAGCCAAAAAAAAAAAAAAATAATAATAATGATAATAAACAAAAAGAAAAATATATTAAAAAAAAAGAATAGTCTTGAGCTGTAGCTTTTGTTCTGGAAACTTGAAAAGAAGCTTACCTGATTTAATAGCATTTGGGGAGGCTGAAAAAAAATTAAGTTTTGGGTATTAAACTGGATATCCAAGTAACTAATTGTAAAATGTAACACAGATTTGGAAGTCACGAGGTTTGAATATATTCCCCCAAATTTTATGTGTTGAAAACTTAATCCCCAAATTTATATGTTGATGGAAGGCAGGGATTTGGGGAGTTAATCAAGATTAGATAAGGTCAGTATGGTGGTACCCCTATGATGGAGTTAGTGGGTTCATAAAAAGAAGAAAAGAGACGTGAGTGGACATGTCTGCTCTTGCTCTTTTTTTTTTTGAGACAAAGTCTCACTTTGTTGCCCTCGATGGAGTTCCATGATGTCACAGCTCACAGCAATCTCAAACTCTTGGGTTCAAGTGATTCTCTTGCCTCAGTCTCCCGAGTAGCCCACCACTGTGCTGGCTATTTTTAGAGACAGGGTTTTACTCTTGCTCAGGCTGCTCTGGAACTCCTGAGTTGAGGCAATCCACCCTCCTCAGCCTCCCAGAGTATTAGGATTTCAGGTGTGAGCCACCGTGCAGGCCTTTTTTTTTTTTTTTGAGACAGAGTCTCTGTTACCCTGGGTAGAGTGCCTTGGTATTATAGCTCACAGTAACCTGAAACTCTTGGGCAAAGGGAATCCCCTTGTCTCAGCCTCCTGAGTAGCTGGGACTATAGGCATCTGCCACAACGCCCAGCTGGTTTTTCCATTTTCCGTAGAGACGGGGTCTCGCTCTTGCTCAGGCTGATCTCGAACTCCTGAGCTCAAGCAATCTACTGCCTTGGCCTCCCAGAGTGCTGGGATTACAGGTGTGAGCAGGTGCGTTCTCGCCCTCTTGCCACGTGATGCCTCCCACCACATTATGATGCAACCAGAAGGCTCTTACTAGATGCTGGCCCTTCAGTCTTGAACTTTCTGCCCTCCAGAACTGTAAGAAATAAATTTCCTTCCTTTGTAAATTACAGTTTGTGATATTCTGCTACAGCAATGCAAAATGGACTGAGACAGTATATAAGTGACTGTGGATGCCAAAGGAGTGGAGGAGATCCCCTTAGGGAGTGTGGGGGGAAATAACAGCAGAGAAAAAGGCAGATGCATGGAAAGGGGCAGAGTAAAAGAGCAACTGGGGACAGCCGAAGGTGGACCAGAGAAGCATTATGGGTTGCAGTTCAGACGTGACGGACCCTTAAAACTTTATAAGATGAAGTACTAACTCCCTGTGTCTGAGATTATGACCTTATTTGAAAATGAGGTCATTGTAGACATAAAAGATGGAGTCAGTCAGGCTGGGGATGACATGACACAACAGGTCTGGTCGGTTTAGGTCCTAAGTGACCTTTTACTTCACGTCTCCCATTCTTCTTGTTTTATAAACTCAGCTTTCACCTGAAAGCGTATATCTTGAATATTTTAGGGCAATTGATTTAGGAGATTAACTTTTGAATTAGAAATGTTGTTTTGAGTCATGGGTTATGTCAATTATTGTTTTTTATGGGTCATAGGTTATGGTGGTTACTGTTGTTTAAGACAAGTGTTAATTACTGTTGTTGAAGCTAAGGTTTAGTATGGTTCTTGCTTTTAAGTTTTATGTATAAAACCGTGAATTTGGAAATGGAAGAACAGAACAGTCTTGGAGAGGCTACTCTCACTGTTCTCCAGAATCACTGGCCTTCTGACAAATATAGTTTGGTGGACTTATCGATGTCTTTGCATATTGGTTGACGGTGACAGGAGGCCAGACCTTCTTGGTCTAGTAACGATAATCAGTTAATTAGTCTGATTTTGAACTTTCAGACTCTGAAACTGTGAGAGACCAGATGTCTGTTGTTTAACCATTCGCTGCAGAGTTCGTTATGGCAGCCCAAGTAAACTAAAAGAGAAACTTAGAAACCACAGGACTAAGAAGTGGCAATGCTGACGTCTCAGCACAGGCAAGATTTGACTCCCAAACCTGAAACCTCTGGGTCCTTTCCTATTCTAAATGACCGGTTCACACCGGTGAGATGGGAGGCCAATTTATCTCACATTTTTATTTCCTGGTTTGCTCTGTTCTAATTGCCTTTCTCTCACTGTTAATTGTACAATTGGACTTTGCCCAGGATATACAAGCAGCAACTTTCTCACCTTGGCAAATGGCAAGGGTGTTGGCTCCCAATGGTTAGATGGTGTCACATTTTCCAGTAGTGCTCTGTGTGCTGCTTCAGCTGTGGGGCTCAGAGACAGACTTCTGCCACCACCGCAGAGGGCATTATAAGACTGGCAAAGTGCCAGCTGTTTCAACAAAGAGGAAGATGATCAGGAAAACATCAATAGTATAGTAACAGCCCTCCTCTCTTGTACAGGCTGGTTCCAAAACAGATGTCACCAGGGACATAAATGTGTGGATAGAATTGTCCTTGAAGTCTCCAGAGACTTAGTTTTCTCTTTCATACCTGTTTCCTTTGGTAGCCAGAGAAGAAAAAAAAATCAGATCACTCAAGAAGGCTATTGAGAAAAATGACCTGGATGGTAGGGATTCATAAAGTAGTGATGGGCTGGGCATGGTGGCTCACAGTGGTGGGACAATCGCTTGAGGCCAGGAGTTCAAGATCAGCCTAAGCATGAACAAGACCCTGTCTCTAAAAAACAATAGAAAAATTAGCCAGGTGTGGTGCACATCTGTAGTCCCAGCTACATAGGAGGCTGAGGCAAGAGGATCGCTATAGCCTAGGAGTTTGAGGTTGCAGTGAGCTATGTTGACACCACTGCACACTGCATTCTACCCAGGCAACAGAGCAAGACTGTCTTTAAAAAAAAAAAAAAAAGGTACTAATGATGTTCTAGCAGCTGAAAACTGGTATTTTCCCACTAGGCTCCACTTTCCTCTCTCCTCTGCCCTGGCTGTGCTCCCTGGGAAGCTGAGCTCCAAAGACGACATTACTGGGCTCTGTTGCCCGCTGGCTTCCAGTTGGTTCAACCAATGGGAGGTACTCACAGATGAAAAATGGGAGGAAAGTGAGGTTGGGGAATTTAAATTTATTTCCTCGGTCTCCTCTATTCTGGGTCACGTGTATTCTTCTACAGAAGGTCACACCTCCTTCAGGATACATGCTGTGCACACATCTCTGTCTGTGTCCAGAGTGTGGAAACTTTCCCCGCTCTGCACCTTCAGGCTTGAGTGGTAACAGCTTTGTGCCATTGCTGTTGCATTATCCAGCTGATCCTGCCCTTGTAAATGTTGATACACAGTAGAACCTCTATAAGTTGACAACCCGAGGGACTGTAACAAACTGGTCAACATAAGGAACCAGGCCTACTGTACTGATATGTACATGTGATGCATGTCTGATCTATGAAAATTAGGTCAACTTAAGGAAGTGGTCAATGTAGGGACATGGTCAACTATGAAGGTTCTACAGTATGTGACTAAAATCTTTTCTGATTACCCAGTGTAATCTCTGGTTTTTGCTTGGACCCTGATGGATATTATTAGAAGTAATAGTAGCAGTAATGCCTTTCAGTTATACAGCAGGTATTATGTATCAGGCACCGTGCTTCATATTGTTAGCATCTCCCAACCTTGTAATGTAAATATGATTATTATCATCTGCATCCTGCAGATGAGAAAGTTGAGTCACAGGGAGATTAAGGGAGTTCTTTGGCATCACAAAGCTAGCTGAAGTACTAAGCAAGGATTACAATGCAGGCCACACACTGCAGAGCTTTACCCATTCACTATTGCCCTGGACTTTTCCAAGAAATGTTGATGGTGATGGTGATGATGATGAGAAAAGAAGCTAACATGTAGTACATGCTTGCTGTGCTCTGGTCCTCATGTTTGTATTAACTTCTTTTTTTTAAATATGGTTTCTGTCTGTTGCCTAGGCTGAAGTGCAGTGGTGTCAACGTAGCTCCCTGCAACCTCAAATTCCTGGGCTCAACTGATCCTCCTGCCCCAGCCTCCCGAGTAGCTGGGACTACAGGTGTGTATCACCATACCTGGTTAATTTAAAAAATTAAAAAAAAATTTTTTTTGTAGAGATGGGATGCCCAGGATGTTCTCAAACTTCTGTTCTCAAGTGATCATGCCACCTTGGCCTCCCAAGGTGTGAGCCACTGTGCCCAGCCTTGCATATGACTTTTGAATATTCTCTGGTTAAGGTCCAAAAATTTGCAGAGTGAATGGACTTTCATGGTGTCTTTGAATTACACAAACATGGTTTTGGAATATAACATCCCAGCTGAATTCACTGTGCATTTCTTTGCTCACTTTCTTAAGTACAGAAGAAGAAATATAAAACGAAGTCGTACAATATGATGGATCTTGTCTGCTTTGAAGAGGCAAGGTCTTTCGAAAGTCTGAGTCCAGATATCCCTCCCCTTAAGACAGATTTTGAGGGTACTTGACTATTCAGCATAAACATATTGTGAGTCTGGCTTGCCACAAGAAACTGTCAAATATTTAGCTGGTGGGATGGATCAGAAGTAGATATAATTGGAGAGAGAGGAAAGAGAGACAGGCAGAGGTAAAAGTAAGCCCAAGCAGCTGTTATATTGTTTTTAGTCCAGGATCTGTGAAAGCTCTTGACACAAGAATTTTAATAATTATCTGGGCTCAGAGCCATATACCTGCACTTTGCTGGAGGTGGGTAAATGAATGGGGAGAGACGTTACTGACTATAATGTATCAGTTGTACACGTATCATGTACAGTTGTACAGGTTGCACACTGCATAAATCTAGAAGACACCCTAGCAGCAGACCTTTTCATCTCTGATTCTTTTTTTTTTTTTTTGAGACAGAGTCTCACTGTGTCACCCTCAGTAGAGTGCTGTGGCATCACAGCTCACAGCAACCTCACTTAAGCAAACTTAAGTGATTCTCTTGCCTCAGCCTCCCAAGTAGCTGGGACTGCAGGCGCCTGCCACAATGCCCAGCTATTTGTTGTTGTTGCTGCAGTTGTCATTGTTGTTTAGCAGGCTTGGGCCAGGTTCAAACCCACCAGCCCTAGTGTATGTGGTGGGTGCCCTAACCACTGAGCTACACGGGTGCTGATCCTCATCTCTGATTCTAATTGCCTCAAATCCTGGGATGGAGAAGCTCATAACGCTTTGGTTTGGAGCAGCACATGATCATCCTGAGTGACAGATCATTATTGTTGTTCCTAATATCTGCTCTCTGCTTCCAGACTGTGGTACATGAAAATGGCCACACATTCTCTGCGATTCCTCACATCATGAAATGAAGGCTAATTCTCCATACCTGTTTTTGGCCTTGGCCATGCAACTTGATTTGACTAATAGGATATGGCAGATACGATGGTGTGAGAGTTTGACTCTTTGTCTCAAGAGGACTTGCACTTTCTGCTCTTGCTTTCTTACAACCCTCTGCCACCATGTGAACAAGCTCAGACTAGCCTGCTGGAGGATGAGGTACTACGTGGAGCGGAGATGAGCTGTCCCAGGTAAGAACCCTCAGACAAATTGGCTTGTTAGTTGTCATTTCTAAGAGTATATAGAGATGGTGTAAAAACCTCCCTAGGACTGAGATCCATGAAGTGCATGTGGATAGGGAGAGACATCTCAGACTGAGGTATATTAATCAGTACAGATTAGGTTATGCTATAAGACAAACATCTCCCAGACCAACCACCAGATGTAGTTAGATATGAATAGGCCATTCAAGATCACTCAGTCCCAGACAAACCACCAGTGGAAGTAAGCAATCAAATGAGTAGGCTCAGATCAGAATCACCACTGAGTCAACCCACAGAAGTTTGAGAAATAATAAATCGTTGTTGTTTTAAACCACTGAATTTGGAGTGGTTTGTTATATAGCAAACACTAACTGATACGTGGATGCAGGGGAGGATTGTTCTTCTCTATCTTTTGAAGTTTGGCGTGGTCATGTGACTTGCGCTGGCCAGTGACATATGAGCAAAAGTGATGTGAGTCACTTTCATAAGGCAGAGCCACTTCCATGAGGGAGCATTTAAGAACTGGGCATAATTCATCTCTCTTATCATTGCTGTGGAAACTGATATTGTTCTAGAGGGCTGGAGACTTCAACCTTCTGAGTCCTTGAGTGACAGTGATATAAAACAGAGAATACTGCTCTTCTGTGAAAAGCATTTAACATGAATAAAAAACAAAAATCTTTTGGTCACTGAGATTGGGGGATGTTTGTTATTGCAACATAACCTAGCCTATACTGGGAAGTCAACATTATACACAGATTTGGCTGTAAGGGGATCAGCCAAATCGACTAATCCCTGAATTGTTCAAAGGTCAACTGTATATAGATATTTGAGAATATTTATCATGGGAACTGGCTTATATGATTATGGAGGCTGGCTGAGTAGTCCTACCATATGTCATATGCAAGATGGAGACCAGTAGAGCTGCTGGTGTAATTCAGTCTGAATCTGAAGGCCTGAGAACCTGGGGTGGGGGAAGGGAGCTTGTGTAAGTCCCAGATGTCTGAAGGCCCACAAACCAAAGGTAGAAGAAGATGGATGCCCCAGCTCAAGAAGAGAGACAGAATTCATCCTTTCTCCACCTTTTCATTCTATTCCAGCTTTCAACAGATTGGATGATGTCCACTCATATTGGTGGGTGAATCTTCTTTGCTTAGTCTGTAGGCTCAAATCCTAATCTTTTCTAGAAACAGCCTCAAAGACACAGCCATAAATAACATTTTACCACCTATATGGGCATATCAGCCCCAAATTAGCCATCACAGGCAATTAATTCATTTTTTAATTATCTCCACACTCAGTAGCTTAAAGCAATAGTCATTTATCCTCATGCCCCTGTCAATCAGGAGCTTGGCTGGGTAATTATGCTCCATGTGTCCCCTCTTCTTCTCCTAGGACAGCTGTTCTTATGGTGAGAGCCAAGGTGCAAGGGGGAAGATGGGGGGACCCATGCGGCTTCTGAACTCACTCACTGCCATTTCTGCCCACATGCCATTGACCTAAGCAAGTCATATAGCCAAGCCTAAAGCCAAAGAGTGGGGAAGTACACCCCACTCCTGAGGAGAACGTGGCAAGGATAAACATACAGGAAGGAGTAAATAATTGGGACGAGGGAATTATTCAATCAGTTAATAGTGGCCAACTCTTGACAAAGGCCATAGAACTTTAAAAGATGATTGACTCAGGGTGGCCTCACTCATGTAATGGAGAAAGCAGAACTCTGACATTTTCAAAGGACTTTTAAGGAAACCAGGATGGCTATTTATGTTCATCATGAAGTGACTCATACAAGTCGTGTGATTTAAGAACAGGAAAATTCAATGCTAATTGCATAGACTTATGGCTTTCTGCATCACAATAATAACATCTTATATTACATAGCATTTTAGAGTTCACAGAACACTTTAATAACCATGTCTTATTTTCTTCTGAAATAACCTTTCTCAAGTCATATTGTGTGAGTTCTGAATAAGAGGCAATGTAAACTTAAGGGACTTTCCCAGGGTCACACAGCTTGCAAGTGTCAGAGCCTGGAATTTATAAAAGCACCTTATATGTAGTAGATGCTAATAAGTGCTTTGCATATACCAGAGGTCAGCAAACTATAGTCCAGATGCCAAATCCAGCCTATAATCAAGTTTTCTTTTCTTTTCTTTTCTTTTTTTTTTTTAGAGACAGAGTCTCACTTTGTCACCCTCAGTAGAGTGCTGTGGTGTCACAGCTCACAGCAACTCCAACTCTTGGGCTCAGGTGATTCTCTTGCCTCAGCTTCCCAAGTACGTGGGATTACAGGTGCCCACCACAGCACCTGGCTATTTTTTTGTTGCAGTTTGGCTGGGGCTGGGTTTGAACCTGCCACCCTCAGTATATGGGACCAACACCTTACTCACTGAGCCACAGGCACTGCCCTAATCAAATTTTCTTGTTTTTGAGACAGGGTCTCACTCTGTCACCCTGGCTAGAGTGCAGTGGCATCATCATAGCTCACTGCAACCTCAAACAAACTCCTGAGGTTAAGGGATTCTTCTACTTCAGCTTCCAGAATAGCTGGGACTATAAGCACCTGCCACAACACTTGATAGTTTTTTTCTATTTTTAGTAGAGATGGGATCACCCTCTTGCTCACGCTGGTCTCGTACTCCTGACCTCAAGTGTTCCTTCTGCCTTGGCCTCCCAAAGTGCTAAGATTACAGACATGAGCCACCACTTGGCCTAATCAGTTTTTATAAATAAAGTTTTATTGGCACAGAGCCACACCCTTCATTTATGTGTGTCATGAGTGCTTCTACAAGGGCAGAGTTGAATTGTTATCATAGGGGTCATATGACCTGCAAAGCCTAAGATAATTAGCATCTGGCCCTTTATAGAAAAAGCATGCCATCTCCTCGCATACATGATCTTAATCTTAAAAACATATTTAATTGACAAGTAAAAATTATATATAGTTATGGTGTATAACATGATGTTTACAACATGGTGGAATGGCTGCATCAAGCTATTTAACATGTGCATTAATGCACATAATATTTACATGGTTCAAAATTCTCTAAACATAAATAAATAAGCCAGGGAAGCCCCCCTGTACTCCCATAGAAAGCATATGTGATTGCTTTCATGCATCTTTTCAGAGATGATCTTTGTCTTAGTTTGTTTCTGGTGCTTATAACAGAATAGTTGAAACTGGGTAACTTATAAAGAAAAGGAGGAGTTTATTTCTAGCAGTTATGGAGGCTGAGAAGGCCAAGGCTTAGAGGCTATATCTGGTGGGGGTCTTCTTGTTGGTAGCAACTCCTCATAAAATCTCAAGGAGGCACATGGGGAAGGAATCTCTTCCTCCTCAGCTGTCCCACTCCCATGACAAGCCATTAATCCGTTAACCCTTCAATCCATGAATGAACTAATGCATTCATGAGGGCTCTACCAATCACCTCTTAAAGGTCTCGCCTCTCAATACTGCCATATCAGGGATTAAATTTCAAGGTGAGTTTTTGAGGGACAATCACAAAATCCCCACCAGTTAAGAAGGATTAGCCTGGCTTAACTGATGAGGAGACTGAAGCTTGTCTGTGGTCCCAGGCGGCAGGGCAGAGTGGGGTCTGTATACTTTTCCAGCCCCCAGGACCCCAGGGCTGTCTCCTTTCCCATGTTCCAGTGGCAATGATGGATCTCCAGGCTCATGGTCTGGGGAAAATCTCAGTGGCTTTGATTTTATTCTGTGTTTTGTTTGTTTTTTTAGTGACAGGGTCTTTCTAGCTCTGACACCCAGGTTAGAGTGCAATGGTGTGATCATAGCTCACCACAACCTTGAACTCCTGGGCTCAAGGGATCCTCCTGCCTCTGCCTCCCAAATAGCTAGGGTTACAGGTATGCACCACTATGCCCTATTAATTTTAAATAGTTTTTGTAGGGAGAGAGTCTTGCTATGTTGCCCAGGTCTTGAACTCATAACCTCTAGGGATCCTTCTGGCCCAGTCTCATAAATCGCTAGGATTATAGGAGTGAGCTACTGCATCCATCCCAGCTTTGCTTTTAGTCACTTCACATGGTAGGGGCTCACCTAGGAGGCAGAAGCCTCTCCAGTTTCGTCTCTTGGTCCAAGCCCATCAGTACGGGCTGGATCCTTCCTAATATAGGTGCCCTCTCATCATTCTATTTAAATACAAGGTGTTCCCAAAGTCACCATACATACGAAAAATGGAAAATTGTAGCTAAATGCACCTTTATTTATAAAATACTCATTATAAAATATTCTCCACGTGTTGGCTGCCTCTTTCTACAGGCATATGCGTGCACACACACACAACGTCTTTGCACACTCATGGTAAAGACGTTCCAAAGTGTTTGCTGTTGCAAAACTTCATTAAGTTTGCCTATGTATGGAGACTTTTGGAACACCAGGTGGAAAATTCCAAGCACACACAATGTAGAGAGAAAAATACAATGAAAGATAAAACAACCCCCCAAGTCCCCATGACCCAGCTTTTTCGATGAGCAATCCTCTACTCTTCAGGTATATCTTTTACCTCCTTTTTCTGTGGGAGTTTTTGAAAAATAGGAGGTGAAATTTGCATAACGTAAAATAAATCATTTTGAAGTGTGCAATTCTATGACAATTTGCTGCATTCAGTGTTGTGCAACCATCGCCTCTATCTAGTTCCAGAACGTTTTTATCCCCGTCCCCATTAGCAGTCACTCCCCAGCCCCTCCCCCAGCCCCAGCAACCACCAATCTGGTTTTGGTCTCTGTTTACCCATTTTGGACATTTCACCGAGTAGAATTAGATAGTAGGTGGCCTTTTGTGTCTGTCTTCTTTCCCTCAGCATAATGTTTTTAAATGTCGCCTACTTCATGGCAATAGATTAGAACTTTGTTTCTTTTTATGGCTGAATGATATTCCTTGGCATAGTTACACTGTGTTTCTTAATCTGTTTATCAGTTGATGGACCTTTGGGTTGTTTTCTGGAGTTTTTTTAATTTAAATCAAATCCAGATATCAAATCATTACATCCATAACTACTTCAATATATATCTCTAATAGATAAGCACCTATATAAAGTAGCATAGTTAGAATATGACAAACAGATCTTACAAACTTCACACTAACGCCTTAAAATCCTCTAACCCCCGGCCAGGTTCTATTCCCCCCACCTGTCTAAACAATGCTGTTTTTTCCAGTGAGGTTGATTCTTCCACTTGGACTCCGCCTTGGAAACAATATGTGCTCTAGATGCTTCTTATAGGAAAAGCACAATCTTCACCTTTAAAAGGAGGCCCTTTAGAAAGAGACACAAGGTCACTCTCATTTTTGGAACATAAGTCTATGTGGGTTGCAAACAAACTTACTAACTTGCAACCACTTGCCTTTTTGCATCAAAGGACTCAGTTTCCCTTCTCCGTGTCTTTCTTTTTTAATTATACAATCTCCTCTGCCTGGGAGGAGTCTGGGATAGAGGGGTGCTGTTTTCAGAATGAACGGCTCTCAGAGAGGGGTTAGCAGCTGCCCTCTGATTATCATTTTTTCTAAGAGCATAAATAATTTAGGTTGCAAGCTGATGGAGTAGAGATGGTTAAATTATAAGCATGATTCCACATCCCTGCTGCCTGGCTCCTGTTCTACACGCCCCTTCCCCAGGCCCCCTGATGGGAACAAGTGGAGGGGAGAGAGAGAGTCTCCTCTGCTTACCACCTTTCCTCTGTGCTCTGTAAGGGAAGCCAGATGGAAAAAAAGTCTCCTCGAGACTACATGTTTGCCCTGTGCTGGGAGGTCACAGTGCGGTGTCAAGAGGGTGTAGAGAAGACAGAAAGCAGAAAGAAATCACTTTATTTTTCCCCCAGGAGCAATGGGGTGGCATGCTTGCAGCTGCTGCCTGGATTTGTCTCCCGGTGCTGGTTCTGCCTGCAGTACTTCGCTGGAGATGTTCAGGAGCTGACAAGCAAACGGTCCTCCCCTCCCTCCTCCCAGCATCAGGGAAACCTCTCCTCCCTTTTTCCTTTCTCTCCCCCTGTACCAGCAGCTGCCACAGCAGCCCTGCTTGGTGCCTGCATTTGTGGGGGACCCTCTGCCGGGAACACAGTTGTTCCTGGCACTCCCTCTTTCTCCCTCCTCTCTCTGGGTTCCCTTCTTTGCACTGGGTGGGCCATGGATTCATGGGCTTCAGATGGTTTGGATCCCTGGGTGCTGTTGAGGTGGGACCCTCGGGACACCTGGAGGACTCGCTGCCCTGCCCACTAGTCACATCGCCTGAGCCCTAACGGGCGCGGATGCTATACAGGTGAGTGGGTCTTCTGAGAGGTGGGGGTTCTGAGGGGCAGAGTCATGCAGGGAGTTTAATCTTTCTTTCCTTGCTGCAAATTACATCTGCCTTCAAAGGTAGAAGCAAAGCTCGTCCTCACCTCCCTCTGGGAGTAGTTTTTCTTTAGGGGTGGGCAGTTTATTTCTAGATTCCATTTGTTTTTTGTCTTAAAAACCTCTTCTCCTTTCTGAGTAGTTTTTCTTGGGGGTGGGGAGGGTTTCCGTTTCTAGTTTATACTTGTTTCTTTCTTAAAAATCCATTTATCCATTTCCTTTCACCTGCCCTTAGCAACCCCAGCACCTCCCCCAGCAACCAATGCCTTTGCCACCTGCCCTGGACATGTGACATTCTCCTAATAAGGATAGTTTCTGACCTAAGTCAAATTCTACTGTTTTAATCTCTCTCCCACTCCCTCATTCAAGTTCACGTCGTCTCTCTCTCTGCTTTGAGTCCTGAACAAGTGAGAGGGCTTGAATCACGCCCGGTCTTCTCCCCACCCCTGCCCACCATGGCCCATAGCTTTGGGGACCCCAGACAAAAGTTCCCCAGGCCTGTGTAGCCAGGCCTTGTTTTCTGTGCCCAGCACAGCACGAATGTACTGGTAAAAGAGAGAGAGATAGCAGATGGAGTTTAGGCTGTTGAGAATAATTACATGGTCTCAGGGAACCACTTCCTAAGTTTAATATTTAATATTCTCCCCTCCCTTGCTCCACTTGAATGAAAAGCAGCAAAAGCACTTGACACCCTCCCCTCCTCACTAAACCATCCCTGTCTCCCTGTCTTTTCTTTTCGAGTTGTCTCTCTGAGTGGCTCTGTTTCTCAAGAAGTGAGAAGCTTGGCAGCAGACTCTCTCCTCTCTCCTTCCATGCTGACAGCTTCCTAGAACAGATGCTGCCGGGACTGTGGGTCAGGGGATGGGGACAGGAGCACACTGAGTGCTCCTACTGTCCTTGCCAGGGGCTGCCGCTCTGGGGGCTTGTCAGAGACTGACCCAGGAGAAGGAGCCAACTTAGAGCACCTTCCCAGAGCACCATCTAGAGGGAAGCTTGTATCTGCGCCTCCTCCCTCCTTATCTCAAAGCCAAGGGGCATGCAGAGGAGTTCCTGCTAGGTACCTGGGCAGTCATGTTCAGGGTCAATAACTACAGCACAGCCTTGCCACGGGTCCAAGGCCGGCTCTTTTAGGGACAGTCTTAGGTCCTTTGCAAGGATCTCAGAGTTGTATAGCTGACACCCACCCTTCCCTCCCCATGTGACCTCCAGCCACTTCCCCCTACTTCAGAACACCTCAACACCAGCTATAAGAAGATCCCCACCCCAACCCCAAACTCCAGGAGTCTGAGTTGCTGAATTTATCCCTGTTGATAGTATTTCTCCAAGACACAGGGATCTGTAGAAACATATAAGGATGTCGCTCAGTGCAATTGTCACCCTCCTTCCACATAAGATGGATTTTATTCAATCCTGCCTTCCCCAAGAGAAAACAGAAAAATCAGCACCTTGATTAGGAGGGAGGGGGTAGATTTGGCATTGAATTAATTTCCTGGGTGAATGACCTACAAAGTAATTGCCAATTACAGCTCATGCATATCAAAACTCTGGCATCAGGTTTTAGCTATTTATTCATTTTATTTTATTTTATTTTTTATTTTTTAAAATGTTAATCTACAGGACAAAAGGGTTCTCTCTACCCAGGGCAAATGAGGAAACTTCTATTCCAGGATCTTTCAACCCCAGCTTGTCTTCACAGTGACAGATAAGGAAGGGCTTTGAGCAAGCATTTTCTGAACCTCCCCCCTAGGCAAGGCCAAGTTTGTCTGACAGAGGAGGGAAGACTGACTTAGCCCAGTGGGAAGAACTGTTCATCCAAATCCTGAATCCCATAGACCCTCACCTTAAAGGGCAGATCTTGCACCAGCAGCCGTAGGCACCACCCCCACAGTCCCCACCACAGAGTCTCAGGCTGCATTCAGCCCTGCCCAGTGAGAATTTGCACTCAAACTTGATCCTGGGTGCCTATCAGAGTTTGAGAAGTCCTGGAGACCTTACAGTCATCGGCATGTGACACACAGGAGTTACTCACTCCCTCTGTGCCTCAGTGTTCCTGGGTGACATTGAGGATGATGATGTGTCAACCTGTGTCTTAGGGTTGCTTGGAGGACAAAGCCAGGTGATGCTCCGGGCCAGGCACCTAGTAGGTGTTCACTGAATGTTGTCTGCTTCTCAGTTACTCTCCAGAGTGGGGACATGCATCTGATTTCTTTTCTTTTTTCATTGTGGTAAAATACATAGAACATAAAGTTTACCTTTATTTATTTCTTTTTAAGACAGGTTCTTGCTGTCACCTGGGTTAGAGTGCCCTGGCATCATCATAGCTCACTGCAGCCTTGAACTCCTGGGCTCCAGTAATCCTCCTGCCTCAGCCTTTTGAGTAACTGGTAATACAGGTGTGCACCACCACACCCAGCTAATTTTTCTATTTTTTGTAGAAATGGGGTCTGGCTTTTGCCCAGGCTGGTCTCAAACTCCCGGTCTCAAGCGATCCTCCTACCTTAGTCTCTTGAAGTGCTGGGTGTGAGCCAGGGTGCCCAGCCAGTTTACCATTTTAAAGTGAACCATTCATTGGCAATTAACACGCTCACTCTCTTGTGCAGCCACCACCTTTATCTAGTTCCAGAGCTGCTTCATCACCCCAAAGGGAACCCCTGTTCCTGCTTAGCAGTCACTCCCCATTCCCTTTTCCCACAGCCCCTGGTGACCGCTAATCTGCTTCCTGCCCCTACAGATTTGTCTATTCTCTATATTTCATATAAATGGAGCCCCATAATAGTGGCCTTCTCATTGGCTTCCTTCACTGCTCTTTTTCTGTCACCCTGGGTAGAGTGCAATGGCATCATAGTTCACAGCAACCTCAAATTCCTGGGTTCAAGCGATCCTCTTGCCTCAGCTTCCTGAGTAGCTGGGACTACAGGTGCCCTCCAATTGTGGCTAGTTTTCTATTTTTAGGAGAGACAGGGTCTAGCTCCAGCTCAGGCTGATCTCAGACTCATGGGCTCAAGCAATCCACCAGCCTCACCCTCCTGGAGTCTAGGATTACAGGCATGAGCCACCTTCCCTGGCCTTCCTTCACCTCTGATTTCTCTTGTAGTTCACACTTCTTTCTTCTCCCTCTGACACTTATCTTACCGACCCCTAAATCATCCCAGTAGGATACCAGTAACAGAACCATACTGTGGACCCTACTAGTTCACACATTAATTCTTAGTGAACAAAGTGTACGGAGGCACCATCTTCAACCATTTTTTCAGGACTGGATTCACTTTTCCCTAAGTTGGAGGGACTCCAACTTTTGATGTCCTATTATTTTTCTCCAGCAAAAACCATCACTACATTTTTTTCAACCCCAAGGGGAGGCAGTTTCTAGATGATTTCTCTGGACTTTTAAAAGCCCAAGGTGAACGATAATTGAATCTCAGTAGCACACAGTTGGTATTCAGTAAACATTTGTTGAGTCAACAAAGCATGTCAGTATTCCTCAGATGACCACCATAATGAATTAATGCTTTAACATGTGAGTGTGACGTACACAGATGCTAGCTGACCAAAGAGGTGGATGAGTGAGGGAGATCGTGAAATGCCTACCGGCGCTAAATATTGAGAAGTCAAAAATACACATGCAGGGAAAAAAATTCAAGGAGAGAGACAAATATAAGCAAAATTACCCACCCACCCATGCCCAAGAATGACTTAGAGAACAGACGCACAGATTAGTTTGTGGGAGAAACATTAGCAAAATTCTTTCCCATTGGGAGAAGTTTTATTTTTGTCCTGGTGTCTGTGTTTTTTCCTTTTAACCCTCCAAAGCTGCTGAAGCCAAGCAAGTTTAAGAGAAAGAGGAGAGGGAATGACAAATAGTGCCAGGTGTCTGGAATGTTTATCTAGTTTTGATATTGAACTATTGGCCACTGGCTTTGCCCAACCTTTTATTATTGAGTTCTTCCTATTGGCCAGACCATGGGCTAGGCGTTGAGGATTCATCTGAGAATGAAATCACCACCATTACCACAGTAATAATAATAGAGAAGACTTCTATACAGCTTACTATGTACAGAACACTGTTCTGAGGATGCTACACAGAATTAAGTTGTTTCATCCTCACAATGACACCATGAAATATGTGCTTTTATTGTCGCCATTGAGGAAACTGTGGTCCAGAGAGGCAAAGTGATTTACCGAAGGTCCCACAGCAGGAAGTGGCTGATCCAGGATCTGAGCCCAAATGGACTAGTTGCAAAGATGGGGACACATCTCCACGACCTTCTGTCAGTCATTGACTGAGGGATATTCCCGGACTGATTCTGCAGCACATCTCACCTATCCCCTGCAGGTGAACTGCCCTCCTGCATCAGAAAGGATGGTGGGTGGGAAATGGCAGGTGCCATGGGCACAATGGGCAGGTGAGGGGTTCTGAGCACTGGAAGAATTTTCTGGAAGAGGCTTATGAAGCAGAAATGTCTTTTGAGCTGGGCTTTTGGGGGAAGGGCGAGGGAAAGGTATGGTGAGAGTCAGGGGAGTATTCAGGAGAAGGCAGTGGAGATGAGGGTAGAAGGAAGATTGGAGCCACAGCCCCAGCGCAGATGAAACACAGACCATGAGGATGAAAGGAAGTCATCAGTTCTGACGATGAGTAGGATGTAAGGATGAAAGAGGAGAAAGGGAAGGAGCCCCATAATAGCTGGGGTGATCACTTCTGCAGCATTTTCGGTTCTTGCAAACTTGGCTGCCAGAAGGTGCCTGTGAACACCAGAGTCTGGCCTATAGCTTTCCATGGCTCCCAACTCACTCAGACCAAAACCCAGAGTTCTCCCTGTGGCCCATAAGACCCTGCACCATCTGTCTCCATCACCTCCCTCCCCTCATCTCCTTCTATTCCCCCTCAGTCACTCCACTGCAGACACAGGGGCCTCCTCCCTGGTCCTTGAGTGTCCCAGCCACACCCCAGCCACAGAGCCTTTGCACAGGCCGTTTCCTCTGTCTTCAGGTCTTTTCCCAATGTTTCTTTCTCACTGTCACATTCCTTCAATGACAATCCGCTTCCCCTTCCCTCTCTTCCTCTCGTTTTCCTTTCTCCATCTGACATTCTATATATTTCACTTATTGTTCTTGTTTCTCGTCCATCTTCCCCATTAGAACGTCATCTTATGTCTTTCGCTGAGTCCCTGGTGCTGGGAACAGTGCCTGGTATACTGTAGGGGCATCAAACACTATTAGATGAATAAATGATGAATGAATGAATGAATGAGTGCTAAGAAGGATGACAGAGCCATGAAGTGAGGCCGAGAGAAGGAATTCAGGTAGAGCTTAGTGGCTCATGTAGATCCAGACCAGCAGCCTACACGCCATGTGTGGGGTGTCTCTCTTCCTTTCTCCTTCCTGCAATCCCTGGCGCTGACTTGGGACTGCTCCCCCATCCAGCCATCCCAGGCGATCTGTTCAGCCCAGTGGGAGGGTGCGTGTGTGGGCGTGTGTGTGTGTGTGTGTGTCTGCCCAGCCTGTGATCGCACCGTCGGCTACTGAGGGAGAAAGCGGGTGGAAAGCGAGACCAGCTATGACACAGTTTATTCTCACCAGGGGATGAACATTTCCAGCCACGCTCGGGGCTATGTCGGCTTGCTGGTCTCGGCCTCGTGCATTCCACCTTTGCCATCTGGCCTGGCGTTTTATTTAGCTCTGTTCTCACGTATGTGGGACACTTCTGGAGTTTTGCTCCAAGCAGTGAGAGCTCTTGGCTCTGACTTCGTTTTCTTCTTTCACTTTGCTATTTCCTCGTCTATGCAAAGATGGGGTGGGAGGGAATCCACCCTGCCCAAGATGGGGGAGCTTCAGGCTGCGATCAAAACGAGCACAGAGGCCCTTGCATGTGCCTCTGTCCACCTACCAAAGCCTGTATCTACCCTGATGAGTGGACACTGATGCTATGAGGCACAAAGGCTGAGACATCAGGGCGACTGACCACAGTGAACTTAATACCTACATGAAGATGGGCCGATGTTTTGGGATCACCAGGTCTGAGGGTTTTTGTTTTTATGTTGGGGATTCATTGAGGGTACAAGATACCAGGTTACACTGATTGCATTTGTTAGGTAAAGTCCCTCCTATAATTGTGTCATGTGCCCAAAAAGGTTTGAGGGTTTTTAAAAAATACATTTTGAAAAATTTTGATAAAATATACATAACATAAAATTGACTATCACGACCACGTTTAAGCATACGGTACAGTGGCATTTAACACATATTGTGGCATAGCCATCACCACCATCCATCCCCCAAACTTTTTCAACCCAACAGAAACTCTGTCCCCATTAAATCCTAACTCCCCATTCCCCCCACCCCAGGCCCTGACACTCACCATTCTACTTCCCGCCTCTGTGAATATGACAACTATGGGAACTTTATACACATGTAAGTGGAGAATTTGACTTTTGTATCTGGTTTAGTTCTCTTGACATGATGTCTTTCAAGCTTCATTTATATTAGAGCATGTGGCAGAATTTCCTTCCTTTTTAAGGCTGAGTAATACTCCACTGTATGTATACAACACATTTTGTTTATCCGTCCACCCACTGACGGACACTGGGCTACTTCCTGGTTACACATTTTGGACTCTCAGTAGATCCTTAACGCTTCCTTTATACCTGGCTGCCCACAAGGGAGAGTGTTTGCTCAGGGCCTGGAAGTCACTTTTACTATCGGCCAAATAAAACATTGTCCAGAAGGTAACAAATGCATTTGAAGGTCAATTAAAAAATGACATTTTCATCACCTCTTTTTAAAGAAGCTTCTTTAGCCGTCACGTCTCAGTCCTCCCTCTCCTTGCCCACCTAGCCTGATAAAGCTATCCAAGAAATGAAGACAAAATAAGGATGTTTTCTGCCCAATAAAAAATGCATTTGAATTCTCCTTTTCCCAGCTCCTCCTTAGGAGCTGTTAAAGTTCATGGTGGGCTGAATTTCACACTTTTAAGCTTAGAACTCAGGAAGAGGGATCGTTTTGTCCAGGACTAGTTTAAGATGTTTTATTGACTGAGCTCTTAGCATGAGAGAAATACGAGACCAAATGGCAAGTGGAAGAGAGTAAAGGCTAGAACGAGAGTACAAGAGGGGAGAGGGGAGAGGGTAATTGTTTATTTTAAACTGGCCTTAGCCTCCTGAGTAGCTAGGACTACAGGCACCTGCCGTAACACCCAGCCAATTTTTCTACTTTTAGTAGAGATGGGGTCTTGCTCCTGCTCAGGTTGGTCTTGAACTCCTGAGCGCAAGGAATCCTTCTGCCTCAGCCTACCAGAGTGCTAGGATTACAGGCGTGAGTCACTGCCTGGCCTCAGAGACCAATTTATATTCACCACAGTGTTGTCTTAATTTTGGTTGCAATATCTCTCAAATTTTAAAATGTGCACGTTGTTTGAAATAGCAATTCTACCTCTAAGACTTTATTCTACAGAGACACTGGCAGCAGCACACAGACGTCTATGTACAGGACACTGGCTGCAACGTTCTAGGGAACAGCAAAAAAAATCAGGAAGACCCAGATGTCCAGATCAGATAAACTCTATGGAGTCATTAAAATATTGCTATATTTGGGGCCAGGCACAGTGGCTCACACCTTTAATCTTAGCACTTTCGGAAGCCTAAGCAGGTGGATTGCTTGAGCTCAGGAGTTTGAGACCAGCCTGAGCAACAGCGAGACATCTTCTCCACTAAAAATAGAAAAATTAGCTGGGTGTTGTGGAGGATGCCTGTAGTCTCAGGAGGCTGAGGCATGAGGATTACTTGAACTCAGGAGTTTAAGGTTGTGGTTAGCTATGATGCCACAGCACTCTACCTAGGGCAACTAAGTGAGACTCTGTCTCCAATAATAATAATTATAATTCTATAGGAACTGATGTGAAATGCCATCTAAGGTATGGATTTAAGTGTAAAAAAAGTTGTAGACCTTGTATGTATGTGTGTGTAGATACTCACACATATATAATCTCACAAATTCCAAGTTTGTAAAAAATTATTCTGTATGTGATTGTCTTATCGGTTTTTCTATTGCTGCTATTCCAAATTACCACAAAACAAATGGCTTAACAACAGCACTCACGTATCATCTTACAGTTGTCAGAGGTCAGAAGTCCACCTATCAGGCTCGGCTGAGCTGAAATCAGTGTTGCTGGGCTACGCTTCCTTCTGGAGGTTCTAGAGAAGAATCTGTTTCCTTGTTTGTTCCAGTTGTTGGCAGGATCCAGTTTCATGCTGCTGTAGGACTGGGTCCTGTTTCCTTGCTGGCTGTCAGCCAGGTGAGAGTCTCAGCTTCCAGGCGCTGCCCACGTTCGCTGGCTTGCAGCCTCCTCCATCTCAGAACCAGCAGCAGTGAGTCTATGATGTTTGGAATCTTGTGTTGCACCTCGGATGAATTTGTCTGTCTTCGCCCACTTTTATGAACCTCTGTGATAGTATTGGGCCTGTCTGGTAATGTTGGATGACCTCCCTATTAAGATCTGTTACTTTCCTTCCAGTGGCAAAGTCCCATAATATAATATAATATAATAAATATAATATATCTTTTGAGAGAAGTGAGCCTGACAAGAAAAATGCTCAGACTTGGCACCCATAGCACAGTGGTTACAGCACCAACCACATACACCCAAGTTTGAACCTGGCTCAGGTCAGCTAAACAACAATGACAACTGCAACAAAAAATAGCTGGGTGTTGTGGTGGGTGCCTGTAGTCCCAGCTACTTGGGAGGCTGAGGCAAGAGAATTGCTTAAGCCAAGAGTTTGAGGTTGCTGTGAGCTGGGACACCACAGCACTCTACCGAAGGCAATATAGCGAAGCTCTGTCTCAAAAAAAAAAAAAGAGAGAGAGAGAAAAGAAAAATGCTCAATTCCAGGCTCTAGACTCAGAAAGGGCCCCTGGGAGTCCTAACAAACCTAAGTCCTTATCCTGATCTGTCTGCTTTGGGCTGTGGGACCTTGGATGAACTGTTCCACCTCTGTGAGCCTCTGTCTCATTCATAACAGAGTAGATTTTTCACTTCCTTGGGGACTTGTGTTTGGGCAGGGAGACCTGACCTGGGATCCTTTACTTTCCTATGTTCCCTTTCTCTCAGCTTAAGACTTGGCTTCAGGGAAGGACACTTATAATACTTTTTGATAAATTGAATATGATTATTTTAGCTTTAAAGATATTTATTGGGCCGGGCATGGTGGCTTATGCCTGTAATCCCAGCACTCTGGGAGGCCCGCATGCACAGATTGCTTGAGTTCAGGAGTTCAAGACCAGCCTGAGCAAGAGCAAGACCCCCGTCTCTAAAAATAGCCAGGCATTGTGGGGGGCGCTTGTAGTCCCAGCTATTCAGGAGGCTGAGGCAAGAGAATCACTTGAGATCAAGAGTTTGAGGTTGCTGTGAGCTATGACACCACAGCACTCTACTGGGGGGGGGGACACAAAGTGAGACTCTGTCTCAAAAAATAAAATAAAATAATATTTACTGCAGTGTAACAAACACACAGGAAAATACTCAAATTCACTTTTTACACAAGTGCCTACTGTGTCACCACCATCACCTAGGCCAAAAGTTAAGGAATTTAGGCCAGGTGTGGTGGCTCACACCTATCATCCTAGCACTTTAGAAGGTGGAGGCAGGAGGATGGCTTGAGGCCAGAAGTTCAAGACCAGACTGAGCAACATAGCAAGATCTTATTTCTACAAAAAATAAAAAAAAACTAGCCGGGTGTTGTGGCACGCAACTGTAGTCCTGGCTACTTGGGCAGCTGAGGCCGGAGGATTGCTTGAGCCCAGCAGTTTGAGGCTACAGTGAGGTATGATTACATCATTGTGCTCTAGCCTGGGCAACAGAGTGAGATCATATCTCAAAAAAAAAAAAAAAAAAAAAAGGTTTAGGACTTTCCAGCCCTTGGGGGTGGGTAGTGTTATTCAGTTAAGCAAAAATATAGGACACCCAGTTAAATTTGGATGTTAGATAGACAGTGAATAGCTTTTACTCTATATATCCCATGCAACTGGACATTTGTGTTATCTGTGTTGTATCTGACAATCCTGTGGGCAGGATTGTTCTGATCTTTTGTACGGAGGCACCACAAGTTGTTTTTCCATTTGGGGACCTTTGGGTTGTTCCTGGTGTCAAGGTACAATGAACACGTACCTTGGGTTGCATGAACAATGCTGACCATGGCTTTTCGTGGCTGTAAGCACTCAGTTCTGTCGGGTTTATATTGAGGAGTAGGCCTACTAAGTCATTTTTAGTTTCAAATTTTTCCTCCAGAATGAAAGGGAAAAGGCATTCTCCCCCACCAGCTAATAAATGGAGATCTTGGAAAGTTACAGTCCTGCCTGGTCCTATTTTTATTTCCCAGGATGAAAGCAGTGAGGGGTATTTGCACACCAGTTCTCTCTCTGGGAGCACCATGTATTCCTTTTAATGTGTATGGCAAACCTGAAAAGTTTCTTGTTAGATAGGGTCTTGCTCTATCACTTGGGCTAGAGTGCAGTGGCATCATCATAGCTCACGGGAGCCTCAAACTTCTGGGCTCAAGCGATGCCCCTTCCTCAGTCTCCCGAGTAGCTGGGACTATGGGCATGTGCCATTGTGCCTGGCCTGCCTGCAAAGTTTCAAAGTTTTATAGAATGTTTTCCCTCTACATTTTTTTTTTTTTTGCTTATGTGCTGTATCTTACTGCTGTATTTGTTTTATCCATGGGTGGTAAAGCCTGGTGCCTAGCATAGCTGTATAAATGTCCACATTGGGGGTGTCACTGAAGGTGACTCCCCTGCCCCGACTTTCCTGCAGTTCCTTCCTTCCTGCCTTACAGCTCCTGGACCAGATTGCACAAATCAGGAGCATCTCCAGGTGCCATCAGGTTGCCATGACAACACAGGCTGATCCAGGCTTGACAATGGGGGTGGGCGTGAGTCCCACCTCAGGTGTGGGAAAGTGATCAGTACAAGTGATACCTGGTGCACTGGGCAGGTTCTATTATTGTCCTTACATTAACAACGAGCCCTTCTGTGGCCTCAGGCGTAGTGCCATTTATTTTCTTCTGTTTGCTTTTTCCCCATTGTCTTCTCCTGTCTGTTGCTGGAACCCAGCTGCTGTTAGGTGAAGCAGACACCAGGTGCTGTGCTACTTCCTCCATGCTGTAGTGGGGCAAACAGAGAGAGAGGGCGAGTGAGGGGAGGGAAAGACAGACGGAGAGAGTGTCCACCTGGTCATGGGGCCTCCCAGGTGCCAGGGGTGCAGGGACGGACACCCAGCAGGGATCTGTTTGTTTCTCATGTGTACACACAGGACAGCTGGGGCTCTGTAGGAACCGCTCACAAGGGCTCTGCAAAGCGCCCTTGGTGACGTTGCTGGAGCAGCTGTCCCCCTTTCCTGCAGACATCCCATTTGGCTTACCTGCCACAAATCAACATGAAAGCAGGTGTCAATATAACACTCCCCACAGTCTGACATTGCACTCAGGATGCTACCGTCTCACAGGGAGCTGTGGAGTACTTATCAGACCCCCGTTGCGGAGGGGAAAGCAGAGACTCAGAGGCTTAAGCAGTTGGCCTGTCTCCACAGTAGTGTGCTGGGGTTGGCCATGGCTCTGGAATATGTCTTCTTTATCCCTTCCCCACTTTAAAAACAAGCCCTGGTCCCCACGTGGCGGTTTGAAAGGTGTTTGATGGCATGTTTTGGGGTAGGCTCCTTCCTAAGAACATTCATTCAGTCATTCATTCAGGCAAGAAACAGTTAAGGTGTGGGAACCCACTGACAAATGAGACAGACCAAGATCCTTGTCTGTGTGACATCCTATGGGGGAGGCAGATGTCACATGAGCCCACATCTAAGTGCCATGAGGAAGACTTCACTGGGGTGTGTGATCGAGAGCACCTGCCCACGTTGTGGCTTTGGACAGGGTGGTTCAACAACGTCCGATCACAGCTTCAAATGATGAAAGGAAGCTGGCCCATCCGAGACTAGAGGACAAGCATCCTAGGAAGGGGGAAGGCGGGTTGGAAAGTGGAATGAGCTTGGCAGAGCCCAGAAACAGGGAGGAAGCCAGTGAGTCTTGGGCTTACAGGGCAAGAAGGAGAAGGGGAGGGCATGAGGCTGCCGTGAAGGACTCGACTTTTATTCCAGTAACAGTTTAAATGCCAACTGACACTTTAGAAAGACCCCAGTGACTGCAGAGGGGAAAATGGATTCGGAGTGAGGGAGAGGGGAAAGAGAGGCAACTGTTCAGTCTAGGTGAGCAGTGAGCGCAGCTCTGCAGTGGCAGGAAGTGGTTGGACTCAGGACATAATGTGGAGGCAAATGAATGGGAGTTTCAGGTGGGTTCATCACAAGGAGTGAAGCAAAGCAAAATATCACGATTGACAAGCTGTGGCTCATGCATCAGGGTGAATTGGGTGCCCATACTGAGATGTGGTAACCTAGGAGCCGTGTGCTGTAGCACCAGAGAAAGAAATCCACACTTGCTCTTAGCCAAAAGGCTGAGAAGCGATAGAGAAAGAAATCCAGCATCTTGGCTCGGCCCCTGTGGGAGAAGCAAGTCCATGTCCCCAAAGATGCTACCTGGGTTGTATGCTTTGGGTTTTAGCTTTCTGGCTCCTCTTCCTGCCTTCCCCGGTATGGGAAGTCTTTTTGCTGTTCAAAACTTTTTCCATCAAAGTGATTCCACCATGTCTGCTCTTTGAGATTTTAGCTACACAGCACGCCCAACCTATAATGTGGATTCTTTCTCTCTTCTCTTCTCTTCTCTTCTCTTTTCGTATTTTAGAGACAGGGTCCCACTCTGTCACCCAGGCTAGAGTGAGGTAGGGTCTTCATAGCTCATCACAACCCCAAACTCCTGGGCTCAAGCCATCCTCCTGCCTCAGCCTCCCAAGTAGCTGGACTACAGGTACCACCACCACCACAGCTGGCTAACTTTAATTTCTTTTTAGAGATGAAGTCTTGCTATGTTGATTCGGCTGTTCTCAAAATCTTGGCCTCAAGCAATCCTCCTGCTTCAGCCTCCCAAAGTGCTGGGACTACAGTATGCACCCCCTTACCTAGCCTCTTTCTTTAATATTGATGCAGTCAGAATATTTTGAGGGGAGGAACAGCTTTTGGAGACAGTAATGGAACCTTGGAACCAAGGGTTGGCTGTGAGTGTGGAAGACACTTGAATTCACCTCCTTTCTTTGGTTTCATTTCTGTAAAATGGAAAGGAAAATGCAATCTGCACTCAAATGGTTATAAAAGAGACAGCAGGGGTGGCACCTGTAGCTCAAAGGGGTAGGGCACTGGCCCCATATGCTGGAGGTGGTGGGCTCAAACCCAGCCCTGGCCAAAAACTGCAAAAATAAATAAATAAATAAATAAATTGCTCTAATATAAGAAGAATCTTTTTAAAAAGAGAGAGAGAGATGGCAGATTTTATTTTTCTGTGCAATGGGAAAGTATTTGGCAAAACACAAAAGACTTGTGAATGCACAGTCACGGAGGATTAAGAACGAGGTTTCACAGGAGTAAATCAAACCTTAAAGGTGGCACGAAGGATAGATTATTAAACTCCACTAGTTATAGGAAAAGAAACTAGAGAGTAACTGCATTTGTTAAGCTGATATGGAGTTGATCTGCTCAGGAGAGGCTGGGAGTTTTCATGTCTGTGCGTGTTTAAAGCAGAGTGAGAAGAAACAAAACAGAATCTTCCCTTCCTACAACTGTTTTTTTGCTATGTGGGGGCAGCCTCATTCTCTGCACCCGCCTGCTTATACTGGTGGGTGTTGAGGTGACTTATGAACAATCTGTGCATGAGGTTGAGTCTCCTAATTCTATTTCATGCATGCCAGCGTTCCAATAGATTTGTTTTTCTTGAATAGATACTGAGAGGCCAGTGGTATGGGCTGACTCAGGTAGGAAAAATCAGTTTGGGACTGGAAATATGCTGTTTGGTGACATGTGGATTCCTAACATCACAGGCCAGGTCACACGGGACTCTTCTTTGTTCCTTGAGCAAGTCACATGCAGTCCTGCCTCAGGGCCTTTGCACTTGCTGCTCTTTCTTCTATTTGGAAAGCTCTTCCCTAATACCTACATGGCTTGTACATCTTCACTTCCTTCAGGCCTCTGCTTACATGTCACTTACACAGTGAGGCTGTCTCCAGTCCCTTACTTAATATAGACACCAGCCCACCCAGCACTTCCTATCACTCTTTATTATGGGATGAATTATCCCCCCTCAAATTTATATATTGAAGTCTAACCTCCAGTAATGCAGAATGTGGCCATGTTTGAAGATTGTGCCTTGACAGAGGCCATAAAGGTAAAATGAGGCCATGAGTGGTTCTTAATACAATCTGACTGGTATCTTTATAAGAAGAGATTAAGCCAGGCACAGTGGCTCACACCTGCACTCCCAGCACTTTGGGAGGCCTAGGTGGCAGGATCACTTGAAGCCAGAAGTTTGAGACTAGCCTGGGCAACTTAGCAAGGTCCCAGCAAGAATATTGCATAGCAAGAATATTTTAAATATTCTACAAAATATTTAAAAATTATCCAGATGTGGTGGTGCACACCTGTAGTTCCAGCTACTCAGGAGGCTAAGGCAGGAGGATCACTTGAGCCCAGAAGTTTCAGGCTGCAGGGCACTCTGATTGCACCTCAGCACTCTAGTAGAAGAGATTGGCCCAATGTGTATGTGTTCCAGAACATCACATCGTATTGTACACCACAAGTATATACAATTAAATTTGTCAATTAAAAATGTTTGATTTTAAATATAAAAATAAAATTAGGGGCTGGGCACCGTGGCTTGGGTCTGTAATGCCTGCTACTGGGACAGCTGAGGCAGGAGGATCACTTGAGGCCAGGAGTTTGAGACCAGCCTGAGCAACATGGTGAGATCCCCATCTCTAAAATTTAAAAAAAAAAAAAATTCGAAACCAGCCACGCCTGGAAAGAAGGCTGTCTGGACAGGCGGTCAATCCTATGGGCATTTTGAACTGTCCCTTGCACTTGCCCTTTCAGCTTTCTTAGTGACTCTTCCAGGAGCTCCCAGGACCCGGTGCCAAAAAGAATGAGCAAGAAGGCTCCTGGTGACCCATTTTGCAGAAGGGAACATTAAAATTCTGAAAATCCGGAGTCCTGCCCTCTGCGGCCGGCAGCGAGTCTGGGCACCCAGTTGTGTCTGAGCGACACAACCTCGACAACCTCGAGGTCTTTCACTCCATTGCGCTGTGTCCGTTGCCCGGCAGCTCCTAAGAACTGGCTTTCCGGGCTCTGAGTTGCCAAGAAACTACTAAATCCTGGCCAGCTGGGACTTGGGCTCAGTTGTATTTTGGTTTCCGAGAAGGAGGGCGAGGCGGCCTCTCCTGTCTTGTGAGTTCCCTTCTCTTCTCCGCTTGCATTTGCCGTCTGCCTTTCCCTCCCTCAACTCTGGCTCTTGCTCTCTCCTCTCTCTTCTTCTAGTTTCACACTCACTGCGCTGGAGGCAGAAGACCTCAGGATTTCTGAGCGAGGCCCATGGCTGTGGAGGTCCTCCCGGGTCCCGGACTCCATGCTCTCGCCCCCCCATCGTTATGACGCCCTGCACCACCGCCGCTCGGGGCCCCCTGGCGGGCGCGCCCCAAACCCCACAGGATGTGCGGTCCCCCCAGTTGAACCTTGGCTTCGAGGGGCGCCCCCTGAAGCGGCGTGGTGGCGTGGTGGACCACCGGGATGTCATCTTGGCCCACCAGGCCCACAAAATCCACAGCACTCCCCAGGCCAGGAGGAAAGAATGGGAGTAAGTATACGCAGGGTGGAGGGTCAGACCCAACCCGGGCAAGGGCGCGGGGTGCGGACAAGCACGCAGGATGCCTCAGGGTCAGGGAAAGCTTGTTTAG
Organism: Otolemur garnettii; assembly: GCF_000181295.1. Taxonomy (NCBI): domain Eukaryota; kingdom Metazoa; phylum Chordata; class Mammalia; order Primates; family Galagidae; genus Otolemur; species Otolemur garnettii. The sequence goes on from NW_003852522.1 coordinate 1,047,012, forward strand.
GGGCAAGCTTTGGGGAGTGTAGGAGCAAATTCATGCAGCTGGAACACACCCATAGGCTGTGCTGGTTTCTGAAATCTCAATATCTTTCTCTGTTGGGTCAATTTCTGCTGCTTCAGCCATCTCTGTGAATCTCTGATTTGCCCCCACTGTTCAGTAACAAAAGGGCTAACCATGGGTGTGGCAGTGAGTACCCTGCTCCAGGGATTGTGAGTGTCCACTCGGAATAGATTGGCAAATATTTCCGACGGGATGGCTGATAATGCCACTTTGGGGGGGGGGATCGGTAATACCTTTCCTATCTACATTGCTGAGCACACATCTGCAGGTTTGGAGGCTGGAGACAGAAGTTTTGTGCTGAGGGAGCAGAGGGGACTCAGGCAGGACTGGGAGAACATGGTGGCTGTGATAGGGTCTGGTCCTGGGTCCCTCTTTCTCTTTGATAGTAACCCCAGAAGCAGGTCTTCTTGGGGGAAAGATGCTGGAGGTGGAGCCGGCCCTGCCCTTTAGATGCGGTGGGTGATTTAGGGGTGAGAGACCTTCCCAAGTTCAGGATCCTCACCTGTGAAATCGTGCCAGTTCTAAGCTGTTTAAAGATTGAAGGTTTGTGCTGAGATTCAGTACAAGTCAGCCCCTTGATGTAGCTGGAGCTAGCCTGCCTGCCTGCCTGCCTGCCTGCCTTCCTGCCCGCCTTCCTTCCTTCCTTCCTTCCTTCCTTCCTTCCTTCCTTCCTTCCTCTCTCCTCCTCCCTCCATCACTGTCTTCTGTTTCTTTTCTTTTTCTCTTTCCTTTTTATTTTTGAGACAGTCTCATTATGTTACCCTGGGTAGAGTGCATGGTGTCCCAGCTCACAGCAACCTCTAACTCTTGGGCTTAAGTGATTCTCTTGCCTCAGCTTCCCAAGTAGCTGGGACTACAGGCACCCGCCACAACGCCCGGCTATTTTTTTTGTTGCAGTTGTCATTATTGTTTAGCAGGCCCAGGCTGGGTTTGAACCCACCGGCCTCATATGGCACCCTACCCACTGAGCTTGGGGCGCTGCTCCTCTTTCTTTTTCTTTCTCTTTCCCCCCTCCTACCTTCCTCCCTCCCTCCCTTCTACCCTCTCTCCTTTTTTCTCTCCCTTTTTCTCAAGAACTTTTTTGGCAAATGCACAAATGCTGGAGTGGATCCCTGGGCAGACAGATATCAGGAGGGTTGTGTGTGAATATGAATATCAAGGTGATCAGAGCTGAGGCTGACACAGACACTAATCAGTTTAGGGGACCCCAAATTCTGCTTTCCCACTTCCTCCCACTCCCGCCCTGACGGCATGGGAAGCAGTCACTATCAGCCTTCCTCTGTTTTTCTGTTTGCCGGAGGGCAGTGGGGTTATAAATGCCCATTGGGGTGAGTATGGGGGTGCTGATGAAGGGCTCTGTACATATAGGCTTTAATGAGAGTTGTGCTTTCAAAATGAACCATTACTCATTTTCAAAGAACTTCTGGATTAGGGGCAAAGGTGGTACAAACCGGGCTCCTAAGGTGGTTTTCTGAGGTTAGGCTGACATCTGGTGGTCAGTCTGAGCATCGTAAAGGAAAGCAAAGCAGTGCATGACCTTTAATTTTTTTCCACACTGGGTTCCTTTTTTTTTTGAGACAGAGCCTCAAGCTGTCCCCCTGGGTACAGTGCCGGGCCATCACAGCTCACAGCAACCTCCAACTTCCTGGGCTCAAGCGCGTCTCCTGCCTCAGCCTCCCAAGTAGCTGGGACCACAGGCGCCTGCCACAACACCCGGCCATTTTTTGGTTGCAGCTGCCATTGCTGTTTTGGTGGGCCCAGGCTAGATTCAAACCCACCACCTTAGGTGTATGTGGTTGGTGCCTTAGCCACCTGAGCCACAGGCGCTGAGCCTCACACTAGGTTCCTTTTAACTTTTTCTCCCTTCTATCCACCCATCCATATACCTGCCCATCCATCCATCTTTCTAACTATCCACCTATACTCTCGCACATATTTCCATTTATTTATTCATTCGTCCATCTTCCCATTCATCCTCTCATCCATCCATCCACTCCACCATCCTGTCCCTATTTCTATCTGTCCATTCACCCACTCTCCCATCCATTTATCCATTAGGTGACCCATCTGTTTTTCCATTCATTTATCTCCTCATCTATCCATATATTCACCCACTCATGCACCTATCCTTCCTTTCATCCATCCATTCATCATCCACTCACTTTTCCATCTATCCACTCATCCACCTATTACTCCCTCTATCCACCTATGCACTCACCTACCTATTCCTCTATCCTTCAGTCTGCTCATCCACCCATCCATTCCACAAATAACTAGGTTGCACCTATTGTCTACTCTATTATCTTCTCTTGAGAACACAGCTTCTTTCTTTCTTCTCTCCAGCTCTCCCTTCTTCCTCCCTCTTTAGACTCTGCTTATTTCCATTCTCCCCTTGTGCTCCCTCCCTGCCTTAAAAAAAGTTTGATTAGTTTTGTCAGAATAAGTGAGTCTTTTTTAAGACATCATAAAGTGTTATTTCTGCAGACTTGCTGAAAAAAAATTTTTTTTTAGGGAAGAAAAATGTGTCAGTGAATGAAATAATTTAAAAATCTGGCCAGACATGGTGGCTCATGCCTGTAATCCTAGCATTTTTGGAGGTCGAAGTGGGAAGATCACTTGATATCAGGTGTACAAGACCAACCTGGACAACATAGTAAGACCCCATCCCTCACAAAATATACAAAAATTAGCCAGGTGTCGTGATGCACACCTGTATTCCCAGCTACTCGAGAGGCTGAGGTAGGAGAATCCCTTGTGCCCAGGAGTTCAAGGCTGCATTGAGCTATGTATGATGATACCACTGCATTCCAGCCTAGGTGACAGAGGAAGACTCTGTCTCAAAAACAAACGAACAAACCAAAACCCTGTTGCTCAAGGAAAACAGTAAGTACAATTTACAGTAACACTGACAGCCAATGCTCACTGGGTACCTGTTGTATGCCGGACACTGTGCTAAGCAGCTTTATGATCTTGTTGCCTTGTAACTCTGCCATGCAGTAGATTCCGCATTACATCCAATTTACGGATGAATAAAGAGAGGCAGAGAGAGGTGAGCCTGTGGTTTTGCAGCTAGGAACGGGCAGAGCTGGGATTTGAACCTGGCAGTGTCAGTCTCCAAAATTTAAGCTCTTAACCAAACTTTTGGCCAAAAAATTTCTTACGACAGCAAGTGGGAGGGAATTGCTTTCAAATAAATTAGGAAATAAGAACAGAAATCATGTCAGAGACAAAGAGAGAAGCCTCAAAAGGTACTCAGGTACATTGATTAAGATGCCATTTCTATCACACCTTTCTTGTGCAGCTGACTTCTGCCTCAGTTTCCAATTCCTGTTGCTTTTTAGCACCATAAAAAGATTTGAAGTGTCTTTATAGACATGATCTCAAAATTTCTGAACTGTCCCAGCCAGAAAAAAAAAAAAATTTTAATAATGCAAACCACTTTTGCTCTCATGTTTTAGAAATTTGCCTTCACTTTTTGCATACTGTGATCTGTAAGAGCTTTTTATCCTGAAAACTTTCAAATACACTAAAAGTAGAATGAAGACTTCAGTGAACCTTCCATACCCATCACCCAAATAGAATAGTGACTGGGATTGTGCCAGCCTTCCTTCCTAAATCCGTTTCCCTTTCTCGGAGACTTTTAAAAGCAGATCTCAGACTTGATGTGATTTTTTTCAGACCACATCTGTAAGGCACACAGACATTTTCTTATGCTACACGGACAGCAGTAGTAATGATATTTATATCGTCTAATTTCCTGTCCATATTCAAATTTCCTTGTTCGTCTATTTACAGTTGATTTCTTTGAATCAGCAAGTTCTGTGAGTTGCACTGGTCATTCTCTCTCTCTTTTTATTGTGGTGAAATATACATAACATAAAATTGGCTCTTTTAACCATTTTTAAGTGGGTGATTCACTGGTATTACGCACATTCACATTATTATGTAGCCATTGACCTCATCCATCTCCAGAACTTTTTCATTTTCCCAAACTGAAACTCTGTCCCCGTTAAACCCTAACTCTCTCCCTGAGTCCCAGCTCCTGGCACCCACCCTTCTACTGTCCATCTGTATGAATTTCGCTGCACTCGGAATCTCATATAAATAGAATCAAACAGTATTTGTCTTTTTGTGACAAGCTCATTTCACTGAGCATAATGTCCTCTGGGTTCACCCATGTGGCAGCACGTGTTAGAATTTCCTTCCTTTTTGAGGCTGAATCATATTTCATTGTATGTATGTGCCACATTTTGTTTATCTGGCCGTCCATCGATGGACACTTGGATTGCTTCACTTTTTGGCTATTGTGGATAATGCACGAGGGGGTACAGATATCTCTTTGAGATTCTGCTTTCCATTCTTCTGGATATATTCCCAGAAGTGGGATTGCTGGATCATATGGCAAGTCTATGTTTGATTTTTTTGGTGGTCACATCTCTTAAGTCTTTTTTTTTTTTTAGACAGAGTCTCACTCTTTCTGCCCAGGCTAGAGTGCTGTGACATCTGCCTAGCTCAAAGCAACCTCAATCTCTTGGGCTCAAGCAATCCTCATACCTCAGCTTTTTGAGTAGCTGGGACTATAGGCACTTACCACAATGCCTGACTAATTTCTCTATTTTTAGTAGAGATAGAGTCTTGCTCTTGCTTAGGCTGGTCTTGAACTCCTGAAATCAGGCAATCCTCCTGCCTCGGCCTCCCAGAGTGCTAGGATTATAGCTGTGCCGGCCTAAAGTCTTATTGAGTCTATAGCAGCCTCTCCCTGACTTCCTATTTTCTATCCCATTGACTCATGGAAGAAACCAGATCAATTATCCTCTGTAATATCTCACATTCCTTTTTTTTGAGACAGAATCTCACTTTGTCACCCGTGGTAGAGTACCATAGCGTCATAGCTCACAGCAACCTCAAACTCTTGGGCTCAAGCGATTCTCGGGATTACAGGACACACCACCATGCCCAGCTAATTTTTCTATTTTTTTTCTTTTCTTTCTTTTTTTTGGGGGGGGGGTTTGCAGTTTTTGACCAGGGCCAGGTCTGAACCCGCCACCTCTGGTATATGAGTGGGGCTGGCTCCCTACTCCTTCAAGCCACAGGTGCTGCCCAATTTTTCTGTTTCCTTTAGAGACAGGTCTTGCTTTTGTTCAGGCTGGTCTTGAACTCTTAATTCCTGACCTGAAGAGATTCTGCCATCTTGGCCTCCAAAGGATTACAGGCATGAGCCACCATGTCCAGCCCGTCTCCCATTCTTAATTGTCTGTTCGGAAACTTTATTTTTGATCATCTGCTAAGTATGATGACTTTATCTATGAGTGGACACCCCACCCAGATGTAGTGAACAGCACAGGGAAGCTCACGCGATTCCAACTTGTAAAATGTCTTCTTGAGAAATGCGTATGTTTTCGGTCACTTTCTGATAGCAGTTGAATTACGTTGCCACCACTCTTGCTTTTTCCTGTGACTACTGGAGTCTGTTATCACTGCTCCTTTCTGCTTGCATTCCTATTCTCTTCAACCTTTCCTTCCCAGGAAGGAATTCTCTAAACCTGCATGTCCACTTTGCCAGCCAACATCCCAATCTGTCAACCCATTTCCACAGGTCCAAGCAGATTGCAATGCACCCCCATGCCCTGGCATGATCATTTATCCTGTTTCTAGTGGTCTGTCTTGCCCACTAGAATATCTCAGGCAGGGTTGCTTGTCTGTCTTGTTCACAGCTGTGTTCTTATAACTCAAGATCAAGGCCGGCACCTAGTAGGTGCTCACTAAACATCTCTTAAATGAACTCATCAAACTAGAATGTGTGAGAGTCACAGCCAGCTAACCAAGTGGATTTGGGCTAACTGTCCATTAAGGATTAATAAAGCTCAATGCTTTTCTTAGTTATAGATGAAATAATACCAGAGCTGGAAGTTTGAGTACCCAGTTCTACACCCTACAGATGTAGTACCTGGGGTACGACCTCCCTCCCTTCCCTCCTCTCCTTCCCCCTCTTCCCTCTACTTTCTCCTTTCCTCTTGCTTTTACCTCCTCCCCGCCGCCCTCCCCCACCCATTCCTTCTTCCACTATTATTTCTGAGACAAGGTCTCACTCCATCACTCAGGCTGGAGTGCAGTGGTATTATCATAGCTCACAGCCATCTCCAACTTCGGGGCTCAAGCAAACCTCACGCCTCAGCCTCCTGAGTAGCTGGGACTACAGGCACGTGCCACCATACCCAGCTAATTTTTAAAGTTTTTGTGGGGGTGGGGTCTTTCTATGTTGCCCAGGCTGGCCTTGAACTTCTGGTCTCAAGTGATCCTCTCACTTTAGCCTTCCAAAATGCTGGGACTACAGGTGTGAGGCACTGTACCTAGCCTTTTCTACGGAAATTTAGGACATCACTACTGTGCTAAGCTCCATTTGGACCTGGGGGTGGGGGTGTGGAGAGGACACATTACTCAATAGTCGGCTCTTGCCATGACGACACTCTCTATCCAACAGATAAAATCAACACAGAAAACAAATAAAGGCAAGTAAGAGACATGCCAGGAGGTTGTGCAATGGTTTGGGAGAGGATCCTCCAGGAAGACTGCCCTGAGGAGAAATTTCCAAACAAGTTCTTCTCACGTGTTTTTGCACACATGAACTTCTGCCATATCTTTTTCTTTTTTAAATGGAGGCAGAGTTTTGGCCAGAATGAAGTATAATGGTATGATCAAAGACTCACCATAGTCTTGAATCCCTAGGCTCAAGGGATCCTCTCTAGTAGGTGGGACTACAGGTGCGTGCCACCACACCCAGCTAATTTTACAAAAGTTTTTTTTTTTTTTTTGAGATGGAGCCTCAAGCTATCCCCCTGGGTAGAGTGCCATGGCACCACGCTCACAGCAACCTCCAACTCCTGGGCTCAAGCGAGTCTCCTGCCTCAGCCTCCCAAGTAGCTGGGACTACAGGCGCCTGCCACAGCACCTGGCCATTTTTGGGTTACAGCCATCATTGTTGTTTGGCAGGCCCGGGCTGGGGATTCGAACCCGCCACCTTAGGTGTATGTGGCTGGCGCCTTAGCCGCTTGAGCCACAGGCGCTGAGCCACAAAAGTTTTTTAAAGAGAGGGTCTTGCTACGCTGCTACAGCTGGTCTTGAACTCCTGCTTCAGCCTCCCAAAGTGCTGTGATTACAGACGTGAGCCACTTGGCCTGGACCTCAGAGGCTTTCTATTATTTGTTTATTTATCCTTTTTAAAATTGTTGGATTAATATAAGGGTACGTGCAATTGGGTTACATTGTTGCATTTGTTAGATAGCATCCTAGTTGTGGTTGCATCCTCTACCCCTCAGAGTCTTTTTAAATGCATATTCTGACAAAGCAGGTCTGGGATTCAGCATTTCTTTCTTACAGGCCCCTCAGATGAGACTGACATGGTCTAAGCAGTGAGTTCTAAACCACCACCATCATGGTCAGAGAACTGAGAGAACAAGGTGGGGAGGAGGGAGGAAGAAAGAGGAGAGCTAAGCAAACTGCTGAGCGTCTTGAATAATGCTTATTAAGCTGCAGTGAGGATAATAATAATAATCAATATCGATGCAGCACTTACTATCTGAGGGCACAGCTGCAAGTCTTTTAATATACATTGACTCATTTAATTCTTATCACCATTGTATGAACAGAGTGTGCCATATAACATTCTTTTCCAGAGTGTTTCTGTGTTCCACATCTTAAGGTACACACTCACCAATCTCATGAAGCAGTAGAGCAGCCATTGTTGCTATTATTATTATTTCTTTCTGAGACAGGATCTTACTGTGTTGTCCAGGCTAGAGTAGCTAGCATCATAGCTTGCTGCAACCTCCAACTCCTGGGCTCAAGTGATCCTCCTGCCTCAGTCTCTCAAGTAACTGGGACTACACATAAGCACTACCACACCCAGATAATTTTTCTTTTCTTTCCTTTCTTTTCTCTTTTCTCTCTTTCTTTTCTTCTCTTCCTCTTCTTTCTCCCCTTCCTTCCTTCCTTCCATCCGTCCATCCCTTTCTCTCTCCCTCTCCTCCTTCTCCCTTTTCTTCCTACCTCCCCTTCCCTCCCTTCCTCTCCCCTTCCCTTCCCTTCCCTCTTTCCTTCCTTCCCTCCTTCTCTCTTCCTTCCCTTCTCCCTCCCCTTCCCTCTCTCTCTCTCCCCCCTCTCTTTCCTTCTCACTTGTTCAGGCTGGTCTTGAAGTCTTGGCCTCAAGGGTCCTCCTGCATCAGCCTCCCAAAGTGCTAGGATTACAGAATGAGGCACCACATCCGGGGGGGGGGGGTATATGTTGTCTGAGGCTCCTGTCTCACTCAGGGCAAAAGCCAAAGTTCTCTCCAAAGTCCATTTCTCCGTCTCTTCCCTGCCCTCACCTTCTCCCTCTCTATCCCTGGTTCATTCTACTCCAGGCACAAAACATCATTGCTCTTTCTCAAAGGCACCAGGCATGGTCCAGCCTCAGGACCTTTGCACTGGCTATTCCCTCCACTTGAATGGCTCTTCTCCTAGGTAGCCATGGGACTCCTTCCTTGACTTCTTTCAGCCTTTACTTAAAGGTTGCCTCCTTGATGAGATTTTCCTCATCCCCTTATGTAAAATGTAGCCCTGGAGGCCAGGGTGGGAAGATCACTTGAGGCTAGCAGTTCAAGACCAGCCTGAGCAAGAGGCAGACCCCCATCTCTACAAATAAAGAAAGGAAGGAAGAAGGAAAGGAAGGAAAGAAAGAAAGAAAATTAGCTGAATGTGGTGATGTGCTCCTGTAGTTCCAGTTACTGTGGAGGCTGAGGCAGGAGGATCACTTGAGCCCAGGAGTTTGATGTTGCAGTGAATGAGAATGTGACCCTATCTCAAAAAAACAATAAAAAATAAAATTCATCCCCTACCCTTGTTTGAGCTCTTTCCCTGCTTACTTTTTCCCACTAGCACTCATGACCAGCTCATGTGTATTATATATTTTCCTTTTTATCTCATTGGTTGCCTCTATCCTCTCCACTAACTATATGAAGGCAGGAATTTTTGTCTGGTGTGTGCTCTTTTGGGGGGCAAAAAGTAGAATAAGTATTTTTTTATTTTTAGGATTTAAAATAATTATGAAATATTTCAGGTATGCAGACAATAATATAACAGGCATTTGTGTATTGTCTGGCTTATTCTTTGCTGTGTCCCCAGGGGCACAAGGGCTGACCAGCTACAGCCAGAACAAATCTGGTCTGTCACCTGTTTTCTTATGGCCCCAAAGCTAAGAATAGTTTCTGCATTTTTAAGTGGTTGACAGAAAATCAAAAGAATAATATTTCTTGATATCTGAAAGTTCGATGACATTCAAACTTCAGCGTCCAAAACAATAATCAGCTATCATCTTACACTAGTCAGAATGCTTATTAAAAAGTCAAAGAAAAAAAAATAGCTAGGTGTTGTGGTGGGCACCTATAGTCCCAGCTACTTGGGAGGCTGAGGCAAGATCACTTAAGCCCAGGAGTTGGAGGTTGCTGTGAGCTGTGATGCCACAGCACTCTACCCAGGGCAACAGCTTGAAGCTCTGTCTCAAATAAATAAATAAATAAAATAAAAAATCAAAGAACAGCAGATGTCAGCAAGGATTTGGAGAAAAGGAACTCTTGCATACTGTTAGTGGGAATGTAAATTAGTATGAACTCCATGGAAAACAGTGTGGAGATTTCTCAAAGAACTAAAAATAGAATTACTATTTGATCTAGCAATCCCATTACTGGTTGTCTACCCAATGGAAAAGAAATCATTGTATCAAAAAGATTCCTGCACTTGTATGTTTATTGCAGCACAATTCACAGCAGCAAAGATATGGAATCAACCTAAATATCCACCAGTGGATGATTGGATAAAAAAATTGTGGTATGTGCATACACACACACACACACTATGGAACAGTATTCAGCCAAAATTGTGTCTTTTGCAACAATGTGGGTGAATCTGGAAGCCCTTATCTTAAGTGAAATAACTCAGAAACAGAGAGCCAAATAATGCATATTATCACTTATTAGTGGGAGCTTAAGAATGTGCATGCAGGCTCGGCGCCTGTAGCTCGACCGGCTAAGGCGCCAGCCATGTACACCTAAGGTGGCGGGTTCGAATCCCCAGCCTGGACCC
>NW_003852522.1:1057341-1068526 GCF_000181295.1 Otolemur garnettii
GGACAGCTTGAGGCTCTGTCTCAAAAAAAAAAAAAAAAAGAATGTGCATGCACAGACATGGAGAGTGAACTAGTAGACATCAGAGATTCCGAAGGATGAGAGAGTGGGTGGGGAGGTGAAAAATTACTTAAGGCTGCAGTGTGCACTATTCAGGTAATGCTTATGCTAGAAGCCCAGACTTCTGCACTATGCACTTTGTCCATGTAACGAAACTGCACTCTACCCCCTAAGTCTATAAAAATAATTTAAAAAGAGAAAACAAGAAGATCAAAATTCATTGTCCACAAGGTTTTATTATAAAGTAGCATCCTTGTCTACTTAGGCGAATGTTGTCTGTGGCTGCTTTTGCTTTACCACAGCAGAGTTGTCTTTGAGACAGAGACTGGCCCTCCCAGCCAAAAATATTTCTTCTGAGGTCCTATAAAAAAGAGGTTTGGGACCGCTGAGCTAGACCAGCACCGGACACACGCAGGAAAGTAGCCTGCACCCGCCTCTGCCTTCTCACCTCTCACCCGCGGCACCCAAAATTGGCCACCAGGTGGCGCTGTGACTCCCGAAGCAGGGGCCGGGCCACGGAATTACGAAGCGCGTAGATCCCAGTCCTGGGTACCACTTCCTGGCAGCATCCTTCTTGCCTCGAGTGGGTAGTATTCTGAGAAATGGAAGGCAACCCTAAATCAAGAATTTAATTCTCATCATGTAATAATTAATCATTGCATACGTGACTATTTCTTTTTCTCATGCCCCAAAGTAAAGACCAAGTAGAGGAAGTGACTCAGGATTTGCAGGGCTCCCTGAGGCTTGAGAGGTACAGGCAGGTCCTGAGACCAAGTGTGTAGCCTGCCTGGAATTGGCTTGGGTTGAGGGGGGAACGGCAGGGTTCATATCCCAGCTCTGCCATTTGCTGACTCTGATTCTGGGCAGCAGTAGCCCCTTCCCACTCTTCCTTAGTTGTCTTATCTGTTAGATGTGGTTATCAATAGCACCCACCTCTGGGGCTCTTACAAAGATTAAATCCACTGCATTATTACACAGCAAGCATTTGGAACAGCACAGGCGGACCATAAGCACTTGATAATAGTTTTCTATGGTTCTAAAGAGGGTAAGCTCTTGAGCATTACACAGTTAAAAAAAAAATAGCAGGTTGTTCAGACATCACAATTAAACTAAAACCTAATCTTTAAAAAGAACTTGCTTGGGAATCAGAGCTCTCTCTTTCTTTCTTTTTAAAGGGAGGTAGGTTAGACAATTCTAGCCTAGTTGATATAAAAAAAAAATGGGTCTTGTCCTAGAGGGATTCTTTTTCAGTGCAGCTGGCTGGTTTTTAGTTCAGAGAGACCCTCCTTTTGTCCTTTGAATTAGCAGCTTTAGTTGTGACCAGCCAAGGAAGGCTCAGGAAGGGACCTCAAGAGATAAAGGTCGGCAGGGCGAGGTAGTTCACACCTGTAATCCTAGCACTCTGGGAGGCCAAGGCGGGTGGATTGCTTGAACTCATGAGTTTGAGACCAGCCCAGGCCAAGAGTGAGACCCTATTTCAAAAAATGGCTGAGTGTTGTGGGGGGTGCCTATAGTCCAAGCCACTCAGGAGGCTGAGGCAAGAGAATCACTTGAGCCCAAGAGTTCAGGGTTTCTGTGGGCTGTGATCCCAAGGTACTCTACCAAGGGTAATAAAGTGAGACTCTGTCTCAAAAAGAGAGAGAGAGATAAAAGTCCCCTAATCTATCAGATTCTTTATGCTAGTCTTTGGAACCCAAGCAGTGTGTGAATGAATGACCTCTTTCCCTTGGGTACAGATAAATGTTAGTATCCATCCCTCTTCTTCTCCACTTCTTATGAGGTCTGCATGTTATTGACTGCAAATCTCTGCCTCATATGCCTCCACACACCAATTCCATCCTTTCTGCACCTCAAGCAACTTCATCCCTGTTTACAAATCTCCCATTATTGCTCTTACTTTGGTCAAGTCCCACCGGCCTTCCTTCTGTTCTCTGCACTTCTGAAGTCTTCATACGTGTTTCCTCTGCCTGAAAGTCTTGTCCCATGGCTGGCTCCTTCTCACGTTCTGGTCTCAGCACAAATGTCACCTCCTCATGCAGACTCCCAGGGTTTCTGCTCATTGAGGCCATCTGATTCATTATGTAAAAGTATGTGTTTCCTTCTAAACTGGACTGCCAGCTTCATGAGGACAGGGTGTTTGTCATTTTTATTTGTCTGTTTGGTCTGTTTTCTCTGCTACTATGTTCCCAGCGCTTAGAAAAGTGCCTAGTGTAGATGTCAGTGTTTGTTGAGTGAATAATTGATAGATTCCTATGAACTTGAACATCTATACTGATAGCCACTCTATAGCTCTAGCTTTGAGGCCTACAAGACCGTCAGAGCAAGTGAACGCTATTTTCTCTTCTATTCTCTGCCTAGAGTATTCTTTGGTTCCAAGCACCATGCACTGTACACAAAGGCCTGCCTGGAGGAGGAGGCAGACATGAAGATAGCAACTATACAGAATGTCCAGGATCTACACAGAGACCAATCCCTATTTATCCTGTACCCACCAAGGGCCCAGCCCTAAGGGGTTGTGGGTATGAGCTCATCGCATCCTCACCCCAGTACCCATTTCACAGAGGAGGCAATGGAGGCATAGAGAGGTTAAATATTTTAACAAAGTAAATAGTGTAAAAACCAGCTTTGGAACCCAGATCTCTCTGAGTCTAGATACCCTCTCCTTGCAAGGTCTTGAACTTGGAAAGCCTGGCACATAGTAGGTAAATGAATGAACAAAGGCATGAATTAATTAAGTCATCATCATTAAGTTTTCCTCTGCTCTTTTAAGTACAAATCTCCATGAGAATGAGGCTGTTTTCTTATTGATCCTTGAATCTTTGGGATTGGTCAGCACAGAGCTTTTCAGGCTTGATAGCTTGGTTGTGTCAAATGTGAGACAAGCTCAGAATGAAATCTATAAAATCCTGAAGGCCAGTGTGACACATGCAACCCCCTTCTACATCCTGGCCATGAGAAGCAGCTTTAAAGAGGCCACATTAGAGTAAAATAAAATGAAATAAGGCCTCATTTTCTAATATTTCCAAATCATCATGGCCCCTTCATCTCTTCTCTCTCTGTGACCATGAAAACAACCTTTGAGAACGCAAGTATGGGGCAGCGCCTGTGGCTCAAAGGAGTAGGGCGCTGGTCCCATATGCTGGAGGTGGTGGGTTCAAACCCAGTCCTGGCAAAAAAAAAAAAAAAAAAAAAAAAGAAGGCAAGTACTGTATAATCCCCAGATCACAAATGAATAAATGAGGACCAAGTACATGTAGAGATGAGCCCTGAGTCACAAATATAATAGGTGACAGGGCAGTTAAAAATGATCCAAATAGCTGGGCATTGTGGCAAGCACCTGTAGTCCCAGCTACTTGGGAGGCTGAGGCAAGAGAATCACTTAAGCCCAAGAGTTTGAGGTTGCTGTGAGCTGTAATGCCATGGCACTCTACTGAGGGTGACACAGTGAGACTCTGTCTCAAAAAATGATCCCACCATCTCCTTGAAATACCACTTAGCAAATCAAATAAACGTGTTCCTTTGCCATCCAAAAGGCCATTCTTGCCTGTTTTAAGTTCTTCTTGAGGGCCCCAATATGGTTTAGGGGCAAAAGAGGTCAAAATCCTGCCTCCTCTCATTACAGGTGGGTGACCCTGGGCATGTGACATAGCCTCTCTTAGGAAGATAAAAGTTCCTATTGAAGAAAAGTCTGGGAGAATGCATTGGTGAGGCAGGGCTCAAATAACTGGGTCTTCAAGGATAAATCACCAACTTCCCCCTTATTTGTCATCTGGCCATGGCCTGGTCAATATTTACATGTAACTTCTCCAATCTGAGTCTTCAGCCAAAGGCTTCTGAACAAGAAGGTGTTGCAGCTTAGTAGCTCTGAGCCAGCATGCCTGGATTCATATCCTCATTCTTTTATTTGCTGTATGACTTTGGACAAATGGCTTCACCTCTCTGATCCTCTGTTTCCTCACCTGCAAAATGCAGAAAAGAGTAGCACTTGCCTCACAGGGTTATTACAAAGACTAAATATTTGTAAAATGCACATATCAAGTAGTTAGTAAAGTTTGGATAAAAACAAGATATGAGATTTGAATGTGTTTGTAGTGAAGACATGAAAATCTAACTTCTAAATCTGGGCTTGGCAAATTTCTATTAGGAACCAGATAGTGAATATTTTCAGCTGTGGGGCCAGTATGGTCATAAAATGGTATCTGTTGCAACAACTAAACTCTGCCCTTATAGTGTGAAGGCAGCCATAGAAAATGCATACGTGAATGGTCTTGACTGCATGCCAATAAAACTTTATTTACAAAACCAAGCAATGGCTCATATCTGATGTGCAGGGCATAGCTTGCTGACTCTTGCTATAAATCCTAGTGAGAGGTTAGTAGAAACAAAGAGAGGACGTTTCAGATGATGCTTTCTGGGGAGATGGTTATGTCAAAAGCCACTAGTATCACCCCTTAAGCCTTGAATGGGAAGTCTATTTATTTTTGTTGTTTATTAACATTTATTAAGCACCTTATGCTAGTCACATGCCAATCATTGTAATAGTCATTCTTATACTTGCTTTTAATCTTTAAGACAACCTTGGATAATGAGTTTCTTTTATTACCTTTCCTTCCTTTTTATGTTGATATCATCATCATCATCATTTAGAGTTGGAGTCTTGCTCTGTCACCCAGGCTGGAGGGCCCTGGTGTCATCAGAGCTCACTACAGCTTCAAACTGCTGGGCTTAAGCATCCTCCCACCTTATCCTCCTGAGTAGTTGAGACTACATGTGCACACCACCACATCTGGCTAATTTTTCTTACTTTTTGATAAAGAAAGGGTTTCACAATATTGCCCAGGCTGGTCTTGAACTCCTGGCTTAGGCAGTCCTCCCACTTTGGCTTCTTCAAATGCTGAGATTACTGTTGTGAGCCACAATGCCCACCCAGCCCATCCTTCCTTTCTAAATCAGGAAACCAGAACTCAGAGTGCTTAAGAAACTTTCCCAAGGCCACACAACTCAGCTGGGTCCATTTGCAAAGCTCTATCTCTTCCTTCTCGGTTACTGAAGGCTGGGGCCTTCTCTTAGAGCTACCATTTCAATGTTCACAGCTGTGTACACAGACCCTGGAAACAAGTTTCAAACCACAGGGAAGCATCCGAAGCCCAGTGTGTTGAGTCTTTCAGTAGACACGCATGATTGCAACTCTTCACACAGTGGCGTGAGGTCTTCACATTGGGCCCACTGGGACATTCTGGAACTCTTCAGTTCTTGCCACAGAATGAGGGTGCGCCCATATAAAAAGAGGCTTCATAAAGCAGGGGCATGTCAAGCCTGCTAGAGAGCTCCTTGGGTTTCTCAGTTCTGGAGGGCAGGACTCATTTTCACACGTTTTCTTTCTCCCCTTGGTGGGATGTTTCACACTTACCTTAAATGCTCCCTCGGTTATTTCCTACAAATGCAGCCAGTTTTCAGGAGGCTTATCTATGGTCTGTGGATCTGTGTCCAAAATCTCTGGGCCCAGGTTAGACCTGTGTTCTGGGCTTGAGGACTTCAACAGGTTAGTGATGCAGTGCACGTTTGGATTTCTGCGCAGTGGACAGAGTTTTGGTTACAATGCATCCATGCAGCTTGGCTGTCTTGCAGGGCAATAGGTCTTTAGTTTTGAGAGTCCTACATCCTCAGCACACATTGGTATCCCCTGGGGGCCTGTTAAAACATGGCTAATTCTGGCCTCATCTGGGAGTTGCTAATTCTGCAGGGCTGGGTGGAACCTGAGAGTATGCGCTTCTCACAAGCTCCCAGGTGCTGCTGGTGCTACTGATCTAGGGACTATACTTTGAGAAGTGTGGCTTAAAAACAGCAGCTCCTAACTTTGGCTGCACCATCAGTTGAAACATTAAAAAACATCTTGCCCCCAGAAGGGACTCCATTCAATCTCACTCTGGAGGTAGAGTCCAGATAGTCGTAAGTTCCCAGTTGATACTTAACAGTGTGGGGGTCATTGCTTACCACTTCTTCCACTTCACTCAGCAGAGGCCCCAGGTTCAAACCCAACTTGGAAATTTAAAATCCTCCAGGTGATGAAAACAAAATCACAGTGTCTAATGCATTGCTAAGCAGAATTATTCTTGAATGATTCATGGTTTGGATTCTTATTATATTGGCTTTAATAATATCCTTTCTGCATATTCAGAGCAGATATTTAGCTGGGACACATGGGTACAGTTGATTGTTAAAATATTAACATGTTTCCATACCAGTTAGTAAATAACTGTTGCCTGGAGTCCCTGAGTGAGTCCCCATCACCAGCCTGAGTCCCTTCCTGGCTCCACTTATGCCTCCCAACGATGATAGTCCACTATCATTGCTAAGTATTGAAGGCTTCACCCCAACGTTTGATCTGCTTCCTCACACTTTTAGTTTTCCCGTCTGAGAAGGTGAGTATCTTGAATGGATGGGAAGGTCAGTTTGCAAACTCAGGAGTGTGAGAAAGTTCCTCTGTGTCTGGAGGGGTGGGTGGCACTTATTCCAATCCTGCTCCTGACATTGATCAGCTGGGAAAGTTATCTGACCCCTTTGTACCTTAGTTTTCTCATAGTTAAAATAGTAATAATATCTTCCCTATAGGTGTGGGATGAGCTTTGACTGAATGAATGCCTGAACAGACCATAGATGACTTCGTGTGTAATTAATGCCATGTAAATGACAGCATTTGTATCAGTTATCTGTTGCTGTGTAACAGATGGCCACAAAGTGCATGAAAAACAACCACAAACTTAGTGGCTTTAAACAACACATACTTACTTTCTTATAGTTTCTATGGTCAGGAATCTTGATGTGGCTTAGCTAGGTCCTCTGCATCAAGATTATAATCAAGTTGTTGGCCAGGGTTGGGTCTTATCCAAAGGCTCAACTAAGGAAGGACACGCTTCCAGGCTCACTTGGTTATTGGCCCTCAAGTTCACCTTGTTGTCGGTAATATTCACCCCCCACCAAGGGTGGGAAAGGGCACATCAGAGTCATCAACCAAGAGAGAGTATAGCAGGTTGAGGTTATGGTGAGAGAAGGCTAGCCATTTTCTTAAAAACCACTTAAAGCAACAAAATAAGTATTATTTCTCACAGTTTTTAAGGTCAAGGATCTTCTGGATCTCAGCTGGGGCTGAATCACACCTGTTAAACTCAGTTGTCTACAGAGGCTAAACTGGCAATGATGATTGGGGCGGCTTCTATGTCAGAGATACAATAGGGAGTGGTGCGGTCTTTGGTAAACTAGAGATCTCCAGCCCCATTTGAAGGATATGGCCATTATTCAGTACAAGCTGACTGCTACCATGCAACAAAATGTGGGCTCAGTGTGGCCAAATCATATGATTTTGTGAAAAAAGGCAAAAAATTTCATTTTTGTGTGTAATCTCCTGACTTGTTCTTAACATATTTGTATCTTAAGATGTGGCTAGATCAAGGAAGTAATTTGCGAGCTCTTAGTTTAACATCTGCACGCCCCAGAACTTGATGTATAATGCTGGTTATTAATTTTGTCATGAATTTTTGAAAATGGGAAGGCAAGATAAGCAAGAGGGAGAAGTGGAGGGAGAAGATGCCAGTGAATTAGGGGACATGTGCGGTAGGACAGCAGCGTTGGGAGTAAAGGCAGGGAGGGTATCTCAGCAACATTTTAGAAGGAAGACCAGTAAGACTCGATGAGCCCTCTTAGTGCGTAGTCCCATGAAGCCGAGGGATACTTCTTCAGAATTGTGCTTTTAAATGCATAGTATCAAGGACAGAGGAAACCCACTATATTGAAAATCAGTTAAACAGTTTAAAAGATTAAAATCTTTTAAAGAACTTATTTGTCATATTGTAACAAATGTGCCTCTTGAACATCACATAAAAGAGTTTGTGACAGACCTAACAGTTTCAAGGTAGTCATGAGAGCAGATGGATTTCAAGACGCCTGCCATAACCGTAACGTGACATAAAAGCATGGTTTCTGTTGATGACAAAGTCACAGGCGTTGCCAAAACACTACTACTGCTGCAATTTGTAGCCTCCATTCATAATTACAGCTAGCAGTAGTGAAAATGAAGATGTGAACTTTCCCGTCCATATTTACAGAGTCCCTGAATTATAAACAAGTGCCAGATCATCCAGGGAGTAAAGGAAGAGGGGAGTCCAAAGGGAATGCCCAGGTTTACAGTCTGAGGATGGTCAAAGTGGAATTGCCCAGGAGGATGTAAGAAACTAGAGGACAGAGTGCAGGAGTCTAAAAGGAGGTAGAAATAGAGCTTGGGTGAAGTGGGGGAAAGCTAAGCAGAGTGTTTAAGTCTGTGGTCTCAGGAGCCAGAGTGCCTGCCTTCAAATCCTAGCTAAACCTATCACTGGCTTTGTAATCTCAATGCTTTCAACAGCATCCCACTTTTGGCACCAAACCTAGACCTTCTTGTTTACATATGCAGTATCAGTTATTGGACTAAGCTTTTTGGCCTCAGTTTCCTCAACTGTGAAATGGGGGTGACTATTGCATCACTTACCTCACAGAGATATTGTCAGGATCAAATGAGTTAATTAACACATGGAATTACTTAGAAGAGTACTTGGCACCCAGTAACTGCAATGTGGACTTAGCTATCATGGAAGGAATGGACATGGATGAGTTTCATTCACTAATCATCATTCAACAAATATTCGTTGAACAATTTCTGAAAATTTTATTCTTATCAACAAATAATAATTGTGTATATTTACATGGTACAATGTGATGTTTTGACTTGTGTCTACATTGTAGAATAATCTAATCAAGGCAATTAATGTATCCATCATCTCACCAATTTATTAACAAGCACTCTAGAGGTAGAAAACAAATCACCACATCAGATTGTATTAAAAAAATCAACACATTGTACCCCACATAAGCATAAATGTATTCATATCTATGTGTATATGACTTAAAAAACAAAAAAAGAAAACAAATCATACCAGGATCTGATTCTCATGGAGTTGAAATTCTATAAGGGGAGATAGATAATACACTAGTAGACAGATAATGAAATAATTTTAGACAGAGATAGTGACAATATAACAGGATGATGGGGTCATGTGATTGGGAAAGGAGCCCCTTAGAGAGATATTCTCTAAACTGAACTATCAGCTCTCACGGTGAATGAATGAAGGGAATGACCCAGCTAGGCAAAGTTCTTGGTATGGGAAGCTCTAAGCAGAGAGAATAGCAAGTGCAAAGGCCCTGAGGCAGGATTGTGCTTGGTATGTTTAAAAACCCACAAGATAGTTAGTGTTAGCTGGAAGAAGGAAATGGGGGAGAGAGTTGTGAGAAATGAAGTTGAAGAGGCTGATGTGGTCAACTTCTGTGTTACATCAGGCTCAAGGAACTCAAAGTCATAGCCATGAACTGCTCCAGTAAGGTCAATACTTTAAGTATCAGCTTTCTAAAGGACTCATGAGCTGAAACCAAAAGATAGGCAGGAAATCATTCAAGAAAGGGACAAGAGACTGGGTGCAGTGGCACACTCCTGTGATCCCAGCTTTTCAGGATGCTGAAACAGGAGTATTGCTTGAGCCCAGGAGTTCAGAGTTGTAGTGTGCTGTGATCATGCCTGTGCATAGCCACTGCAGTCTGGCCTGGGCAACAAAGGGTGACCCTGCCTCTTAAAAAAAAAAAAAAAGAATGGAACAGGAAAGAAGCATGATCCTAGGAGCTACTTAAAAAAACAGCTAAAATTTGCAGCCAGCTCCTAAAAAGCAAGGGAGGATAGCATTCTAAGAAGAATAATGTTCAGATCCAACTTAGAGACCAAGCAGACATAGATCTGGGAAGAAATCAATTATTGGCAAAGTGGGGAGGTATAGTTGAGCACCGGCTGAAAGCCAGATGACTGTGTCACGTGGAGCAGGGTGAAGTGGGTGAGCAGTACACCCATTCTCCAAATCACTGAGCGTCAGGATACTGGAGTCATGTTTTGACTCATCTCCTTTATTCGATGCCAGAATTTGGTGTGTCATCGAGCATTTCCTGTCCTTGTAAGTGAGTACTTTCTGTCCTTTCTTTTTTTTGAGACGGGGTCACACTCTGTGGCCTGGACTGGAATGGATCTTGAATTCCTTGGGCTCAAGCAATCCTCCCATCTCAATCTCCCAAGCAGCTACAGATGAGCACCACGATGCCCAGCTAATTTTTTTTTCTATAGAGACAAAGTCTTGCTACGTTGCCTAGGCTTGTCTCAAACTGCTGGCCTCAAGCGATCCTCCTGCTTTGGCTTCCCAATGTGCTGGAATTACAGGCATGAGCCACTGCACCCAGCCAATGTTCTTGCTTTGAAATGTCTTGCTCATCCAACATTGGTGGGTGTCTTCATGAGGCAATTGACCAAGCTCTTTGCTATTTTCTCAAACTGTTGTCTTCCCTTTCCCCATCAGTGCCGTTCTTCAATATGCTGCCCCTTGACTGTCTGCTGTCCCTTTTGTTTTCTCAACAAACATTTACTCTGCCCCTGCATCATCCTGGGTATTGGGCTAGAGAGTGGATGGTATTGTTACCATTTATCAAGCACTTCCTGGAAAAATCAGCTTGAATGAGGTTCTTACCCTTGAGGAGTTTCTAAAAGGAAAGAGCACTTAGGAAGGCGACAATTAAGGTAGTCACTGGTGAGGTTCCTCCAGGATTTCCAGCTCTCTGCTTCCCCGACCTGAAGCATGGGTGTGGCCACGTGACTTACTCTGGGCAATAAAATCATGAGTAGAAGTGAGTCAGGTCCTTTCCGGGTGGGAAAAGCCTGTAAGTGACATGCCACATTCCCTTCTTCCTGCTGTGATGAGATGGAACTTCTATCACCCTGGTCCAGATCAGAACTCCTGCTGCTCATGCCGAACTTTTGACAACAGCAAGAAATAAGGCTTTGTTCTGTTAAGTAATTGGGATTTGGGGTTGTTTGTTAGAGCAGCAAAATCTAACCATCCTGACTATATTACCACAGTTCTGTATTTATTTGCAGATAAAAGAATATTATGGCTCGGCACCTGTGGCTCAAGTGGCTAAGGTACCAGCCACATACACCTAAGGTGGCGGGTTCAAATCCAGCCCGGGCTCGCCAAACAACAATGATGGCTGCAACCAAAAAATAGCCAGG
>NW_003852522.1:1069194-1070984 GCF_000181295.1 Otolemur garnettii
TAAAAAAAAAAAAAAAAAAGAATGTGACTGTATTCAGAGACAGGCCCTTTAAATAGGTAATTAAGGGCTGGGTGTAGTGGCTCATGCCTATAATCTAAACACTTTGGGGGGCTGAGGTAAAGGATTGCTTGAGGCCAGGAGTTTGAGACCAGCGTAGGCAATAGTGAGACCCAGTCTTTACAAAAAAGAAAAAAAAAATTGCTGGGCATTTTGGTGGGTGCCTCTAGGCCCAGCTATTCAGGAGGCTGAGGCAGGAGGATCACTTGAGTCCAGGAGTTTGTAGCTTCAGTGAACTATGATGATGCCACTGCCCTCTAGCCCAGCCAACAGAGTTAGACCCTGACTCAAAAGGAAAACACTTCAGTGTCATTTATATAACATAAAAATTAACCATTTACCATTTTTGAAGTGTACAATTTATTGGCATTTAGTACGGTTACAGTGTTGTGTAATCATCATGTCTAGCTAGTTTCAAGAGACTTTCATTGCCTCAGAAGGAAGGCAAATATTGGTACTGGATTTCTCGGTACCTATAACTGCAAGTCTGATGGGATATGGGCTGATCAAGGAGCCAGTTTCATTTCTCTGCCATTCTCTCAGCATTCCCCTCCTCTGGAGATAGGTTTTGTTCCCAGGCTGGCTTCCTCTGTGACTGCAACATGATTGTTAGCAATAAAACAGTTAAAGAGATGTCCTCATTCACATCTAGTTACAGGGAAAGTGTACTGGGATGATTCATGTAGAGCAAGAATCTTCCTTTAGTTGTATTTGTCCACATTGGCCCATGCCATCTGTCTGTAAGCCAGTTGCTAACAACTGAAGGGTGAAGGTTGCCCATAATTCACCTGGGTTAACTAGCTGGATGGCTTAGGTCCACCACCTGAGATGAACTTGAGTTTACATCCCAACTCTGCCACCTCCTAGCTGTGTGACTATGTATCAATAACTCAACCTCTCTGAGCCTCAGTTTTCTCATCTGTGAAGTGGAATCCTCATGGTGCCTATGCATAGAGTTCTAAGGAAGATAAAATGAGTGATGGATGTAAAGCACCCAGCACAGTTCCTGACAACCCTCCCACAACAGCCCAGCAAATAAAGGCATTAGTAATTGCAACAGCCATGGACTTCCACATTGCATGACTCCTGGAGCACCATTCACACAGACTGTATATGCAATGATGCCCTCTGGAATTGTTCAGCATGACAGATTTGCTAAATGCTTTCCAAGGATTAACTTAAGAATTCTACAACAAACCTGTGACTTAGGCTTTATCATTCTCCCCATTTTGCCGATGAAGGAATTGAGGCATAGAGGGGCTAGGTTATTCATCTTAGGTCACATGAAGTACAAGTAGGACTTGAACCCAGGCAGCCTGATTGCACATTTTATATCTTATAACCACTGAGCTGTTGGCTTCTTGTATTTTACCAGCTGTGGCAGTTCAGCCTCCGGAGTTTCATTTCATCTTGGAATTGTCAACATCACTTATCGATGCAATGAAACCACATGCTAGGCTGGGCATGGTGGCTCATGCCTGTAATCATAGCACCCTGGGAGGCCAAGGGAGGATCCTTTGAGCTCAGGAGTTTGAGATCAGTCTGAACAAGACCCTGTCTCTACTAAAAATAGAAAAATTAACCAAGTGTTGTACTAGATGCCTGTAGTCTCAGCTACTCTGGAAACTGAGGCAGGAGGATCATTTGAGCCCAGAACTTTGAGGTTGCTGTGAGCTATGACACTAGGGCACTCTACCCTAGGCAAGAGAGTGAGACTGTCTCAAAAAAAAAAA
>NW_003852522.1:1071420-1087309 GCF_000181295.1 Otolemur garnettii
CAAAAACTTCAAACAAAAATAAATAAAGTAAATTTTAAAAAATTAAAAAAAAATTAAACCACATGCCTAAAGTTCCCCTGGCGGGTCAGCGGCAGAGCTGGGATTGAACCCAGGATTACCCTACCCCAGCGTGCAGCCATCTGAACACGTGCCACATGGCACCCTGGGTCCCTGCACCAACTCAAACTCCTGAGAATTGGCTGGGATGGAAATCCGAGTCATTATTGTGATAGTTGCAAAATATTTCAGTGAGTGGGTTTCAAACACTGTAAACAGGTTTAGTCCTCTTCCACTCCTTTGCAAAGAGGCAATTTACTCAGAGCAGAGGAAGGCAAGCTAAATTTAACAAACCAAGGCTGGTGTGCAGCTCAAGGAGCCCTGAGGAAAAGCTACCTCAGCAGTGGCAGATGAGGGGCCCGGAGTTCTGGGAGCTTCCTGGAGGCTGCCTTCCTCCCTGCAGTTGGTGGTCTCTGGGTGCTCCAGGGTGGGAGGGAGGTCGGAGACACTGTGCCCACAGGGGACTTCCTGTTCCTCCGACTCTCTCTATCTGAATTCTCCTCTTCCTCCTGGGTCTCCGAGTCTTGCTCTTTGGCTCGCTCTCTCGCTCATTCGCATTTCCCCTCTCCTCGCCTGTCTCCCTCTTGCTCTCTCTCTCTCTCTCTCTCTTTAGGCTCCTCTCCCTCTCTCTGTGCCTCTCACTGTCTCAATGTCTCTCTCTTTCCTTTTGAGTCTCTGTCTCCTCTCTCTCCCCTCTCAATCTTTTTCTCTCTGTGTGTCCGTGTGTGTCTTTCAGGGTCTCCCTCCTCCGCCTCTCTCTGGGGGTCCTTCCTCTCTCCTTCTGTGTCCCTCATTCTCCATCCTTCTCTTTGAGTCTCTATCTCTCTGTCCCTGTGTGCGCCCATGTGTGTATGTCTCTCTGTCTCTGTCTCTCTCGGAGCATCTCTGTGTCTCTTCCTCTCAGTTTATCTCCCTGACCCTCTCTCCCCCGCCCTCCGCCCTCCCTGCCAGTCCTCCCCCCTCCCCCACTCAGCTTCTGTGTGTGTCTCTCTGGGATTCTGTCTGTCTCTAGGTCTCTCTGTCCCTCTCTTTCCCTCCCGGGCCCTCTTCTCTCCCACACGTGCTCTCCCTCATTGCCCTGTTCACCCACTCCCATTTTTGCTGCTTCATCTGCACGATCAGAAGGCTACCCTGGCCGTGGGCTGGGCTGTGGGCACAGCAGAGGAATCCTCCATCCTCCGCGGCATCAGCAGCATGGGGTCTCTGCTGCTGCCAGGATGCCTTCAACAGGAAGTGCATTATCAGGTTCCCCGGAGCTGAGGATTCTCAGGCGAGGGCTTTACCAAGGGAGTGTTCTCTGGGGAGACCTCTAAGGCAGTGGTACAGTATAATTGCACAGTACAATTATCTGGGGAGACTTTTTTTTTTAATCCCAAGGCTGGACCTCGCGCCTTACAAAGCCAGAACCTCTGGGGTGTTTCCAGTTTGAAAGCCAGTGGCCTGGGGAAATGAAGAAAGCAGGATAGAGCAGGGGAAGAAGCTGATGGAGTATGTGGTTCTGCCCAAGTTCAGCCCTCACCTGATCCTGGGGGAAGCTTGAGATTGTGCAGGGTTCATAGGTGCCCCCAAAGCAATAGGTCTGCATTCTTATACCCCAGCCTCAATTAGCTAGGGACAGTGGCTGCCCCCGGAGTGAGGGGCATGAGCAGCGCCCAGCAGCTATAGGCAGTCCTGAGCAAATGTATGGCAAGGAGCCATTAATAGCCCAATTTGCAGCACTTTGGGGACGGACCCCCCCAGCCAGGTCAGGAGGATATGACTAGGGCACCAGCAGCATTCTTTCAGTGTATAAAAACAGGTTGGATAATACAGGCTCCATAATTTTTTTTTCAGACAGGATTTTGCATTGTTGCTCAGGCTGGAGTGTAGTGGCATCATCGTAGCTCACTGCAGATTCAAACTCCTGGGCTCAAGCAATCCTCCTACCTCAGCCTCCCAAAGTGCTGGAACTACAGGTGGGAGCCACCACGCTGTGCTGGGACCCATAATATTAAAGGTTTATGTTTCTATTTGGAATCCTGTGCCTTTACTTCTGGGAATCACTGGCTATTGATCAAAGAGGATACAGATGGTGCCATTGGTGTAAAGTTGATTCATTTATTGAGTTCCAATGACATGCCAAGCTCTGAGGTACAGTGGTGGGTAATATATACATGGAATTACATTTGCATAAGAAAGATAAAGAATAAAAAAGTAAGGCCAGGCACAGTGGCTCATACCTGTAATCCTAGCACTATGGGAGGCTGAGGCAGGAGGATTGCTTGAGGTCAGGAGTTCAAGACCAACTTGAGCAAGAGAGTGACCCCATATCTATGAAAAAGAGAAATATTAGCCAGGTGTGGTGGTGGGCACCTGTAGTCTCAGCTACTCAGGAGGCTGAGGCAGGAGGATTGCTTGGACTCAGGAGTTTGCAGTTGTAGTGAGCAATGGTGATGCCACTGAACTGTAGCTTGGGCAACAGAGTAACACTCTGTCTCAAAATAATTATAACAATAATAATAATAATCCCAAGTGCAAGTAAGCCCTTTCAAGAGAAATGTTTTTAAGGTTGATTATGGGATGTACTGAGGAAAGATGGGCAGGAAGGACCCATCAGAGGAGGTGACCTGAAGGAAGAGAAGGAGGCAGCTACTGAGGCCCTGGGCATAAGGTGCCAGGCTGAGGGCACAGCAAGTGCAAAAGCCCTGGGGCAGGGATGAACCTGGCATGTTTTAGGACAGAAGGGAGGCTGGTGAAGATGGAGCAGAATAAGTGAGGGAGAGAGGCAGAAGACGACATTGACAAGCGTCAGGTCACACAGACTCCTGTAGAGCAGTGTGTAGGTGCCGGATCAGTGTGTTTTTCCTGAGTGCAATGAGGAACCATTGAAAATTTGAAGCAAGGGGTAACATGATTTGATTTAGATTTTTTTTAAAGATGTAAAATTCACATAACATACAATGAACCATTTTAAAGTATGAAATGCAATGGCATTTGTAGTCACGGCTACTCAGGAGGCTGAGGCAAGAGGATTGCTTGAGTCCAGCAGTTTGAGGTTGCTGTGAGCTGTGATGCCACAGCACTCTGCCCAGGGTGACTGAGAGAGACTCTGTCTCAAGTAGTACATTTGTGCTGTTGTGCCGCCACCACCTCTATCTAGTTCCAAGGCATTTTCATCGCCTTAAAAGGAGATAAGTGTCTGAAACATAGTAAATAAACTTTCTCCAAATGATGCAGGATTGAGTTGCTGTTACAAATAAATAATGATTAGTATTCAATTTCTGTGATGATTAATATTATTATTAGAATAATCAATAATATTATTACAGCAGTAATAGTCACAGGGGCAGCTATAACATAGCAGTCAAAGAATAGACAGTGAGCCCAGATGGTCTGTGTTCAAATCCTGACTCTGAAACATTTACAAGCTGTGTGACCTTGGGAAAGTCACTTCACCTCTCTGGGCCTTCGTTTGCTCATCCATAAAATGGGATAGTGAACATATCTACCTGGTAAGGTGAGTTAATATGTATAATGTGACTGGTATGTAGTGAGGGCTATGAAAGTATTTCCTGTTCATTTCCATTGCTATTATCAAGGGCAAATCTTCCCCATAGTTTGGGGTATTTCCTATGAGCATCAAACCAGGTAACATGTGAAAATGGATCTTTCCAAAATAACCTTGTTGAATTGTGCCTACAATCTCGAATGGTTTCTGTCCTCTCTGATTCTACCTCTGCCTCCACTAGTTCATAACAAGGTGGTAGCTGTCTAAATGAGATAGGAGGGCCCAGGGAATATGAGTGGAATACACCCAGGCAGGACAGAATCATTTTAGTAAAGTCCTGAACATCTGGGCACCATGGCTTGTTCCTGTGGTTCCAGTTACTCTG
Organism: Otolemur garnettii; assembly: GCF_000181295.1. Lineage (NCBI taxonomy): Eukaryota > Metazoa > Chordata > Mammalia > Primates > Galagidae > Otolemur > Otolemur garnettii. The sequence goes on from NW_003852522.1 coordinate 1,075,350, forward strand.
GAAGACTGGGGTAGAAGCATCACTTGAGCCTCAGAGTTCAAGGCTGCAGTGAGCTATGATCCTGCCATTGCACTCCAGCCTGGGCAATGGTGAGACTCGATCTTCAAAGCAAACAAAAATGTTAGACCCTCCCACAGGTTTGCATTCACATGAGTGGTGCAACAGGAGAACTTCCATGTTCTTAAATGGTCCAAGGACATGTTGGCAAAGCATTGGATCACAAGCCATCCAGTCCCATGATTCTCACATATTATTGGTTAAAGAGAATGACTCTCTTCAGAATGACTTTCCACAACCTGGAAGGACCTAAGAAGAAGATGAACAAGGTAGGCTGAAGCTTTTTGGTTTTTTGAGACAGTGTCTTGCTTTGCTGCCCAGACTAGAGTGTACTGGTGTCATCACAGCTCACTGCAGCCTCAAACTTCTGGGATCAATTGTTTCTCCTGCCTCAGCCTCCAAGTAGTTGCAACTACAGGTGCGTGCTACCACACCTGGCTAATTTTTATTTATTTTTTTGTATAGATGGGGGTCTCACTATATTGTGTAGGCTGGTCTTGAACTCCTAGCCTCAGCGGCTCCTCCCACCTCGGCCTCCCAAAGTGCTAGAGTTACAGGCATGGAGCGCCCATGCCCAACACCAGTTGTTGAGTTGTTGAGGATGTCATCCTGAGAGATGACAGAAAACTCCGAGCTCATCACCTTCTGCTTTGTGCCCATCTTCTCTCTTGACCAGAAATGTCTTTAAAATGCATATATGATATATATACATGTATGTACCTATATATAGGAATATTATTCATCCTTGAAAAGGGGGGAAATCTTGCATTGAACAACCATGTGGATGAACCCGGAGGACATTATAAGTTAAATGATCCAGGCACAGGAAGATAAATACTGCATGATCTCACTTATATGTAGGATCCAGACAAGTGAAACTGAGGGCTGAGGAGAAATGGGGAACTGTTGGCACAAACTTTCAGCCCGGTGAAGATAGTTAATCATATCATGCTGTAGACTTGAAATCTGCCTGAAGTGTAGATCTTAAATCTGTGATCCTCATCTCCCAGATCACAGACCCGTCCTGGTCCTTGTTAGGAACTGGTCCGCACAGGAGGAGGTGAGTGGCGAATGAGCAAGGAAAGCTTCCTTTGTATATACAGCTGCTCCTCATGGTTCGTATCACGGCCACTGCCTGAGCTCCTCCTCCTGTCAGATCAGAGACAGCATTAGATTCTCATGGGAGAAGAAACCCTACTGTAGACAGTGCATGCCAGGGACCAGGGTGCATGCTCCTTATGAGACTCTAATGTCCCACACTCTCTGCCTGTGGAAAAATTATCTCCCGTGAAACCAGACCCTGGTGCCAAAAAGGTTGGGGACTATCATCTTAAACATTCTCACCACACACACACACACACACACACACACACACACACAACTCTGTGAGGTGATAGATGAGTTAATTCGCTTGGTTATGGTAATCATTTCCCAATGTATGCCTATGTCATGCCATATATTCTTAAATTTTGTCTTTGTATTGTCATAAAGGAATGCTTGAAGGTGAATTATTTATTAATTTAATTTTTTTTTTTTTTTTGAGACAGAGCCTCAAGCTATCCCCCTGGGTAGAGTGCCATGGCATCACACTCACAGCAACCTCCAACTCCTGGGCTCAAGCGAGTCTCCTGCCTCAGCCTCCCAAGTAGCTGGGACCACAGGCGCCCGCCACAGCCCATGGCCATTTTTTGGTTGCAGCCATCATTGTTGTTTGGCGGGCCCGGGCTGGGGATTCGAACCCGCCACCTTAGGTGTATGTGGCTGGCACCTTAGCCGCTTGAGCCACAGGCGCCGAGCCAATTTAATTTATTTTTGAGACAGAGTCTCACTCTGTCATCCTGGCTAGCATGCAGTGGCATCATCACAGCTCACTGCAACCTCAAACTCCTGGCCTCAAGCCATCCTCCTGCCTCAGCCTCCAAAGTACCTGGGACTACAGCCATGGGTCACTGTTCCCAGCTAATTTTTAAATTTTTTTGTAGAGATGGGGACTTGCTATGTTGCCCAGGCTGGTCTTGAACTCCTGGCCTCAAGCAATCCTCCTACCTTTGCTCCTAGAGTGCCAGGCCTGGCCTCAAGGGTGAATGATCTATAAAGATGAGAGGTTTATTTGGCACACAGTTCTTCAGGCTGTACAAGAAGACATCTGCATCTGGTGAGGGCCTCCAGCTGCTTCCACTCACAGTGAAAAGGAAAGCTGGCCTCCGTGTACAGAGACCACTTGGTGAGGGAGGGAGCAAAAGAAAAGAGGCTGAGGCACCAGGCTCTTTTTAACAACCAGCTTTTGCTGATATGATTAGAGTGAGATCTTATTCATTACTGTGAGGATGGTACCCATCCATTCATGAGGTATCCACCCCCAGTACCCAAATGCTCTCCTCAGGCCCCACCTCCAACATTGAGGATAAAATTTCAACATGCAGGCTGGGGGCACCAACATCTAAACTATAGGAACATATACAGATTTTATTTGCTAATTATATCTCAATAAGGCTGGGGGACAGACCCCAAACCAAACAAGTCTTTAAAGAAGACAGAAAGAGTGCAATGGAAGAGAAAGTGAAGCCAGTGTTGACAGCAGAGGCAGGTAGGAAAGACCCCAGCCCTGTTAAACTTCCTGAGCCTAGACAAATATCACCCAGGGTAGAAGAGAGAATTTGTTTGTTTGTTTTTGAGACAGAGTTTCACTTTGTTACCCTCGGTAAAGTGCCCTAGCATCATAGCTGATAGCAACCTCAAATTCTTGGTCCCAAGAAATCCTCTTGCCTCAGCCTCCCAAGTAGCTGGGACTAAGGCACCCGCCACAATGCCTGGCTATTCTTAGAGATGGAGTCTTATCCAGATCTGGCTGGTCTCAAACTCTTGAGCTCAGGCAGCCCACCTGCCTCGGCCTCCCAGAATGCTGGGATTACAGGCGTAAGCTACTGCACCCAGCCTCAGAGAGGGAATTTGTACATGAGGTTGGGGAACCCACGGTTGCAGACTTTGAAAATCATGAAGCATGCCAGATGGAGTTGAGACCGGGTAAGGCAGGTGAGCTACTTGCTTAAGGCACAAAATTTAAGGGAACCAAAAAATTCAGTGATCCAGCTGAATGATATTTTATTACAATACTTAGAAAAACAAAAATTAGGTCAGGTGTGGTAGTCCACACCTCCCCTCCTTTGGGAGGCTGAAGCAGGAGAATAGCTCAAAGCCAGAAGTTTGAGACCAGCCTGAGCAATGAGGGAGATCCCATCTCGACAGAAAACTGAAGAACTAGCTGAGTGTGGTGGTGTCTGTAGTCTCAGCTACTCAAGAGGCTGAGACAGGAAGATCTCTTGAGCTCAGTAATTTGAGGCTGCAGTGAGCCATGATCATGCCACTATACTCCAGCCTGGGTGACAGAGTGAGACCCTGTCTCTTAAAAGATAAAATAAAAAGTAAAATAAAAGTTTTATTGAGCTATAATACACATTCCATAAAATCTACTCTTTTTTTTTTTTTTTTTGCAGTTTTTGGCCGGGGCCAGGTTTGAACCACTACCTGGTATAGCGTATTTCACAATTGTAATAGCCCTGGGGTGGTGAATGGCAGCCATGATTATAACCTTCCAGTTGATTTCAACTTCATTCCTTTAAATATTTGCTTCATAATCATACCTTGAGTCATTTGAGAGCGGGGCCACTGATCAGTGTGGCGCCAATGCTTGGTGTATAGTGGGTGGCTCAATAAATGTTTGCTGAATTGAAATTAAAAGTCTGGACAGTAATGATGTTTGGGGAAAGAGATGATGAGGGTGGTTTTAACCATAATGTGTTTGAGATGAGAAAACTCTCTCATGGAGGGGTCCATCTTGTTAGGCAGTGACATAGTTAAGACCTTGAATCCTGGACCCAGACAGATGTGAATTTGGGTCTCAGCTGTGTTATCTCCTCATGGTGCAACCCAGGATAACGTTGGCCTTTCTGTTTCCTGGCATGTACATGAAAGCTGATAATAGTTCCTTTTCAGTGTTAGCTTGGGGTCTCAGAGGCAGACTCTGATACAAGAATTTGACTGCAAATAGTTTTGAGGAAGGTGATTGCGGGAAACACCCATAGGAGTGAAGGGAAGTAAGACAGGGAAGCAAAAGCTGTCGGTGAATGTTATGTTATTAAATTACTACTGTGGGCGACTGGGGCTCAGCCCCACTAGGGAGCACTGGGAAACAGCACAGAACACACACCTGAATCATCTCACTTAAGGTTTGAGGGAACTGGGGTGTTTATCCCCAGCTCCCATCAATCACTGGTTTGAGGACATTGTTTCCAGAGGTGTTAACACCCAGTTCTTTTGGCTGTCTTCCCTCCCCCAGAACTTGTCGAGGGGATATTCTTGGTGGAATACCAACAGCAGGCAGCCTTGGGTTTTTAAGGAATATTCAGTAAGATAATGCTTGAAAATCACAGGCCCTCAATATTGGATATCTCTGTTGTAATATCTCTGTCATAATATCTTTGAGAATGCAGCTCTCAAGATCAATGGAAAGAAGGCTGATACATGTGTATTCATTTGGGCAAGTCCAAGCTGCTGTAACAAAGAAGCCCAATACTTTCTCAATGCCTTAAAGAGGGTAAGAGTTTATTTATCTCAAAGTCCAAAATGCACAGTCTAGGTTGATGGGGAGGCTCTACTCCAGGTTCAGTCAAGGGCCCAGGTTCCTTCCATTGTGTGGCTCTATCATTCCTGCAGATACTACCACTATTTATGCTACAAGCACCATCCTTCTGACACTTCCCATATTCATGTCTGCCAACCTAATTCTCAACTAACACCATCAGCATCTCTGTATCCTGGCAGCCAGAGTGGCGACTGGTTCTCCAACACACTGTGCACTGGCTGCCTTCTTCTTTATCCAATTTCCCCCTCCCCGACTGCTGTTTTCTGGAGTCACTTTATAAATAAATAAAATCATGTGCCACATAAAAATATCTTGATCAACGACAGACCACAGATATGACAGTGGCCCTTAAAATTATCTTATCACCCTCTCACCTAGTGACATCTTGACAATCCTGACCATGTACATGTAGGCCTGGCTAATGCATGTGTTTGTGTTGTAACTTTTAACAAAAATGTTTAAAAAGTAAAAAAATAAAATTAAAAATTTTAAAAATAGAAATCATTTTATAGAATAAGAACAAAGAAAGAAAATATTTTTATACAGCTGTACAATGTGTTTGTTTTAAGCTAATTGCTATTACAAAAGCATCAAAATTTTTAAAAAATTAAAAAGTTCATAAAGCAAAAATTTCAGTAAGCAAAGGGTGATTTATTAGTGAAGAACAAAATAATTTTAAATTAAATTTAGTGTAGCTTAAGTGCAGTGTTATAGTCTATAGCGGTGCATAGATCTTCCTATTCACCAGTTCCTTGCTGACTCACCCAGGGCAACTTACACACATACAAGCTCCATCCATAGTAAGTGCCTATATACAAGTGTAGCATATAAAAAATCTTTTCTGCTATATTTTTACTGTATCTTTTCTATGTTCGGATATGTTTAGAACAAAGATTTACCATTGTGTTACAACTGGCTGCGGTATTCAGTACATTCACATGCTCTACAGGTTTGTAGCCTGGGAGCAACAGGCTACACCATGCAGCCTAGGTGTGAAGCAGGCTGTACCATCTAGGATTGTGTTACTACATTGAAACAAAAACGAAATCACCTAACTACACATTTCTAGAACATACCCCATTGTTAAGCCATGCAAGACCGTCCTTACACTTGAATCCTTTTCTTGGGGGTCTTCTTCTGGAGGAACCAATCCAACACACCATTCATTAGGTTCACCAAGGCTTACATCCAAACATAAAGCATCTACCTGCTCTTGAGGTCCGGTTCTGAAAGAGGCACCTAAAATCTCTGCCCTTATTTCACTGGTCACATGACCACAAGGTGGCGCAAGGGCACACCTGGGAAATGTAGTCCACCCTGTGCCTAGCATGCTGGTGATGTTTCTTTCACATCCAAGGCTGGCAATGATGACTGACCTAGGACAAAACTTGACAACTTTTTTTTTTTCATGGGGACAGAGTCTCACTCTCTTTGCCCAGGCTAGAGTGCCATGGCATCTGCCTAGCTCACAGCAACTTCAAGCTCCTGGGCTCAAGTCATCCTCCTGCCTCATCCTCCCAAGTACTTGGGATGGTAGGTGCCCACCTCAGAGACCCTCTAATTTTTCTATTGTTAGTAGAGACTGCGTCTTCCTTTGCTCAGGCTGGTCTCCAACTCGTGTTGCCTCAGCCCCCAGAGTGTTAGGATTACAGGTGTGAGCCTCTGCACCTGGCCAAAACCTTGACAAGTTGTGTTCACAAAATACATACTTCGCTTGCAGATGATGTCATGTTCACAATCATGTCACTCTCTCCCACTGGGTTAACCTAAAAGTTCATTTTCAGCTCATTCCCAGGAGCAAAGCCAGTCGTCAGCCCTGAGATATCTTGGTGGTGGAGCACTTGAGCATTGAAGCACAGAAAAACCTGCCTAGATATATATTTTTCTATTTAGATGACCCTCTCATGAGTTAAGTATCTAGACCTGGTAGGATACAAGCCTCCACCCAAGACTGCTCACCAGACAGACTATTACAGAGCACACAAATATGTTTCTTCAGTTTGGTTGACCTAGTATTTGTACCCAGTTTCCTTGGGAACACTCTCTGGCTAAATATTCTTCAGAAGGTTCAAAAATTCTTTTTAAGCAAGTTTTATTTTCATTTGAGGGGTTATGGTGAAGCTTAAACACTGCACATTTGGATTGGTTTTTTTGGGGGGGAGGGGGTCGTTCCCTTTTCTCTAGAGGAGGCAGGAATGAGTGGGAATTCTTCCAGCCTCCCAGGCAGTGTATCCAGAGCCCATAAGAGCTGGTTCTTAATCCTTTTTTTGCCTTGAAAGCATTTTTTTTCCGCCACCCCAGCATCTTGCCAGCCAGTTCTTCTGAGCTCTCCTCTTCCTCCCCCGACTCCAAGCCTTTTCCAAAGCTCTAGATTAAAAAGTGCTGAGGCCAGTATCTCTAAGTGCTCTGCCTCCTGTTATCATGGGAAAGGAGCTGGCAAAGATGTGCTAACTCCTTCTTCAGGGGCGACCAGCAACCTGGAGCTACAGGACAGCCTGAGGCGTTAGCCCCTTACAGTAATCTCCAGAAGCAGCCTCTATGGGCTAAGCCATCCTGTTCTTTAATAATTCAAAAACTTTCTTTTTAATTTACTTATTTTTTAATTAATTAATTAATTTTTTTTTTGAGATGGAATCTCACTTTGTTGCCCCCTGGTAGAATTTGGTGGTGTCACAGCTTACAGCAACCTCAAACTCTTTGGGCTTAAGCAATTCTCTTGCCTCAGACTCCCTCATAGCTGGGACTATAGGCATCCACCACAACACCCGGCTATTTTTAGAGATGAGGTTTTGCTCTTGCTTAGGCCGGTCTCAAATCTGTGAGCTCAGTTAATCCACCGCCTTGGCCCCCCAGAATACTAAATTGAGGCGTTAAGATACATTTGATGAGATGTGTAAAATGCATATATATGCTTTAAGTTCAGAGCACCATGAATTTTTACAGATGTATACAACAAGTGAACATCACTCACATTTGACTGTATAATAACCATGCCCCAGCAAGTGTTTTTGGAGCACTGTTTCAACTGATACCCCGTTATTTTGATGACTACCACAGTTGATTAGGTCAACCTACTTTTGAACTTCCAATAAATGGAATTCCCCCCCCCATTATGTTCTTATTATATGCCATGGGAAATGAGTACTTTTAATTTTAAGTGTTAATAAAAACATCTGGAGGACTGGGCATAGTGGCTCATGCCTATAATCCTAGCACTCTGGGAGGCTAAGGCAGGTGGATTGCCTGAGCTCAGGAGTTCAAGACTAGCCTGAGTGAGAGTGAAACCTGGTCTTTGAAAATAGCCAGGCATTCAGCAGTGCCTGTGGCTCAAAAGAGTAGGGCACTGGCCCCACATGCCAGAGGTGGTGGGTTCAAACCCAGCCCCGGCCAAAAACAGCAAAAAAAAAAAAAAAAAGAAGCCACTCATTGTGGCAGGCACCTGTAGTCCCAGCTACTTGGGAGACTGAGGGAAGAGAATCTCTTGAGCTTGAGAATTTGAGGTTGCTATAAGCTAAGACACCATGGCACTCTACTGAGGGTTACCAGGTGAGATGCTGTCTCAAAACAAATAAACAAACAAAACCAAAAAACATCTGTAGGAGCTGGGCATGGTGGTGCAGGAATACAGTCCCAGCAACTTGGGAGGCTGAGGCAGGAGGATCGCTCGAGCCCAGGAGTTTGAGGCTGCAGTGAGCTATGATGATGCTACTGCACTCTAGCCTGGGGGACAGAGCAAGAGCTCATCTCTTCAAAACTATCTGTGAGAAACCTTGCTGTTTTTGACAGGTGACTTATGGTAACAATAGCAAGTGTTTGCATAGATGCTGAACATGTGCCAGATACTCATTTGAGAGCTCTGCATGTATCAGCTGTTATAATCTTCACATATTCCCATGAGGCTAATGCTACTATTATATCTACTTTCCAGATAAGAAAAAGGAGGTATAGAGAGGTTAAATGATTTACCCAATATCACACAGCTGGAGCTGGCAGAGCTGGGGTTCAAACCCAGGTCTGACTGTGGGATTAATTATTGTATCTTGTAGCCTCTCAGTCCAAGTGTGGTAGCAGCATCTGGGTAGGGTTCCAGATGATCCCACTTCCTGGTATTCATACCCTTGTGCAATGCCTTCAAGTGAGTGTGTGCTGGATCTAGGATTCACTTACAATAACTGGAATATGGAAAAGTGAAGAGATGTCTCTTCCTGGTTAGGTCACAAAAAGACTGTGATTACTGTCTTGTCCTACTTTGATGCTCTCTTGCTTACTGACTCTGAGGAAGCCAGATGCCACATTGTGAGTTATCCTATTGGCAGGCCCATATGGCAAGGAAGTGAGGGTGGCTTTTGGCCAATAGTCTGTGAGTAAGTGAATCCTGCCAACATTCGCGTGATTGAGCTTGGAAGTGAATCCTTCCTCAGTTGAACTTTCAGATGAGACCAAAGCCTTGGCTGACATCCTGGCCTCATGAGAGACCTTGAGGCAGAGGCACCTGGCTAAACCATACCAGAAACTATGAGATAATAAGTGTTTGTTGTTTTAAGATTCTAAGCTTTGGAGTAATTCTTAACATAGCATTTGATGACAAGAAAGCAAAAGTACTGGGCTTTGTTATGCAAAACATGACATCAACACAGCACTCTCAGTCCCAAATTCCAATCGGATTTAAGTACCTAAGCCTTTTCAATGTAAAAACTTCCATTAAAAGACCAGTTTAATACAAAAACCTGACCCACAGCCCACCCCCAATCACTTGGTCAAAATTTTTTTAAATTCAAGCTGGGATGGTCTTAGCTAAGGATGGCAAGAAATTTTGAACATGCTGTCCCTCCCACCACAAACATATGTTTTACTATGAGATCAGCAAATTCTTACTTAAAAAAAAAAGTTAATGTTTTTGAAGTGCTTGAGTTGACCTCTTATTTCCCTTCAAGATAATCCCTACTAATGGTGGTAGAGGATCCTTTAGAAAGTTTCCCATCTACTGAGATAGGCAAAATTAATATCTTACATATCTATTGTTTGGCAACATGTTCTTTTCCACTTAATAATGAGTAATGGTGATGATGATCATTGTGGTGTGCACTAGGATTTCTTTTGAGCCTTCATTCAACATTGTTTATTGAGCACCTACCATGTGCTGTGCTCCAGAGTTTAGGATCTATCTGTGCTTTCCTATAGAAAGTTTTTTAAACCAGGCATGGCAGCTCACACCCGTAACCCCAGCACTTTGGGAAGCTGAGGTGGTAGGATCACTTGAGACCAAGAGTTTGAGACCATGTGGGTATCGTAATGAGAATACTCCCAACACTCTCCCCCTCCCACTCCACCCCTGTCTCTACAAAGACTGAAAAAAATAGCCAGGCATGGTAATATATACCTGTAATCCCAGATACTTGGAAGGCTGAGGCCTGAGGCTGGAGGATCACTTGAGCCCGGGAGTTTGAGGTGGCGGTGACCCATGATGTTACCAGTGCACTCTAGCTTAGGCAACAGAGTAAGACTCTGTTTCAAAAACAAAAAACAATAACAGCAACAACAACAAAAAAATCAGGGAAAGATTTTTAGAAATCCCTGTCTCATCCTCTGCTATATCTTTGTGCCCCTTTCTCAACTGCAAAATGGGGATAATACTAGAACCTAACCCATATGGTTTTGGGGAGAATGAGCTAATATCCATCAAGTTGTCAGCTCAATGCCTGGCACACAATAAGATACTTCTGAGCCCTTATTATGATCATTCTTCCTTTATCTTGTCCCCTTTTTTCTTTCTCCATCCATTTTTCTTTTGCATACCTTCTTACTTTTCCTTTCATTTGTAGGGAAGAAGAGTGGTTAAATTCCAAGTGCTCTGTGTGGGTCTATTACCAGTGGCTGGGAAGAGAAGAATGAACTAAATTAGAAGATGCATTTGGCTGGCTCAGGGAGCAGTGGGGGAGAGCTAGAGCCAGCTGGAATGAAATGGACATATCTTCCTCCCTCTTCCCATCTTATTCCCCCCACCCAGACAAATTATTTCTCATTGTTTCTGGGAATCCAGAGAGGATAAGCCTGCCAGGTGGGCACTGAGGGCAGGGGTTGGCTTCACAGCAGATGAAAGAAAGGCTTACTGCTGGCAAGAGCCACCTACTCCTTTATCTGCCTGTCTCCGAGGTCCCTCTGTTCTCTTCCCACACACCTTGCCTGCTATTTAATCAGGGGAGAAAATGCATGCATGAGCCCTGCAGCCACCATCAGTGTGGTACAGCCTTTTGTTTTTCTTACCCTTTTAAAAAATAAATCCATTGTCAGAAGAAGGCAAAACTTTACTATTTAATCATTCACTTACTGGTTCATTCAACATGCTGGCTATTTACTGGGTGCTGCTGTTGTCAAGTCAGGGAACACAAACATGAAAAATTCACAGCTCCCACCCCTCAGGAACAGAGTCTAGTGCAGCCAACACGCACATTAACGTTTGCCAAGGAGTCAGATGAATGCTGCAGGGAGCGACATTTAGAGAGGAGTGGGAACCCATAGGTTTATTCTGTGGAATCATGGAAGTCTTCCCAGTGGAGGAAGCATTGAATTGAGGTATAAGAGGTGAGTCAGAGAGTGTCAGGCTAGTGAAACATGGTAACCAAATGGATAGGATAGCTCAGGAGTATCCATCTGAATTCTTTTAGTTGTAAGAGACCAAAACACAATGCAAACTGGCTTAGGTTAAATGAGGGGGTTGGTTATTGACTTAAGTAATTTAAATGTAGGTTTCAGGAATGGCTATATCCAGGGGCTGAAATAAGGTAATGTTTCAGGAATGGCTATACCCAGGGAATGGAATGAGGTGATCAGCCTGTGTTATATTAATAATAAAATTGTGGTCTTTGTCCCTGGTAATGTCCTCAAGGTGAAGCCAGCTCACAGTGGGTGACAGAGCCAAGAGTCAAACACAATTCTTTGTCCCATATGTTGGGTCATTCACAGGCACCATCTCGGTTTTTCCATACCTATCATAGCACTTGTATAATTTCAGTGGGTTGAATAGTGTCCCCTTGAGTTATTGTGATATAATAAGAAATGTATATTTGGTCTTCATCTCAGTTCCTAGCACAGAGTTCCTTGTAATTTCCTGCACAATAAGGAAGACAGGCTCGGTGCCTGTGGCTCAAGCGGCTAAGGCGCCAGCCACATACACCTAAGGTGGCGGGTTTGAATCCAGCCCGGGCCCGCCAAACAACTATGATGGCTGCAACCAAAAAAAATAGCCGGGCGTTGTGGTGGG
>NW_003852522.1:1087490-1128880 GCF_000181295.1 Otolemur garnettii
AGAAAGAAAGAAAGAAAGAAAGGAAGGAAGGAGCATCTTGTGTTATAATACTTGGTCTCAGTCTCTGATTCCTGACACAAAGTTTACTAAGACCCTCAGAATCTCCTGAGTGATAAGAATGTCTTTGGATGCTAGCATGAGATGCTAGCATGAGAGAAGTTTTGGTTGAGGGGCTCCTAGATAGTTCAGGATAGGTGCTAGTCACCAGAAAGATCAGGTATGATTAGAGGGTTGTGACTTTCAGCCTCACCCTCCAGCCTTTGGAGAGGGGAGAGAGGCTGGAGGTGGAGTTTATTTATCAATGGACAGTTATTTAATTAATCATGCCTACATCATGAAATTTCCAACGCCCCTCCCCCCCAAAACCCCCATGAGTTTCCTAATAAGGAAATTTTGACACACATTGCTATCTGGAGGACATTATGTTAAGTGAAATAAGTTGGTCACAGAATCATAAATATTATATGATTCCATTTATACAAGGTATGTAAAGTAGTCAAATTCATAGAGACAGAAAGTAGAATGGTGGGTGCCAAGGCCTGGGGGAAAGGGAACGGGGACTTAGTGTTACATGTGGACAGAGTTTCAGTTTGGCAAGATGAAAAGAGTTCTGGAGATGAATCACGGTGATGGTTGCACAACAATGTAAATGTACTTAATGTTACTGAACTTTACACTTAAAAATAGTTGAGATGGTAAATTTTACATTGTGTCTAGGTTTAGAAAGAGAGGGCACATTGAAAAAGTTTTGACATTTCCCTGATCAGATGTGTGAGTTAGAAAAGGCCATCAGGGGCCAGTGAAAGGGATGCTTGAAAGGAAGTGATACTGGAGGCAGGAGAATTAGTAGGGAAGATACTGCAATAGTCCAAGCAAGTGGACTTGGGGGCCTGAACTGAGTAACAGTGGAGTTTGAGAAGAGGGAATGTCACAGAGGTATTTGTCAAATGACTGGCTGATTTATCAAATAGCTATTGTTAAAAGGACTTAGAATCTGTTTAGACCTGGTTATTAATGCTCACACAAAACCCATATCATCTGGACTAGGTTTCCTAGCAGGGCCAAAACTGGACTCATGCCCACTTGGAAAATCTATACAGATTTGCATGTGATATACGTGGGCATACATGGTGAAAGTTTTGTGTAGTCCCACCAGGGTGTCAGGCTGCAAGTCATAGGAAGCTCAAGCAGATTGACTAGGAAGGAAATTTTCATGACTAGAAGTACCAAAATGGTGTACTTCAGGATAGGGTTGATCCAGCACTATTCTGGTCTCTCAAGGTTCCATAATCTTAAAGACAGTTGCCACTGTAGTTGGGGCTACCTGTTTTCCTGTTCATGCCCAATGGAATAAAAAAGGGTATTTTCCCATGACTCTTGTAAAAAAACAAAAACAAACAAGAATTCTTTGCAAATACCCCAGGATATTTTTGTGTAGAACATTTATTATACACATTTGTGTGTGTGGGGAAAGTTAAGTTCCTTTGAGGTCACTGCTGGCCATGAAACAGGTCTTTTTATGCTACAACATCACATGGAGTTGGGTAAATGTTAGATTGGGGAGAAAACTTAGCAGCCCCAGGAATGAGACACCTAAATCATCCCATCGTTTCAAACAGACATGAATCTATAGACAGAGTCTTCAATCCAGGACACGTGGGCTGGCTGGTGGAAAGTGCCCTCATGTGAGATAAAGGTGCCCCTTCCTCTACGAAGATACAGTCTATCCTGAGGAGCATGTTTAGGTACAAGTAGGCTCAGTATTTTTTAATTTTTAAAAAAGCTTTTTATTATGAACAATTTTGAACTTCCACAAAAGTGGAGAGAACTATAAAGACAACCTTCAAGTACCTATTTCCCAACTTTAGTAATGGTAAACATTTAGCAAATCTAGCTTTTCTATACCCTACTCAACTATCCACACTTTGCTGGGTTATTATAAAGCAAATTTCTGGCATTGGATTATTATATCTGGTAGTCTTACAGCAAATATCTCTAAGAGACAGAGTCTATTAAAAACTATAATCATAATGAATCATCTTAAAATAAACTTTTAATTTTGGAATAATTTTAGATTTATAGAAGAGTTGCAAAGATAATAGGGAGTCTCTATATACTGCTCATCCAGAGTCCTCTATTGTTACTCTCTTTTATTACTGTAATATATGATTATTAACTAAATCTCAGACTCTATTTGGATTTTACCAGTTTTGTCATTAACAACCATTTTGCTGTTCCAGAATCAGACCCTAAATATCATGTTGTGTTTAGCACAATGCCATTTCTACCTCCACCAAAAATGGCTATACTTTCTTACTACCATCAAACATTAAATTTCCCTGATTGGCTGATATTCTTGTAAATCTCTTAGGATCTCTAAAAGTTTTTCCTCCTTCTTTTGTTTACTTGTCACTTATTTATGGAAGAAACTGGATAGTTTGTCCTAAAGACTCATCCACACTTTGGATTTTGTTGATTATGTCCCTTATGGTGTTGATTTAGCATGTTCCTCTGTGAACTAGTGGCTAGACTATACCAGGGGTTGGCAAGCTTTTTCTGTAAATATCTGGATAATAAATATTCTAGGCATTGCAGCCTGAATGGTTTCAACTCTGCCTTTGCAGTGTGAAAGCAGCCATAGACAACACTTACACAAATGAGTGTGTCTCTGTCCCAATGAAACCTTACTTACACAATCAGACAGCAGGCTGGATTTGGCTGGAGTGAGGGTCCTAGTTTGATCATCCCTGATCTAGAGGATGAATCAAATTCAGTTTCAGTGTTTTTGTTTTGTGTTGGATTGTTTTTGCAAGAATAATTCTTTGAGGATGCCCAGTACATTCCATTGCCTCATTGGGTGGCATATCACGTCTGGCTGCCTCTTCTGTAGTGATGTTGAATTTGACAGGGTTTCAGAAGTCACCAGCTTGATCCATCTATCATGAAGTTCTCCATAAGTGGGCTGTATTTCAGCACTCCTCTCTCTCTCCTGTGACAGGAGAACCTGTGCAGTGCATGCCTTAAGCATCCACACATGGAGACCCCCCCCTAGCCTTTGTAATTGGCTCTTAACTTCTTTGTTTTCATACAGCATATAGAATAGTTGCCCTACAGGTTCTTAGAATGCCACAAATTCTGCCAGTCAGTTAGGAAAAACATTCTTCAGAGGACTTTCTGAGGATACACAGATTCTGGATTCTTCTGGATCAGAGATTGTGTTTATGGGCTATAGCAGTTTTCATTTAAAAAAAAAAGATTCCTTGCCAACATTTAAAATCTAGAAAGTTTTCCATAAAAATTTGGTTCTTCATTCTTCTTGAAAAATAAGGATATCTGGCTATTTTTAAGCCAGATTCAGGTGTGGCAATGATTAGCTAGAACTAATCCTTTAGATGAGTCCTCAGCATTAGGCAGACAATAGGGAGTGGTGGGGACTGAGGAAAACTGCATGGCACATACCTTGTCAATTACCAAGAATGAAATGTGTTTCCTGAGTACTTGTGAGTTCCTCTGGCAATTTCAAAATTAAGTATTCTTTTCATAATTAATTCATTACATCTCCTATCCCTCCCCCAATCTGTTTCCTTCTCCACTTCTATTCCCTATTCCTGAAGTATTCATTGGTTTCTTATAAGTCTTCTTGGTGTTTCATGAAAACACATGAAATGTGTGCAAATGTAAAATATTTTCTTTCTCTTTCCCCTCTTTTCTTACATAAGGGAGCATATACTCTACATGCAGTTCAGCATTTTGCTTTTTTTCACCTAACATTATGTTCTTGGAGATCTTTCCAGATTAGTTTGGCAGGAACTTCCTTATTCTCAAGAGGCAGTATTACAGCTGTGTGGCTGAGAGTGCAGAGAGTTGAGGAAGGCAGAGAAACTGAAGCTCCCTCTTTTATCCCACACACAAGTATCTTCCTGGGGACCTGGATGTGATCAGAAGGCAATCCCACAGCATCCTGTCCCCCTACCTACTGTCATCTGTCAACCTTATGTATCAAACAGCTCTCTTGGCCTTTTTCCTTTTAGAGTCACATAATTATGCCTATTTTCAGGCCCTCACGCCACCACCTCTTCTCCCTGACCTGATTTGAAGCTTCTAGACTGTGTGATCTTGGAAAGATTACTGACACTCTCTGGGCCTCAGTTTCTTCACCTATAAAATGAGATGATGGTTTGAATGCACCTGAAATGGTTATTATGAGTTATTACATATAACACATTTATTTATAATAGTGCCAGGCATGAAGTAAGTGATAATTATTATTTTTTATGTGGTGGTCCATGATTTATTAAACTAGCCCCTACTAATGGATAACACAGGTTATCTCCAATATTTTGCCGTTACATACAATGTGCACTGAATAACTTTGGACATGTGTCTCTTTTTTTTCTTTTTACATGTGTCATTTTTAAAAACATGTCAATGTCACACAGACTCTTTGGAAAACTTGGCTTTCTGGATTAAAGGGTGGAGACTAGGGTCATTTTGATGAACATTGCCAAATGACCCTTAATGACAACTTGCACCAATTTCCACTCCCACCAGCAATGGCTTTGATTGCTTGGTGTCCCTCAGTCCTGCCAGCTGAGTGTGTTGTCATGCTTTTGGGTTTTTGCCCATAAGGTAGGTGAAAAATGGCATCCCAGTACAATTTTAATTGCTTTTCTCTTATTGTGAGTGAAAATGGGACCCTTGTCATCTGTTTAAGGGCTGTTTGTATTTCCTCGGGCACCAGAACAAAGTGATTACTAAAGCAAAAGGCAGGATGTGCATAATGGTCTATTTTTAACCCCTAGCTATCATTGTCAGTAGACACATTCTGATTATTGTTTAAGTTTTGGTGTGGAATCTGCCTTCTCATCTGTTTAATTTTAATTTTAAGTGCCAAAATCTCAGATCAAACATCGTCTCTTTGGAGCACGTGTTGTGAGCCGTGGTACCACCTGGTTTATTTGCGTGTTTCCTAGTGCCTTTGCTCCCTCACCATCATCTCTGCTCACTCCCAGAGAGAATTCAAAGCCTGTGAAAGCAACGATGAGTGAGAATGTCTTTTCACAAGACTTCTGGTTTTAGGTTATTTTGTTGTCAAAATAATAGTCATCTCTGGTTTCCTTTGGACTCACAGATTCATACTCAGCCCCTTGAGGGAGAAATTCATTCATACATCCGCTGCTCCATTCGTCCTTTTCTTCCTTCCCTCCATCCATCCTTTCATCAGTCATCCCATTCATTAATCCACCCATTTATTCACCCACCCATTTGTTTATTTATTCAGTGATAACTTGTTAAGTACCTGCTATATGCCATGTCCCATGCTTGATGCTACAATTACAATAGTGCATGATGTAGAGGTAATTGCTGCTGGCTGGTTCACCAGTATAGCAGGGAAGTGAAGTGCTCTGAATGAAGGACACAGCTTCCAATCTCAGGACTGAAGGCCATCTAACAAGCTCAAAGAAGGCTTCTTGAATAAAGAAGCATTCAAAGGCTTGGCGCCTGTGGCTCAAGTGGCTAAGGCACCAGCCACATACACCTAAGGTGATGGGTTCAAATCCAGCCCGGGAACACCAAACAACAATAATGGCTGCAACCAAAAAATAGCCAGGCATTGTGGTGGGTGCCTGTGGTCCCAGCTACTTGGGAGGCAGAGGCAGGAGACTCGCTTGAGCCCAGGAGTTGGAGGTTGCTGTGAGCTGTGATGCCACGGCACTCTACCCAGGGGGACAGCTTGAGGCTGTGTCTCCAAAAAAAAAAAAAAAAAGCATTTAAGTTAGGGGTGTCCAACCTGCGGTCCATGGCCTCATGCTGATTTTGTAAGAACTCCTTCTGTTTCACTGTGGTATCAGATATCATGAAAAGTATGCACAGACCCTTTATTATAGTTGTTCATCAGCTTTCATTAGTGTTTGTGTTTTTAATGTGTGGCCCAATACAGCTCTTATTCTTATAGTGTACAGCAGAGGAAAAAAAAAAGATTGGACACCCATGATTTAACCTGAAACCTTGAGGATGAGCAGAAGCTAGCTGGGAAGGAGGAAGAGGAGGAAGAGTGCTTCCAGCTATGGGAACAGTATTGCAAAGGTCTAGAGGCCAGAAAAGAATACGGTGCATTCAAAGAATTAAAAGACATCCAGATTGGCTGAGATGTAGAGTGTGAGAGAGAGGAGGCTGGGGTTGGGGTGGGGACCAGATCATCAAAGGCCTCTGGGCCACACGGGCAGAATTGGAATCTATCCTGAGAGATGACGGTGGCCTGAAATCTGATGAAGCAAGGGTGATGGAAATGGATGAATTTGCGAGGTATCTGGATATAGAATCAATAACATCTTTGTGGCTGATAGAATAGTAAGATGAGAGAGGAGAGGAGTAAAAAAATAACTCCCAGCTCTCTGCTTTGGGAACTGGGTTATTTTAAAAGCTTAAGTGCTTGGTTTGCCTGGTATTTAGTGAGTACTATCACCAAGGCCAAAGTCATGGGTTTGAGACTTCCAACTGGCTTATAATCTGTCCTGCAGCAGTGACAGCATCTCTGTTCATTTTAGTTGAAATACACATATTGTCTGCCAGGCATGCCCCTTCGGCATTCCAAGTGCAAGAGCAGACATGGAAATAAGAAACAGCTTGGAGAGGACACAGAGATGAGGATGCCTAGGAGGTGAACCTTGAAGGAGGATGGTTTTTTTCTTAAAGGCAGGAAAACAAAGGTTCAGAAGCAGACTAGGGGCCACAATAGCTCATGCCTATAATCTAAGCATTTGGTGAGGCCAAGGTGAAAGCATTGTGTCTAGGAGTTCAAGACCAGCTTGAACAACATAGTAAGACCCTGCCTCTACAATATAATGTTAAAAAAAAATAGCCAGGTGTGAGGACATGTGCTATTGGCTGAGGAAGGAAGATCACTTGAGCCAAGGAGTTAGAGGTTGCAGTGAGTTATGATATCACTGCATTCTAGCCCAGGTAACAGAGCAAGACCCTGTCCCCACTCCCCTCCAAGTAAGAAGAAAAATTTGCCAGACGTGATGGCACACTCTTGTAATCTCCTGCTACTCAGGAGGCTGAGGCAGGAGGACCACTTGAGCCCAGCAGTTCAAGGCTGCAGTGAACTATGATCATACTACTGCAACTGGCCTAGGTGACAGAGTAAGACTCTTACCTCTGAAAAAATAAAAATAATAAAACATTTAAAAGGAAGCAGAATAAGAGAGAATGTTAACTCTTCTCAAACTGAAAGGATGTATTAGACAGGATAAGGGGTGTCAGCTGCTATAACAGGTAAGCCCTGAACTCTCAGTGGCTAAATACTATGACCATTTTCTTTTTGTTCATAGAACTGTCCAAGATGGGTGGTTCTCCTGGGAGGTTTTTCTTCAGGTGGTGACTCAGGGATCCAGGGTTCTTCTATCTTGTGGATTTGCCATCTTCTAGGAAGATCTTCCAAGCTCCTCTACCCGGCCTCCCTGCTGCTTCTGAATTTGGCTGGAAGATGGGGGAGGAGAGAGAACACAGGGGATTATGTTGGACATTTCTTAGGGGTCAGGTTTGGAAGTGGTTCACATCACTTCTAGCTAAACGCCATGGGCTGGAATGCCCTCCCAGGGTGCCAATCAACCGCAGGGAAAGCTGGAACATGTACCTTTGCTGCATGTATGCCCAGGAGGAAAAGGAAATGGGATTTGGCACATCCATAGCATTGTCTCTGCCAAAAATGGGACCAGGCAGAGAAAGTTGGATAAACAAAAATCTATCATCATGATTTCCTACAACTGGAGGGAAAAAGCACAGATACAAAGGCTATGCTTTTGATGGTGAAGGGTCAAGAACATGAACATTATCTGTGAAAATGATTAGTGCTTTAGCTCATTGTTTTTACATCCTGCCAAGATCCCATTTGACATTAGGAATTACTTTAGAAATATCTTTTACTACTAATTTTTTAAAAATATACTCACCTTCTTCCCTAACCCTAGGGTCTTTTTATGTTGCCACAATCTTCAAACTATGTTTTTCTCCACTGCATGGTTCCTAGGCTGAGTTTTTTTTTTTCTTTCAGATGTCTCCTTAAGTCCTTGGTCCTTTCTCCAGTAAGAGTGGTTATTTTCTTTGCCAGCCCCAGGCAAGAGAGAGGGGTTGAGCAGTTGTATGCTAATTACTAGGCTATTACTGTTATTATTCAGCTGTGGAAAGAGAATTCGGAAAGGCCCAAATATAATTCTCCTCACTGGCATCTCTGTCTGTCTCCCCCACCCCTCTCGCTCCTTCCCTCCCTCTTTCTCCCTCCTTCCCTCTCTTTCTTTCTTCTCTCTCCCCCCTCTTTCTCTGCATCTCTTTGTTGCAGTTTGGCCGGGGTCAGGTTCCAACCCGCCACCCTCGGTATGTGGGGCTGGCACCCTACTCACTGAGCCACAGTCACCGCCCCCTTCTGCATCTCTTTGTCCTTCTCCAGGTCTCAATCTCCCTGTCTCTCTCTCCACTCTACACCTCCAAGTATATATTTTCATGGCATCATGTGCCTTCCTTTTATTACCACTGCTAACATTACAATTTGGCTCTTACAGATATGCTAGTTGACTTATTATGAAAATAAGGACTCTGTCTAGTGTTGCTCCTAATGCACCCCTAGCACAGAGCAGGGGCTCACAAATATTTATGAATGAATTAGCACACAGCTGTTAATACCTAACTATTAGCCTTCCTTTCTTATGCTTTTCTTATTCTCATGACTGGTTCCTGCCATCTGCTTCTGCTCCTTCCCTCACCTCCTTCAGATCTCTGTTGGAAGTCACCTTCCCCGACCCCACCTGTATTGGTTGCAGACTACCGCACCGTCACTATTTTTTTCTGCCCCGTCCCTTCTTCCCTCACTCCTTCTTTCTTTCCTCCCTCCTTTCCTTCCTGTTTTATCTTTTTGATTGGGCCATCACACAGCAAAGTTCACAGCTCTTAAGTGTACAGATCAATACACTTTTACATGTGTAGACACCAGTATAACCACGATTACTTCAAAATGAGGAACTTCCCCATCACCTTCCGCATCCCTTCCCAGGCCACACCCCCTGCCCTTAAGACAACTGCCAGTCTGGTGCCTCTCACAAAGGGTCGATTTCACCTGGTTTTGAGTTTCATATAAAGGGAATTATATTGCATATCCTCTTTTGTGTCTGGCTTCTTTTGCTCATTAGGATGTTTTTGAGATCCATCTCATGTTCAATCATTGGTAGTTGTGGTGTAGCATTCCATTGTATGGTTACCCTGCAATTTATTCATGGCCATAGATAGTAGCGCTTGTTTTCAACTTCACACAAATGCTTTATCTTTATCCTAAGCAGTTGCCACCATCTAACATACTATAAATTTTACTAATTTTTTATGCCTGTCTTCCCTTTAGAATGTCAGCTCTCTGAGAACAGGATCCTTGGGAATCTTGTTTATTGCCGTATTCCCATGATGTAGGAGGTGATACTTGTTGGATGACCAAACCAAAGAAGAAACTTTTAGTAAAACAGGTCATATTATGCTTGGAGAGGAAACTCCCTCTGTGCTATGGGTTACCAGCCTATGGTATACAAAGAAGATCTGAGGTTTAAAAAAAGGACTCTGGGGATAATAGATTTCTGAAAGAAAAGATTTAATTTAGGGCAGTGCCTGTGGTGAGTAGGGCACTGGCCCCATATACTGAGGGTGGTGGGTTCAAACCCAGCCCTAGCCAAACTGTAACAAGAAAATACCTGGGCGTTGTGGTGGGCGCCTGTAGTCCCAGCTACTTGGGAGGCTGAGGCAAGAGAATCGCCTAAGCCCAAGAGCTGAAGGTTGCTGTGAGCTGTGATTCACGGTACTCTACCGAGGGTGACAAAGTGAGACTCTGTCTCTAAAAAAAAAAAGAAAGAAAAAGAAAAGATTTAATTTATATATATATTTTTTTTCTTTTCTTTTTTTTTTTGAGACAGAGCCTCAAGCTGTCCCCCTGGGTAGAGTGCTGTAGCATCACAGCTCACAGCAACCTCCAACTCCTGGGCTCAAGTGAGTCTCCTGCCTCTGCTTCCCAAGTAGCTGGAACTATAGGTGCCCACCACAATGTCCGCCCATTTTTTGGTTGCAGCCGTCATTGTTCTTTGGCGGGCCTGGGCTGGATTCGAACCCGCCACCTTAAGTGTATGTGGCTGGTGCCTTAGCCACTTGAACCACAGGCGCCAAGCCAAGATTTAATTTATTTTACTGATGACATAATTTTTATTATTTATAGAAACATTTTTTGGTTTAAAATACAGAGAGCAGACTGGTATTAATTTATTTTGTAGGGGAGAGACATTAGCAAATAGTGTCAGAAGATTTTTGTGTTTTTGTTACCTCTTAGTACATCAATAAATTTTTCAGGAAAATTTCAAAAGAATTTTTAAAAAAACACAGGACGCAGAGGGAAAAAAAAAAAGAAGAAAAAGAAAGACCCTGTCTTAATGACTTCTGATACATATGGCCAAATGGCTTTTCCAAAGGGTTGTATCAATTTACACATTGACCAGAAATGTCTAAGTCTACCCATTTCAATGCACACAGACCAGCATTGAGTATCATAATTTTAAAGTAATTTTTGTTAGTTTAGTAGATAAAATGGTATCTTCTAATTATTTTTATTCTGGTTTATTTAGTGGGAGGTGAGGTTAGTTATTCTACAATATTTACTAAGAACATTCTCCATGCCAGGCCCCAAGCTGGGTCCAGGGTACCAGTGAATATAGCAGATGTGTATTCTGGGCCCTTGGACTTACCACCAAGCGTAGGAATTTCTCTCAGGGCCCAAAGAAGCAACTGAATTCAGCTATCACAGGTAGCTCATGAAGGGGAGGCTTTAAGGAAGGGTTTCCTCAGAGAGGTGTGGACAGAGTTAATCTGTGGGGGATGGTAGGCACCAGGAGGCTAGCAATTGCTGGAAGCTGTTACCATCCTTAGTTGAAAAAATTGCAAAGCTGGAGTGAACGGGAGCTGGAACTATGGCATTGGAGCTGGTGGCAGGAGCTGTCCTCACAGATGTTGTCAACAGCTACTAGAGATTTGGCACCAGAGCAGAGAGGGAATAGGAGAAGAAATATCCCATCCTCTTTCTACCTTCACCTTCTGAGTTTCTGCTGGTGCTTCCTATGGGCTAAAAGCAGCAGGAACCAAAGAGTCTGGTAACTGATCTTTCCCTTACAGTCCTCAGAACTAACGCTGCCAACCTCTTGATTTCCAACTTCTGGTCTCCAGAAGTGAGAGGTTACATTTCTGTTGTTCAAGCCACTCAATTTGTGGCACTTTAGTTTGGCAGCCCTAGCAAGCCAACACAATGTTGGTCCTGATTTTTATAAAAAGCTATAAAACACAGTTTGGGTTTTTGCAAATATTGACTGTTACTAGATGATTTTAGTGAATTATTTTTCATTTTCTTGGATGCAACAGTGGTATGGGGTTGAATAGTGGAATGTTCTTATTTTTAGGATGTGTGTACTGATGTATTTAGTGTATGATGTGAAAAAAAAACTTCAACTTACTTCCAAATGGTTTGGATCAAGGAGCTGGGCATTATCCACTGATTACCATCAGTCATTGGTTAAGGGCTGCTTGACAAGTGAGTAGACTTGGCAGGTACTGAAACAGTTAAGTTTAAGGCAAACTGCTCCGTCACAATCTGCTTTAAGTCAAGCTAAGTAAAACTCTAATTGAGTTGTTTGTTGTTTTTTTTTTTAATTCAAGGAGATTGATTCTGAGCCAAATTTGAGGACCATGACCTGGAGCCAGGCCCAAGAATCCTTGAGCAAATGGACTTGAGGCAGTGGGGTTATAGGCTGTACAGTTTTATACATTTTAGGGAGACAAGGGTTATAGGTGAGGTCATAAATCAGTACGTGAAAAACATATATTGGTTTGGCCCCAGAATGTGAGACATCTGGCGGTGGGAGCTTATAGGTTATAGGTGGGTGTCGTTAGCTGACAATTGGCTGAAAAAGGCTCTGTCTCAAAGATTAGGAGTCAGTGAAAAGGAATGCTTAAGATAAAGGATCTGTTAATTAGAGACACAGTATGGACAGACTCAAGTGGTTTGTTATGTGTAATTGAGGAAATGCAGGTAGGTCTTACATAGCCGTAGGCCTGTTAGTGAGTCACAAAGTACATCTCTGAGAAGGGGAGATGGCACATTTTTAATTTTTCAGAGCTCATTTTTAATTTTCTGATTGTTCTTTTTTTACAGCATCCTATTTTCATTTCAAGGATGCAATGTATCCTCTTCTCTATGGTGTTGTCTTCTCCAAAGTATTAGCCTCTGTAAGTTTCATTTACGTCTTTCACATGACTAGGGTCCCTAAGATGTTTGCTGACTCTTGACTCTGTCCTTATTTAAAGATGGAGCTGTAAAGTCTGGATGACTTGTACCCAGAGGGAGAGAATTCATATACAACTGGCTGCCATGAGACAGTGACGTTAACTAAGGAACACAGGAAGCTTGCCACAACCCTGTAGGAAGTGAACCAAAGTAATAAATACTCCGACCTCACCGTTCCTCAGTCCCTAATCTGTGACAGGAGCTTTCCATTGGCTTGGCCCAACCACAGCCAGAGCACATGAGAGTTATGGGTTTATGCAATGAAGCAGGGCAGAGGGCAAGAAGGAGCGGATCTGGGGTGGGGACAGCCATGGAAGATGTACATCATGACCCCATCTGTTCTCCAATAGTCCATTCTGAATTGTCAAAGACTTTGCTTTTATTCTCAAACCTTAACCCTAATTTAAATACCAACTTTTTTTTCAAAATCATAGAATATTTATTAGCCATATAAATTAACAGATTATAATTTTTTCTTTTCTTTTTTTTTTTTTAAACTGAGTTTCACTTTGTTGCCCTGGGTAGAGTGCTATGGCATCATAGCTCACAGCAACCTTGAACTCTTGAGCTCAAGTGATCCTCTTGCCTCAGTTTTTCGTTTTAGTAGAAATGGGGTCTTACTCTCGCTCAGGCTGCTATCAAACTCATGAGCTTAAGCAATCCATCTGCCTTGGATTGCAGGTGTGCTAAGATTATAGGTGTGAGCCACCGTGCCTGACCTTATAATTTTTTCTTTAGTTAACCCTAGTTTAAATATCACCTTAATTTTTTTTCAAAATCATAGAGTATTCCTTAGCTATATAATATTAATAGATTATAATCTGTTCTATAAAAGTACATTATTGATCCTATAGCATATCATTACATGTTATAATGATCCTATATGAAGCCTAGGTGTTATCAGCAACTTTAATTTATTAGACAATTCTGAGGACTTTCTGATTGCATAAGGGTTTGAAGTGGATTTTGGAAATCTGAAAGGGGCTCAGATGGCCCCTACTAGGCATTTGTCATTCAAAATCTGGTCTGCTATTTTTTTTAATGTAGAAGCAGAGTTACCTTCCTCATTCATTAATTCATCTGACATTTCTTAAGGGTTTATGAAGCTGGATAAAATTGGTTTCTGCACTTGAGAAGTCTTGCATAGAGAAACAGGCAGGTAAAAAGACAACTTGTTCTGAATATACACATGTATCAGTCAGAAATTTTATTTGGTTGTATATAAAATAAAACTGTGGCTAGGCACAGTAGCTCATGCCTACGATCCCAGCACTTTGGGAGGCTGTGGCAGGAGGGTTGCTTGAGCCCAGGAGTTTGAGACCATCCTGGAAAACATAATATGACCATTTCTACAAAAAAATAATTTAAAAGAAATTACTGGGCATAGGAGGTTTGAGCCCCTGCACTCCAGCCTTGGTAACAGAGACCCTGACTCTACAAAAATAATGAAATAAAATAAAATAAAAATACTGAAGTGATCTAAGGATGTTCCTTCCGGCCCAGATCTGCTTTGTCATTCTCTCATGGTCAGTCTCAGGACGGCTGCTGCTGCTCCAGACATCACATCAATGTTTTAGGCAGAAAGAAGAAAGAAGGTCAAAGGACAAAGGTCAGTTGAGACCAGAACTTTTATGTTTCATTGGCTAGAATTGTTGACACGCCTATATGTCTCTCCAAAAGTGGCTGGGAAATGTATCTCTGTTTTACTGCTGGGTTCTGAAAGCTAGAGAAGGCATGAGTGGACAATGGGTGCATAGCTGGCTGTCTCTGAAACATGCTGTCTCCAGTATCTGGAACACAGTAGAAGCATAAAAATTGCTACATGAATAAATAAAGAAGCTAGACTACAGTAGGGGCAGTTTGCATGATAAAGGTTACCACAGAAAACAATGGCAGCAGAGACACAGACTAATCAATCCAGTGTTGGCAGAAGGTAGGGGACAAGGAGGGAAGCAGAGTAGGGCTGCCTGGAGGGGGGTAGTTGGGTTTAATGTTCTCCTTCCAGATTGAGGAGTCCTCATCTAGTCTTGGCAAACGTCGTATGCCCACGATTATTTTGTTTTCTTGCCTCACATCCTTCTTCAGCTCCATTACGTTTATCTTTATGTTCAGACAATCCTTGGTCTTAAAGAAGAGTAGATGAAGTAATGGTAACGTTAGATTAAATAGATTCTCACATGAGGAAGAGACTTTGCCGTTCTGCAGCTACTACTCCCTGATGGCATTTTATTGGCTTTGATAGCTATAGAAGCTTACTTGGGGATTTTTTTCTGGCAAAATTCCCAGATAGCAGGGTTTATCTAAACTAGCTAATATGCAGCATTTGCAAATAATTATTAATAGATGTTTGCGTTTTCATTCTTTATGAAGACTGCTGTGGGGCGACTCTATGATTCAGGGGGGAAGTGGTGAGTGAATTGTTATGCCTCCCAACGTGACCTCCCCCTTCTTCCTCTCAAAAGATGGCAGAGCCATGACATCCTTAGGCTGCTTATGTCAAAATCCCTCAGACGTCCTTGATTTCTCTCCTTCACTCAGCCTCCATGTCCCATCCATAGGCAACTGCTTTGCCTTCACAATGTATCCAGAAAAAACTCACTTGGGTACCTACCTGGTCACTGCCCCCCATCTTCTCCCACCTAGACTAATGTAGTCACCTCTTCTTAGTATACCAGTTTTTAGTTTCCTCACTATCTGCTCTCATGGCCATGGGTACCTGTAAACACCCGAGCAAAGTAATGCCCCTCTCCCTCTCACAATCCTTCATGGATCCTACCTGACTCAAGATGAAAGCCAAAGTTCTCACTGTGGTCTACCAGACCCTGCATGATCTGCCTGCACCCACTTCTCCATGCACACCAAGCATGTTCCTGCCTCAGGGCCTTTGCACTTGCTATTCTCTCATCCTGGAATGCTCTTCCCACAGATATTTTGATGACATCTTCCTTGCTGCCTTCAAGCTTCTGCTTGGATTTTTACCTTACCAAGGAAGCTTCCCTGATCATCCTCTCTGCATCTCACCCCCTCAGTTTTACATCATATCTACCATATTAAATAATGATTTCTTTGCTGTATATTTTTCTCAATTAAACTGTTAGCTCTATGATGGAAGCTGTTTGAGGTCATCTCATTCTGGGCTGTATCTCTGTTGCCTAGAACAGCTTCTGGCCCACAGTCCTGTTCAACAAATACATGTAATATATAAGAACCTCCTAAAATGATTCTGACAGCAGGATATATTTGTACAGCCAATTTGAAAAGATATTTAGAGATTGTATCAAGGGTCATACAAATGTTGCAATTTCACATGTTACTCATTAAGGATTCCTATTACTTTTTTTTTTTTTTTTTTTTTTTTTGAGACAGGGTTTCACTATGTCGCCCTCAGTAGAGTGCTGTGGCATCAACCTAAACTTAAGCTCACAGCAACCTAAACTCTTGGGCTTAAGCAATTCTCTTGCCCCAGCCTCCCAAATAGTTGGGACTACAGGCACCCACCACAAAGCCTGCCTATTTTTTTGTTGTAGTTGTCATTGTTTTTTATCAGGCTTGGGCCGGATTTGAACCTGCCAGCCCTGGTATATGTGGCCAGCACCCTAACCACTGAACTACAAGCTACAAGCCTCCTTATTACTTAAAAAAAAAAAATTTAGAGACACAGTCTCACTCTGTCACCAAGGCTGGAGTGTAGTGGCCTGATCATAGCTCACTAAAACCTTGAACTCCTGGGTTCAGGTAATCCTGCCTCTGCCTCCTGAGTAGCTGGGACTGCAAGTGTTTGCCAGCACCAGCTAATGTTAAAATGTTTTCATATAGACAGGATGCGGTGGTTCACGCCTGTAATCCCAGCACTCTGGGAGGCCAAAGTGGGCAGATTGCTTGAGCTCAGGAGTTGGAGACCAGCCTGAGCAAGAGCAAGACTCCCTCTGTATAAAATAGCCAGGCATTGTGGTAGGCACCTATAGTTTCAGCCACTTTGGAGGTTGAGGCAAGAAAATTGCTTAAGCCCAAGAGTCTGAGGTTGCTGTGAGCTGTGACACCACAGAACTCTATTGAGGGCAACAAAGTAAGACTCTGTTTCAAAAAAAGAAAATAAAAAACAATTTGTTTAATAGACATGGTGATTGTGCTACATTGCCCAGGCTGATCTTCAACTCCTTGCCTCAAGAGAGCCTCCCACCTTAACCTCTCACAGTGCGGGGATTATAGGTGTGAACCACTATGCCCACCCTGTCTCATTACTTTTAAAAGCATTTGGTCAGAAACATTATTAAAAGTTCATAAAAAGGAAAGAAGCAGGCTTAGCACCTGTAGCTCAGTGGTTAGGGCGCCAGCCACATACACCAAAGCAGGCGGGTTCAAACCTGGCCTGGGCCTTTTACTCAACAACAACAACAACAAAACATAACACAATAACTAAGAAAATGACATGAAGGCTACGTTAACCAGTTTGATGGAAGTATTTCGGATTGTGTGTGAAAACACCACACTGTACCCCAGAAGTGCATTAATGTACACAGTTACCATTCAATAAAAAAAAAAAAGAAAGAAAGAAAAGAAAGAATAAATAAAATAACAACAACAACAACAACAACAACAACAACAAAACCAGCCAGGCACTGTGGCAGGCGCCTGTAGTCCCAGCTATTTGGGAGGCTGAGGCAAGAGAATCGCTTAAGCCCAAGAGTTAGAGGTTGTTGTGAGTTGTGACGTCACAGCACTCTACCGAGGGTGACATAGTGAGACTCTTGTCTCCAAAAAAAAAGGAAATAAACAAATACATAAAATAAATGTAGCCATCAAAGATGATGATGGCTATAATATGATATTAAATGAGACTATGATAGAGGAACCTTGTCCATTCTAGAATACTTAGTATTGGGAAAAGCTGCTTGGAGTTAATTTGCTGAAAACAGGAATCCAACTTTCACAGGGAGCACTGGGGTGCAAAGGTAAGGGCAGAGATTCTATTGGGATTTTGTCCTGTAAAATAAAGACACGCTTTTAAAACCTAGGTTTATTTTTAAATTCTGTTTAACAAAATGTAAGTGGTAATTGTGAATATGCTCAAATTCTTAGAATTAACAAAGAATGAATCAGAAGTTGATGCAGTCAACCCTCTATGTCTGCAGATTCTGCTTTTGTGGATTCAACCAACCACAGACCCAAAATGGTTGCATTGGCACTGAACACACACAGACTTTCTTTTTTCTTGTCACTATTCCCTCAACAGTGCAACATCCACTTACATAGCATTTACAATGTATTATAGTAGGTTTTATAAGTAATCTAGGGACGATTTAAAATATGCAGGAAGATATGCGTAAGTTATATGCAAATACATGTATTGTGCCGTATTATATCAGAGATTTGGCGTCTGTGGATTTTGGTGTCCGTGTCATGGGGTATTCCACGTGAATACCAAGGGATGACTGTATTTTACATGTGAATCATTAGCCAACCAAATTGTATAGTAGAGTACCCAAATATCTCTCATTTTGCCTTTGACTTTGGTGGGCATTGCTTTTATGAGTGTACGTAGGTCTTCATTTTCCTTGGGGGCCCTGAAGGTCAATCATTTGATCATCAGTTCATTCTCTTTCAAGGCATTTATCTTTGTCATCCACTCAATTCCTTCTCACCTGTTAACCGGTCTAACAAGCTCCTCACTTGTCACTGGCATCTCCTGAATTGCAAGTGGCTCTCCAACATCACTTTCATTGACTCCATGAAATCCCACTGTCTCTTGCAAAGATTTCCAGTTTTGTTCTTTGCAATTGCTTCACATTGTTTTGAATTGTATCACTGAATTTCAAACAACGCATCAATAATCAGAGATAAATATTGACAAACACATTGATCTGATGGGCTTCAAAGCAATGTTTGTGTTAGCCTGAACTGGTTGGTCGAAGGGGATGATGGTGAAGTTGCCAATTCATTGTCAATGTTGTTATGTAAGGATGATTTTCACTTCCCTAAACTCATAACTGTGTGGGTATCCGGATAATGGACCATAGAGTGAATACTTAAGATGAGGGGGAAACCATATAGAAATGCAACAAAATACCCAGTATTTGCAGTAAGGTAGTCATGAGATGGTAGCTTAAAAAACTCTTTAAAATCAAAATTACTTTACTTTTGAAAAATAAGATACTTAAAGAAAATTCTCAGATTTATTTGAGAGGAGAGGAATCTCTCTGGTTATGAAAAATGACGATAAAGACCAGGCATGGTGGTTCAGGTATGTAATCTCACCAGCACTTGAGGAGGCAGAGACAGGAGGATCACCTAAAGCGAGGGGTTCAAGACCAGCCTGAGTAATAAAATAAGAACCCTTCTCTACAAAAAAATTTTTTTTCAAAAAAAAAAATCAGCCAAGCATTGTGATACATGCTTGTAGTCTCAGCTACTTGGGAAGCTGAGGTGGGAGGATTGCTTGCATCCAGGAATTCGATGTTACAGTGAGCTATGATCAGACCACCGCACTCCAACTTAGGCAAAAGAGTGAGCTCCTGTCTCTTAAAAGTCAAAAATAAAAACACCAGAACCAAATAGGCATGAATGGAGGCGGGGAGAGGGAGAGAGAATGAATAAGGAGAAGGAAGTTTTTTTGCCTAAAGACTTTGAAGTAGCTAACAGAATATGGCCAACTCCATTGTCTTAGTTTGGGCTCCCATAGAAACAGATCCAGGAGCAAAGATTCAAATGCTCAGGGGCTAGATTCCAGGACATACTGTCAGAAAACTAGGCAAGGCAAGACCTAGGGACAAATGAGTCATCAGTTAAGACACCGTCATCAAGTGGGACACAGTACCAGTGACGACCTCTGGGAGGCAGCAGAGAGCACATTCTCAGAGTTTTCCCATTCTATGGGTGAGGGAGGTGGGATATTTATCCACCAATTCCCGTCCATGGCAAGTTGAAGGATGCTTCTTGGGAGCATTAATTCCCCAGCACCTGGCCTGCTGGGTGAACATTCTGGCAGTCAGAGAAACTCCTGCTGGGGTGGAGGTACGGGGGCTGGCAGTGGGAAGTCAGACCTTTGTGCATTCAAGTGGTCAGGGTAAGGCTGGGCAATGTCTGACACACTGGTGACATACCTACCTTTTTATAATTTAAAAGGTTTTCTTTTTTAATCACAAGCCCTTGTGAACTTTAAGTCCATTGACTTTGTGACAGTTTGGTTGCCATATGGGATGTGAGATTATTTAGCTATTGTCATCTCAGCAACAGAAAAGGCAGAAAGCTATGGAAGGAGATTGCAGATGTATGCATATATTTACATGTAACCTTGTGAACATACGTGCGTGTATGCTCCCATTCATGTTGTCATCAAGCCTAATTCTTTCACCACATTCTCTGTCATCCCCCCAACCCCACCTCCTCACTTTTTTTTTTGTCATTGGGCAAAACAGAAGAAAATAAAAGAAGTAAGCGTACATTAAAATGCTCTAATTTTAATGAGGGATCAGGATCAAATGTTCCCTGTCTCTGTCTCCACATTCCCTCTTTCTTTCTATTGGTAAATGTTTTCTATTGATTTCTGGCTTATATTTTATTTCTCCTCCTCCTCCTTTTTTTTTTTTTTTTTTTTGACAGATTCTGCTCTCACTTCCCAGCTAGACTGTCCTAACTCTCTCACGGCAACTTCAAACTCTTGGGCTCAAGCAATGTTCCCTTCTCAACCTTCCAAAATGCTGGAATTACAGGCATGACTCCTGCACCTGACCTGAGCAAACATTTTTTATATTTTCATGTATTTCCACCTCTTTCGTAAAGATAGCTCACCACTTACACTTTGCTGCAACTTGCCCTTTTCACCTAGTGTGGCCTTAGGTTTCTATATTGACCTCTCTCCATTGCTGAGGCTGGAATGGTGAGCAGGACAGGCAGAAGCTTTGAGGTCCTGGAACTCAAAACATTTTCAGGACCTCCCCCTCCAATGTGATTTTGTGAGAGGCGACATCTTTGAGGCAAATTTCGTAAGATAAATGTGCTGAGCACATATAGCTGATGCTCTGACATTTAGGGATTTGCAGACCCTGGAGGACCCCCCCCCCAACTAGCCAATCCCCAGAGATAGTGAAGAACCTTTCATGTGCAAACTAATCAATCCCATTCCCAGCCACTTCCTTTCTTGCCTAGGGGTCTCACACTGTAGGACCACTATCTGCCTGCTCTAATAACCCCAGGGCCAGATGCCAAAGAACTAGGGTCAGCTCCAAGAGCCTAGAGACTGTTGAAATGATTCAAATGAGCCAATCACAAGCCTGATGACCCAGCCTTGCTGTGTTCTTTGCCACAGAAGCCACATTAAAGGCTCTTAGCTATGATTTCCTCTCATTCTTTCTTCCAGCTTATCTACCCTGGTGCTTCCCTGTGTGGTAAGGATTCAAATGCATTTGGGTTAGATCCAAGGACACACTGACGGAACAGTAGGGAGAAAGGAGAAACCCAGTAATAAGTGAGCCATCCTTTAAGTTACCACCATGAACAAGTGGGACACAGTACCAGTGAGGACCTCTGGGAGGCAGCAGAAAGCACATTCCACAGTTTTCTCATCCTGTAGGTGAGGGAGCCAGAGCATTTATCCAATAACTCCCATCCGTCACAAATTAAAAGATCCTCTTGGGATCATTAATTCCCTAGCACCTCGGCCAGCTGAGTGGACATTCTAGTGACTGGAGAAAACCACACAATGGGACGTGCTTTCTCTTGGGATTTGTGAATAATAAACTGCCTTTTCAATAGCAGTGATCTGATCTGCTGGCCTTGCCATACCTAAATAATAACAAAACATATACATATATATATATTTTGAGACGGAGCCTCAAGCTATCCCCCTGGGTAGAGTGCCATGACATCACAGCTCACAGCAACCTCCAACTCCCGGGCTCAAGCGAGTCTCCTGCCTCAGCCTCCCAAGTAGCTGGGACCACAGGTGCCTGCCACAATGCCCGGCCATTTTTTGGTTGCAGCCATCATTGTTGTTTGGCAGGCCCGGGCTGGGGATTCGAACCCACCACCTTGGGTGTATGTGGCTGGCGCCTTAGCCGCTTGAGCCACAGGCGCCAAGCCAAAACCTATATTTTTAAACAGTAAAGGCCCAACATGGATGGCAGCCCTGTTTTCTTGGTCACTTCTCTGCCCTCCTGTCCTTTTATTCTTTCCACTCCAGCTCCATAAGCCTCCTTGCTGTTCTTTGAGCATGCCAGGCACAGTCCACAAAGGCCTTGCCCTTGCTGATTCCTCTGCCTGCGCTGCTCCTTCCCCAGATATCTGCATGCCTGCTTCTGTCATTCTACAGGCCTGTTCAAATGTCACCTTCTCAGAGAGGTCTTTTCCAAAATAGCTCCTCCCCTTCTATCTGACCCCTCAACTGCTCCATTTTTTTTCTTATAAAAACTGTCTCTACCTGACAGATGATAAATCTGCCAGAATTTATTTATTTATTTTTTTAGTTTCTATGCCCTGCAAGGTAAGTTTCCTAAGAATGGACAATTATTTGTTCTATTAATGGCTGCATGTGGTATAAAACCTGGTCCAGAATAGATACTCAATAAACGTCTGTCAATAAATGAACAAATGAGCTTTTTTCTCAAGGTGAAGTAACACACTTGATTCTATCACCTGTAGCTTTATCTCTAGGTGTGGTAGAACTTTTTATTTTGCAAGCTGGGGAGAACTTGCTCAGTTCTCATTTTAAAAAAAACCAACACCAAGACCAGAGTGTCTGTAATCAGCTATAGCTCATTTGATTAAATTTCCCTTGCTAACATCTTAGGATATACATGAATATATAACTAAGTATTTAATCAAGCCCCTGACTTACCAGAGGGGTTAGATGCTTAATATCATTTGTAATTGCCAGAGAATATAGTAAGCTTGAGTACTTTTGTTTCCATAATTAAGTGTCAGGTTCTTGTCTCAAAGTGAATCGAGACTATTCAAGTTCTTTATATGCAAAGAACACTTCTTTTTCTTTTGGAGAAGTTCAAACGTATATGAAAGAAGAAAGAATAGAATGATAACTGGCCATATTTCTGTTATCTAACTTCAATACTTATCAACTGATAACCCATCTTATATTTCTCTATCTCAAACTTAAACATAACCTCACTTTGCAAATTATAGCAGAACTGTAATTTGCTTTAGCATACACCTGGGTGAAAGCAAATATCAGACATCATATGATTTCATCTGTAAATATTTTAGTATGCACTTCTAAAAGCTAAGGACTCTGCAGCTGCTGTGGAAAATGGCATGGTGATTCCTGAAAAAATTGAACAAAGTTAATGGATGCCAGTAATTTTATTTCTGGTGCTTGTGTATCCCAGAGAAATGAAAGCCAACACTGGAACAGATGTTCATTTGTACACCATGTTCATAACAGCAGCATGCACTGCAACCAAAAGGTGGAAGCAACCCAACTGTCCATCAGCAGATGACTGGAAAAACACAATGTGGTGTGTCCACACCATGGAATATCACTCAGCCTTAAAAAAAGAATAAAATTCGGGCACATGCCACAATATGAATGAACCTTCAGAGTGTTATACTAAGTGATATAAGCCAGTCACAAGAAGACAAGCACTGCACGATTCCGCTTACATGAGTACCTACAACAGTAAAATTCCTAGAGCCAGGGGCTTGGGGTGTGGGAATGGGGAGTTAGTGCTTAATGGGGATGCAGTTTCAGTTTGGGAAGAGGAACAAGTTCTGAAGATAGATGGCAGTGATGGTTGAGCAGTAAGGTGAATGTGCTCAATGATACTAAACTGTACACCTAAAAATGTTTAAAATGACGAATTTTATGTTACATATATTTTATCACAATAAAAGAGAAACCTAAGGATTCACTTACATTCTATGTTATCCTCACTCTGAAAGCCAGTCTTGTCTTTTGTTTTGTTTTGTTTTGGGGATAGGGTTGCACTCTACTGCCTGGGTTAGAGTACTATGGCATCAGCCTAGCTCACTGCAACCTCAAACTCCTGGGCTCAAGCAATCCTCCTGCCTCAGCCTTTTGAGTAGCCAGGATTACAGACCAAAGCCATTGTGCTAGCCCCTAGCAGCTTCCAATAGCAATCATTTATCTCACAGTTTATGTGGATCAGAACCCAGGGTGCAGCTTTTTTCAGGATCTCTTGTGAGGCTGCAATCAAGGTGTTGATGGGGGCTTCATTCTTATCTGAAGGCTTGATTGGGGGAAGATTTGCTTCTTAGCTTAAATGTGTAGTGGTTGGCAGGATTTAGTTTTGCCAGGGCTGTAGAACTGAGGCTTTGGGTTCCTCTAGAGGCCTCCTTTATTCCCTTGCTATGTGAGACTCTCTATAGAGCACCTTATAACAGGGTAGCTGTCTTTCCTCAGAGTGAGAAAGAGAGATCATGCAATATGGAAACCACAGTATTTTTGTAACGTAGTCTACAAAGGACCATCCCATTACTTTTGCTATCTATTATTCATTAGAAGTCAGTCACTAGGTCCCACCTACTAAGGAAAGAGGATTACTCAAAAACGTAAATATTGTTAGGTAGCAAGCTTTGGGGGTCATGAAGGGGGGGTCAGAAGCTACCTTCCACTTTTAGAGACCAGAATTTAAGTGACATTTAGTTAACAAGTTTTTGTTGAAGGCAAATAGTATATATTGTTTACAATACAAAACAGACTAGAAATATGTACAAAAAATATGTCACATGGTCTCTGTTCATAAGAAGCTTACATTTTTTTCTGGGGAAACAAGAGAAAACACAAATACCTGCTAACATCAGCAATCCCCCAACCAAATTACCAAACCAGATCCCAAACATATCTATTCTTTCCGAGCTCCCATCAGCTTTTTAGTCCTTAACTATAAATCCTCAGCGGACAACCCAGGGCTTCCATATATCTGAAGACAGTTTCCAACGTGAAAAACACCAAAACTGATAAACAGCGAGAAGAAATTTGGACAGAACAGAGACTGTGCAGGAAGAAGAGAGCTTCGGAGACATTATTACTGTTATTATTGGAGATACAAGAAAAGGCATTGTAACACGAAGCAAGGACTTGATGCTGTAGAAAAGGAACACTCAGAGAATAATAGTAACACTAAAAAAAGCCTCTTGAAGTAGAAAACTATGAAAGCATTAATGAAAAACTCAATAAAGGACTGAAAGATAAAATTGGAGAAATCTCTTGAAAAGCAGAGTAAGAAGGAAATATAAATTAAATTAAATTAATATAAAATAAATAAAACAGAAGGAAATAAAAAAGGAACACATAAGGTAAGAGGACAAGCCTAGAAAGTCCAACATCTGAATAATAAAAGTTTAAGAGATTTGAGGAAACAGAAGGGTAGGGGGTCACCAAAGAAATAATTCAAGAAAATGAATTTTCATGTTGAAAACCCTACTAAGTGCCCAGCATTACAGTTGAAAACAGACCCAAACTAATTTGTATCATTATAAAAATTTACAAATACAATCTAAAAGGATTCTAAAGACTGCTAGAGGAAAAAAATAGGTCATGTGTGAGAGCGCAAGAATGCCTCAAATTTCCCAACAGTAACACTAAAATCAAAAACACAATGGAGTAATACCTTCACATTTTTGAAGTAAAATAATTTCCAAACCAGAATTCTCTTCCCAGCCAAACTATCAATGAAGTATGAGGATAGAATAAATGGCATTTTTCAAATACACAGGTCTCAAAATATTTCCTGAGACAGATTGTATTTTTCAAAAACAGTCACCTAATGGTCTCCAATTCACATTCTTTTTAAAAATGCTGTCATTTCCTCATAAAGGAGTGGAATCTACATTCTCTCCCTTTGGACCTGGGTGAGTATTTGTGACCAATTTATCTATTAGAGTAGGGCAAGAAATGATGCTTTGTGACTTCTGAGGTTAGGTCATAAAAGGGGATGCAGCTTCTGCCTGGCTCTCTCCTTTGAGACATGTGCCTTTGGAGTCCTGAGCTGACGTGAGAGAAGTTCAGCTACCCTGAATTGCCATTCCGGAGTCGCCATTTGGAGAGAACACATAAAGATGGAGATAGGTGTCAGAGAAGCCCCAGTTGTTTGAGTAGTTCTGGCCTAAGGACCAACCTCACGATTGGTGAAGATCTTAAGGTAACTCTAGCCCTTGCAATCACCTGCCTGCACCTGCATGAAAAATCCCAAGTGAGAACCATCTACCGGATCCCAGTTGATTCCCTAAACCATAAAATATGATAATAAATGAATGTGTGTATTTTATGCCACCATGTTCAAGCTGGTTTTTATGCAGCAATAGGCATCTAGAAAATCTCTGATGCACCCTTTCTTTGACGTTACTGAAGGATGTGCTCCACCAAAATAAGGGAGTAAATCAAGAAAGAGGGAAATATGGGAGAGCAAAAGGGAATCTCTCGGATGAGAAAAAAAGGACAGCCTATGATTAGAGCTGTGTGCCACAGCAAGCAACCAGTCCTGATTGGACCATGTGACTAGTCTCCAGGAAAGCTTGCTTCAGGATGATGAAGTTGACAGAATACTTGTCAAAGACTTCGAGGTGAAATTAGCCATAATTTCATAAGTATCAAATAAAGGAAGAAATTTTCAAAAATTAGGATAATGATTAGCCCCAAGGGAAACAAAATATTATCAAGGAAAGAAAAAATGGTCATAGTTCATTCATGGCATAACTATAAGTAGCTTTACTTATACATGATCTCTCTGTATCACTGGATCTCTCTGTAACACTGGATCTCTCTGACTTTATGATAGAACAATCTTGGGTGATGCAGATGTCAAAAGTGCACGTGTCCTCTGGTATGGCTGTTGGATATTTCTTAATTCTAAATGTATGTATTAAGACAGGTGTATGTCTTGTTTTCCTAACCTAATTCTAAGCCCTTTAAAGGTTAATGCTTCACTGTATCCTCTGTAGGGGTTGCCGGATTATGTTACATGTAGTATGTGATCAGCTTGAGAAATGTTAGTTAAATAAAATGATAATGTTGGGAGGAAATAGATCATGTCTACAACTAGAAAGGCAAAAAGTGGCAGAAGAAATAAGTTAATTAACAATATAGTAGTAAACAGCAAAATAATCAGCTCCAAGGAGGCCCAGAAAGATATGGCACATTCTCACTCATGTTGAAGCTAAAATACGATTGAACTTCTAAAGGTAGGAGAGTGGAAAGATGATTACCAGAAGCTGGAAAGGAGAGTAGGGATGGGGGAATAAAGAGGAGATAGTTAAGGGGCACAAAAATTTAGTTAGATAAAAGGAATAAGGTCTACTTAGTATTCAGGAGAGACTTGATCACACTAGTGTGACTATAGTTAACAATAATTTATTATATATTTCAAAATAACTAAAAGAGTAGAGTGGAAATACTCCAAACACAAAGATATGATAAAAATGCTTGAGGTGATAGATATCCCAATTACCCTAATTTGGTCTTTACACATTGTATGCTTGTATCAAAATTCCACACCTACTCCATAAGTATGTATACCTATTATGTATCCATAATAATGAAAAAACTTAAAAAATCAGCTAAAAGGCTCGGCGCCTGTAGCTCAACCGGCTAAGGCGCCAGCCACGTACACCTAAGGTGGCGGGTTCGAATCCCCAGCCCGGGCCCGCCAAACAACAATGACGGCTGCAACCAAAAGATAGCTGGGCGTTGTGGCGGGCGCCTGTGGTCCTAGCTACTTGGGAGGCGGAGGCAGGAGACTCGCTTGAGCCCAGGAGTTGGAGGTTGCTGTGAGCTGTGACGCCACGGCACTCTACCCTGGGGGATAGCTTGAGGCTCTGTCTCAAAAAAAAAAAAAATCAGCTAAAAGAGGTGACAGCAGGTGGCTTTTGGGAGGTGAATATGAGGCAGAGGGAGGTTGGATGATGCTATTTTGCAAAACAAAGGACGCTTCAGAGATGTATTTAACTTTCATTCCCAGTGGCTAAATCCTTTACTGTCCTTTGCTACTTTGTTCTTCCCCTTAGGACTTAGCCTCACGTGGCATAGTATATATTTTCCTTATTTATTCTATATAGTTTTCGATTCCATTCAGCTCTACAACCACAAGAAATTTTGTCTGTCTTGTTTGGTTCTTGCAAAACCATTTAGCGCGTAGTAGGTATTCTGTAAAATGAACAAAGGGACAAGTGAAACTTGTGCATATGTAACTTTTTGTAGCTCTTATGTATTTTAACTTTTTTTTTTTTTTTTTGAGACAGGGTCTTGCTTTGTTACCCATGCCAGAGTGCAGTGGTGTCAACACAGCTCACTGCAACCTCAAACTCCTGGCTCAAATGATCCTCCTTCCCACTAAGCCTCCCTCGTGAGTAGCTAGGACTATACGTGTAAGCCACCACACTTGGGTAGTTTTTAAATTTTTATAGAGACAGGGTCTTGCTATGTTACTCAGGCTGGTCTCAAACTCCTGTTGTCCTCACAGGACCTCAAGAAATCCTTCTGTCTTTGCCCTCCAAAGTGCTGAGATCATAGGTGTGAGCCACTGTGCCTAGCCATATTTTAATTTTTTATTATGTTGGGATTTCAGATTTACCAAAATGTTGTAAGAATAGTACAAAGAGCTCTTCTATATCCTTTGCTCATGCTTCCCAAATGTTGGCATTTTACCACTTACACTTTTCTCTCTCTTTCTTCTCTCTCCCTCTTTTTCTCTTTCTCTCCCTCCTTTCCCCCAAACCTTGAGCCATTGAGAGTAACTTATAAGTACCTCACACAGATATAACCATGTCTACAGATCACTACATTACTAATAACTGTAGTATACTATAAACTACCCTAGACTTCAGTGTGTTTCTTAACACCGTGGTTCCCAGCCCCTGGGACCTATCTAAGACCTGTTAGCAACCAGGCTACACAGCAGGAGGTGAGCAGCAGGCAGCAGCAAGTGAAGCTCCATCTGTATTTAACTTACAGCTGCTCCCCGTTATTTGCATCACCGCCTGAGCTCTGCCTCTATTCACGTCAGGGGCAACGTTCGATTCTCATGGGAGCATGAACCCTACTGTAAACTGCACATGCAGGAATCTGGGTTTTGCACTCTTTATGAAAATCTAAAGCCCCCACCTCCATTTGTAGAAAAATTAGAAAAACTGTCTTCCATGAAACCGGCTCCTTATGCCAAAAAGGCTGGGGACTGCTACCTTAAAACATAGCATGCTCTTACGTAAACACAGCACAGTGATCAAAATCAGGAAATCAGCAATGAAACACTGATACCATCTAATCTAGACCTCATCCCAATAATGTTCTTTGTAGTAAAAAAATGATTCCAGCTTACTTGGATCTGGTTGTTTTCCTTTCATCTAGACCAAATGTTCTGTCTTTATCTGAGCTTCATGACCTTACCACTTTCAAAAACTACTCACTTTGTAGAGTCCCCCTCAATTTGACCATGTTTGGTTACAATTTATTCAAGTATTCAAATTTATTTTTTGGCAGGATATAGTATCCTTTTTTATACATCATCCGAAGAAACACTGATTTGTCCCACTATTGATGGTGTTAACTTTGATCACTTGCTTGTCGGTCAGGGGACTTATTCCCCTATAAAGTTACTCTTTGGACCGTTAAAATTGACAGTTGTCTGTGGAGAGCTAATTTAGTACTATTTAAATGTTCTATTACCCCCTCAAACTTTCACTTATGAATTTCAACATCTGATAGTTTCTGAATATTTTAGGATGGTTGCTAACTTGCCTGCATCTGTAAGTTTGAGCAAAACAAAAACTAAACAATGCAATATTGCAGTCAGTCCTGAGATCATGATTTTTAAATACTGTCCTCCAAGGAAAGGAGGCAGGGCTCCATGGAGAAATGGCCAATTTAGGGCTGGGCAATGAAGAGGATCCTAGAACATCATGTACTGCCAGGAAGTGAGGAAGTGATTTAAAAAACAAAAGGACGGGGCGGCGCCTATTGCTCAATGGGTAGGGCTCTGGCCCCATATACCGAGGGTGGAGGCTCAAACCCGGCCAAACTGCAACAACAACAACAAACAAAAGGATGAGATCATGTCAAAGGGACATAGGAGCCAATCTGAAGGAGCTCTCAAGGATCAGAGGTAGAACATTTCAATCAACAAAGTAAATAGCATATGGATGGGCGTGGTGGCTCACGCCCATATCCCAGCACTATGGGGAACTGAGTTAGGAGGATCACAAGATGCCAGGAGTATGTGCTAGAGCTAGGATTTGAACTCAGATCTGTGTCGAGAGTTAGGCTTTGTCTCACTCGTGTCTGGCAGCTTGCTGTGCACATGCTGCTATGCAATGTTATGCCTGGAGTGACAGCCACATTCACTCTTGGGTGCCTACATCATAACCCACAGATGCTTGGATTATCAAATTTGGCTTTGTCATTTTTTATCCAAAGATCTTGGTACTCACTCCCAACAGGTATCCAGACCAGAAGGCAGAGACCAAATGTCTTTTGGCTGATCCATTTTTGCAACTCAACATCACTAGATTAGCTGGTAATGGTTTTAGCAGTTGAATGAATGAGATTTGCAGTTATTTATTTGAGGCATTTATTTCAAAGATGCTAGCCCTGTTCGATTGAATAACATTCTCAAAGCCAGTATGGTAATACCGCTGCTGATTGATAAATTAAACTTCCAGCTGGCAGATGTGTTAAAGATTAGAACCAATGGCTGGGGCTGGTTTCTGGCTGCCTGCTGTTAAACTGCTTCTGTCTTAAAAGCTAATGAAATTCTAAATCTTTCTACTTGGCTAACATCCGTAATTTGTATTCGTGGGGGTCAAGAAACTACCTATTGCAGTCAGCTGAGGATTCTGTGATGAGATCTTGCCCACCCAGCCCCGTTTGTTGGGTGATAGGTCAGATTTCAGTTTTAGAAATTCATTCCTTTGGCTAAACAAACATTTTGTTCTGTGCAAAGTGAAATCCGTAAGGATAATGCACCTGTAGCATTAGAGAGAGAATGAGTTGAGTTCTTTTTGGAAGAGAGGTACTAAGCAATTGTGTGGTTGGAAGATTCAGAAAGATTCCTAGGAAGGAGAGTGGAATCCCAATGCACTAAACTTTATTGGATATGCCATTTGGTTAGAGGAAAATGTAGACTCTTCTGTCACCCTGATAGGGGCATTTGGAAATGTATATGGGTATCTCTGGTTGTCATATGG
Source organism: Otolemur garnettii (assembly GCF_000181295.1). Taxonomy (NCBI): domain Eukaryota; kingdom Metazoa; phylum Chordata; class Mammalia; order Primates; family Galagidae; genus Otolemur; species Otolemur garnettii. Next base: position 1,117,996 of record NW_003852522.1, read on the forward strand.
CTGGAGGATGCTACTGACATTTAGTGGGCATGTTCCAGGAAGGCTAAACAGCCTTGATGCACAGGACAGCCCTAAATTGCAAAACCTGATCCACCAAAAATGCCCACACCCCCACTGATAACCCTAGAGCATGCCAAGAAAGAGATAGTGCACTTTCCCCCTTCCACAGTGGTGGTTGCCCATACTGGCTAAAGCCTATGGCTGCTGTATAAAATGAGGATGTGGGGAATCTCCGAAATCTGAATCTTTATAATACTTTGCAGGCAGTTCTGGTGTGCATCCAGCTTAATTACTGCTAAGCATGGGTTAGGACAGCCAGAGGACTGTTCTTTGTCACCTGGTAAAAAGGAGGGCTGAGTTTGCTGTTGGGGCTTTGTGGGTAAAGCACACAAAGAAAATCATCACAAGTCCCCATGACAAATAGTATTGTCAGGGTCCCACATTCAGCAGCATTACCAACATTTTTTATTGAAGTATAACACACACATAAAATGGCTCAAATTGATCATGTATAGCTCAATGAAATTTTACAAAATGAACAGAATTTATGAAGTAAACATACCCATGAAATTCTCACCCAGATGGAGATGCTTCCAGGTCCCCACTCATTCCAATCACTCTTCTCCCCTCAAAGTGACCACTACTTTGACTTATATAACAGGAATTATACACCACATTCTATTCTGTATGTGGCTTCTTTGGTGTAGTATTGTGTCTGTGAAATTCCCCCAGGTACTTGAGTGTTGCTGCAGATTGTCCATTCTCATTGCTGCAGAAGACTCTTCATTCTGGGAAGCTTCCAATTTTTAGCTAGTACTGCATATTCTAGGACATGTCTTTCAGTGGATATCCTCTTTCCTCCTGGATTTATACCCAGAAGTAGCATTGTTGGGCTATAGGATAGTCAAATGGTCATGTTGGTAGAAATGGCCAGTCTTCCAAGGTAGTTGTACCTAATTACACTCTGCCCAACAAAGTACGAGAGTCAGAAGTGGTTTCAGACCCATGTCAGTGAGCTGGGAAAGTTTCTAACCCTCTCTCAGCCTTCAGTGTTTGTAATTGTGAAATGGGGCTGCTGTGAAGAAGATTCAGTGGGAGCTTTCCTGAAAAACTCTGGGGTCTTTGGAAGTCTCTTCAGGCAATGCTCATGCTATGAATGGAACAATCTCCTTAGGAAGGTCTGTCAAAAAAAGTTATAATTTCAGCTTATACAATGCAGCGTTCTCATGTGACTGGCTCTTTTCATCTGTGAACATGGGGTTGCTTCTTGTTTCATATATGCAGTCATTCACCTTCGAGTTTGAAATAATATGAAGCACAGAAATCAGTGACACACTTATTTAGTGATTTTAGGGGATTTGAGAGCACGTTCTTCTCCATCAGCATCTCACACACTCATTTCCCTGCAATTCTAGTCATTCTTGGTTTAATCATTTTGCTCATGTCTTCACAAGTTAGAAAATCATTTTTATTTTTCAAGGTTTTTTTTTTTTTGGTAGAGAAATGATCTTGCTATGTTGCCCAGGCTGGTCTTCAAGTCCTGGCCTCAAGCATCCTCCTACCTCCATCTCCCAAAGCACTGGGATTACAGGCATGAGCCACCACACTTGGTTCTAGCAAGTTAGACAATCTTGAAGGTGCTGCCCCATACACACAAAAGAGGATTTACATAAAGATGTATCATCTTTCCAGCATGTTCTGAATGAATCCAAATACTAATATCTCTGTGTGGAGGGGGATTAACTAGGATCCAACTAGCTAACCCTTAAAAAAAATTGCTGCCTTCATCCTCTTCCCCCAACCCTAACCTTGCCTTTATGTCTGTACATGCTTTGTGAAAATTCAATGGTTTCTTGGTACATCCACTTTGGAAGACAGTTTGGTGACATCTTATAAATCTGAGGATATGAATTCCTTGTGGACCCAGAAGTTCCACACCTAAGACTATTTCTATAGACATGCACGTTTGTACGCACCAAGAGTATTTGGCCAGTGATGTTTAGGAGCCCCAACTGGAAACAACACAGATGTCCACCAACAAGATGATAGAGAAACAAACTGTGGCATATTCTGTCAATGAAATACTATAGCACAGTGAAAATGAATCAACAAGAGCTGCACATGATAACAAAGAACACATGAATCTTAAACAAATAACAGTGAATGAAAAGAAATACATATGCACAATACATATGACATGATCCCATTTACATAATAGTCAAAAAGAAGCAAAGCAAAATTGCCTTGTTTAGGAAGGCATACCAAGGGAGTAAAACTATAAATCAGAGCAAGATTTTGGCACCATGAAGTCAGGTAGTGGTTACTGGGAGGAAGGGGTGTGTATAGCACACAGTAGGGTGTCGGGGAGGCAGTGATGCTCCTTTTTTAGCTCTGGATTTATTTCATAAGTGTTTCCTTCCCAGCAATTTCTTAACCTGTACATTCATGTTTTATTCATTTTTCTATGTGCTTCTGAATCTCACAATATACAAAAGCAGAATGAGAAATTATCAAAGTGGTTCTGGAGAGAAGTGAATGCAATACAAAATATACCACCCAGAAATCCTATCATGCCCTCTAGGACCTGGTCAATTATTTGCTCTCTACGAGTTCAGATTTGTCACCTATGGGGCTTCAAAGATGGTGTTAGCCCTTTATTTCAACTTGGAGGGCCCCTGTGATTTGAAACATTCACCAAGTAATAGCAAACCACTCTCCCAGCTTTCACAAATTATCTTTGGCTAAATGAAGCAAATTTGTTTAGAGATGGACTAATTTCACCTCTGGACGCGAATCCCCTTCTCTTCATGTCTTATAAGTTTCTTTCCTGCCTCCTTCCAAGATGCTAGGAGCGTCCGGTTGGCTGCAACCGAAATGACCGGGTGGAAAACAGGGTTTCCTCCTAGGGGAGGAGGAATCAGTCCCAACTCCACCCCCATCCAACCTGCCCCCCAGCCTCCTGACCATCCGGCTTTTCCCTTCTCTCCCCTACAAACTCCGCTGAGCCCGGTCCCCCCGCGCCTCCGCGATTGGTCGCGGGTCATCATGTGTCACTCTTGGGTGGGTCTTTCTGCCTTTAAACTCATCAATTGCTGCTTCTTTTAGAGTTCCGCTGGCCAGTGGTTCAGACTTTTGCGCCCATTTTTTCCTTTCCTCCCTCTTTCCGCACCCCTCCACACCAGTCTTATTTTAGCAAAACCTAGAGGAGGAGGAGGAGGCATTATGGGGTGGGGTGGGAGGGAATGGCAGGCATTGCAGCATCCAGGAACAACTATTGAGTGGCTAAATGAAGGGTGCATACCGCTCTCTTTTTTCCCCGTTGGGAATTTTCAGGATTTTATTGCTGCAATTTAACCCCAAGATGAGGCAGGGTTGAGCGAAACGCTGCACGCACGCACACACACTCAACACTCCTCCGTGAGCAGAAGAGGCAGCGGCTGGTGATTCAGGAAGAAAAAAAAATTTTTTTTTTCTTTTAAACCGGGACCTTGCGGTTTGAAGACTCCTTAGGAGCCCCTGCGGAGCGTTCCTGTCCCCTTCCCCTTCTGTCCTTTCCTTTGAATATTCTTTATTTTTCTTTTATTGGGGGAGCTACAGATCTTTCAGGAGCATTTTTAAGGTCTAGGAACTCAAGCAAAACATAAGGGGGATTTTTTTTTTTTTTTTTTGCTGTCCTCTCCCCCGCACCCCTGCAAAGACTTGGTTTTTATTTATTTTTTTAAAGCTTCTTTTTTATTTTTATCTTTTTTTTTTTTTTTTTGTAATTGGGCCGAGCGCACTCCTTTTGCAAGACGCCAGCCTGACCCGGACCTCGGAGGAATTTGAAGATTCCACTGCGTCCCGGGGGGGGCGTCCTTTGCTAAAACCGTTCGCATCTTAAAGGGGGTGTGCGTTGGTTTTTTTTTTTTTTTTTTTAACTGCCTCTCTCTCTCTCTCTTTTTTTTTTTTTTTTTCCGGAGTGGGTGGACTGGGGATTGCCTGGATTTCTTCCTCGGTTATTTTTTGCCTCGTTTTCCTCCTCTCCCCTCCCCCCTCCCTCCCCCGGCCCCCGCGCCCCGCCCCCGCAACCTCCTCCCGCCCCTCCCTCTCCGGGGTCAGCCAGGAAGATGTCCCGAGCTGCTATCCCCGGCTCGGCCCGGGCAGCCGCCTTGTGAGCCCCCGACCCGAGGCGCCGAGCCGCCGCCGCCCGATGGGCTGGGCCGTAGATCGTCTCCGCAGTCGCAGCTCCAGCCGCCGCGCTCTCAGCCCGGGCAGCATCAGCATCGGCGGCGGCGGCGTCTTCCGCATCGTTCGCCGCAGCGTAACCCGGAGCCCTTTGCTCTTTGCAGAATGGCCCGCTTCGGAGACGAGATGCCGGCCCGCTACGGGGGAGGAGGCTCCGGGGCAGCCGCCGGGGTGGTCGTGGGCGCCGGAGGCGGGCGAGGAGCCGGGGGCAGCCGGCAGGGCGGGCAGCCCGGGGCGCAAAGGATGTACAAGCAGTCAATGGCGCAGAGAGCGCGGACCATGGCACTCTACAACCCCATCCCCGTCCGACAGAACTGCCTCACGGTCAACCGGTCTCTATTCCTCTTCAGCGAGGACAACGTGGTGAGAAAATACGCCAAAAAGATCACCGAATGGCCATATCCTTTGCCCGCACCCCGGCAGCTGCGCCTCCCCCTCCTCCCTCCGCCTCCCCTCTTCCAGGCTGGGAGAGAGACCCGAGGGTTGATGGGAGGTGGGGGGGTCTTCCAGGGGCTGGGAGAGGGGGCACCGGGGAGGAGTGTGAAGAATCTCTCCACCCCGAGCTGGAGCTGGGTTGAGCCACTGTGGAGGCTTAGGAATGGGCAAGGGGTGAAAGGGGGGGTGGAGAGTGGATCCTTCCTAAGGACCGATTCCAGAATCGGTCTGGGGTCGTACTGGGGCCTTAGTGGGGGCCTCAGAGCCAGTTCCGGGGGGGATCAGAGTTCTCCCTAATGAGCTTGGACCGGGCTGGGGCCTGGGCGCTTCTGGTCAGGGCAAGGGAGCCCTGGGAGCCTTGGCTAGGTTTCCTGGGCCGCGCCTGACTGGTATCCACCTAAGCCCCCAAAGCTGGGGCTCAGCCTCTCCACGTCTGCGCTCCTCAAGGAGGGGGCTGCACTTTCAGGGCAGGGCGCTCCGGGGGCTCTCAGGGCCAAGAGCAAGAGGGAGACCATGTGGCCTTCACACTGAGAAGCCAGCACCACCCCAGAGTGGGCCTCTAGCTGGATCTGGAGAGGGTAGCCACCGGGCTAGGGGGCGGGTGGTGCTTATTCTCTCCGATGTCTGTAAATTTCATTTCCTTTAACCACTGATTAAGCACCTCACCTCATTATCTTTTGGGATGTAGAGGAACAGATCCCATTTGCCTTGTGCGGGCAGGTCCTAGAAGACCCAATGTAGGCTATTTCAATAAGAAAGACAGGGCAAGAGAAAAGAAGGTGGTGGGTCCTTTCTAGGAGCCCTGTTAGGGTTGGGTTGGATTCAGCTTCTCTCACCCTAGGGATCCAGGAGAGAATACCAGGAGAAATCAGCACCCATGTGGACATCTCAGGCAGGTAAATGAATGCTTTTTTTTTTTTTTTTTTGTTTAAAGATGTAGGAAGAAGGTGAAGACCACATTTTCCTCTACTGAGATGCTGTCAAAGTGCAGAGCCCCTTATGTTTCTTTAAATCTATTCCTGCTTGAAATAAACCTTGAGGAGGGCTTACTATCTATTAAGAGGTAGGCAGGCAAGAGTGGGTAATTAGTCGGGCTTTCTAGCAGTTATCTAAGCATGACCCAGATTCCAAGAGGGGGGATACACCCTGCTCTCCAGGCTGGCTGGCCACCTTGCCATGTCCAAATGTGCTGCTTCTCAGCATGATTCCAACCAACTGCCCTAGGTGTAAAAATGTGCCGGCTACATGGGTCCCTGGGGCTTAGCAATCCATCCCTTTCATGTGTGGTTTCAGTGTTAGGTACTCAACAGAGCTACCTGGCCCTTTGAGGTCCCAGGGTTGATATTTGAAGAGTGCAGCAGTGGTGGGTGGATTCACTTTTGGGGGGCTCAAAATTGGGCCAGGCTCTTGGCTTCTGAGTACTGACATACTAGTCGGGGAACTGAGGTTTTGGATTGTGTCAACAGTCTACTTTGAGGGTCCTGAAAATTAAGTGATTCAGCAGAGGTCTTTCTGTGGGGAAGTGCATCCCTAACAACGATGTTATCTCCAATGGTACGCAAGGCAGGAACTAGGTCTTTTCCTCATAGGTTCCCACATTATGAAGAGGCTGGTTCTTAAGGCTAGAAATTCTTCCCCATTCTGGGCCCATTAAAGTGTGATTACTCTGCCCAGCAGAGTGAGAGGTGAGGGCCTTGGAGGATGATGGGGGCACGCTCATCAGCAAGAGTGTCCAGGAGGGAGGGCTTCACTGGGCTGACAGATTTCCGTGTTGGAAATGCCTTTATATCGCCTTCTGGAGCCTGAATTTGGAGCCTTTTAAGAGGAAAGGAAAGAGGCAGGGAGTCCTTATGTTGTGTCCTTAGCTCACCTCTGTCCAGCCTGAATCCCGCAGATCAGAGGGCTATATGGGAGAAAGGGGATTGCAGTAGCCCCTCAGAAGAAGGAGATAGATGCTGGTGAATGAGAAGTATTGGTTGGACTTCAGCTCTTGCTTGGCCAGCTTGCCCAAGGCTTCCTTGCTCTTGTGATGAGTTTGTGCATTTTGTTCTGTGCAGACCATTTTTGTTCTTTGGCCCCAGGTAGCAGAAACATTATACAGCCCCACTATGGAAGAAAAATCTCCCTACCCCCCACCCTGTCACCAAGCTGGGTTATCTAGGACTGAGCTTTCTCTGGGGGGTTGTAGGGAGGGAGAAGGAGAGGAGATGGACAGACACATAAGGCGGGGGGGGTGGATAAAAGAATTCAGGCTAGCATAAAGAAGATACTGTGTGGATAGACCAAGGAGTCAGATGCCAGGACAGAACATTGACTTTTTTTTTTTAAATCTAAAATACTTCTGCTGTTTTGAAAAAAAAAAAAGTGTAAGTGCTTAGTCTGAACTTTCAGAACGAAGTCTAATAAACGTATAGGAAAGTACACAAGTCCGAGCCAGCTTCATAAATGTTTACAAAGTAAATATGCCTGTGCACCTGGCACCCAAGTGAAGAAACAGAATATGCCAGCTCCTCCCAGGACCTTTTCTCACCCCCTGTCACAGTCACTTCCCGGCAAGGGTACCACTGTCTTGACTTCTAGCTCCATAGATTCATTTTGCCTCTTTTGGAACTTTATATATAAATGAAATCATATAGTGTATTTTCTTGTGCCTGGCTTCTTTTGCTCACATCTGTGAGATTTATCCACAATTGCTACAAATAATTGTTGGTTGTTCCTTCTCATTGCTGTGCAGTATTTTATTGCGTGAATCTACAACAGTCTACTTACCATTCTGCTGTTGATGGGCGTTTGAGGTAGTTTCCAGTTGTGTTGTGAGGGACATGTCTTATACATGTTTTTTGTTAATTTTTTCTTTCTGCCACATTTCTCTTGGATAAGAGTGGAAATGCTCCTGCCACTTTTGGATGTGTATGTAGTTGGACGTGTCTGGAAACGGCATTCAATAAGGGTTGCAGGTTTCTCACTGTCCTGTGAAAGCGAAGTGAGTAAATGTTCCGTGAACTTGGGTGTGTGCTCAAAGGGTCTAAGAGTGTTACTTCCAAGTGCAAATTCCAACATGGTATGCTGGCAGAGGGCTCAGCTTTGCCTTCCCTGCACTCATGGGAAATTTTCCACTGTGATTCCTTCCTTTTCCATCCCCCAGTGGGTCAGGCTTGAAGCCAGCAATGAGAATTAAGGGTTCTCATTTATTTCATTTTTCTCCCCTCTTCCTAAGTAAGAAAACCCAAACGGAAGTCTTTGATACTCAGATTTACATTGCTGCCTTTTTCTCATGCCAGGCAGAGAGGCGTCTTAACCACACACCTTGTTTCCATGTTTTCATTGATTGGAAGTCTGATTTAAATATGGTTGTGATGGTCTCTGATGACTTCTGAAGAGCTCAGCTTTTTCAGCTCAATAAGAAGCATCTGTCAGCCTTCCTAGCGCTCCCCCCTCCTTAATGCCGCACACTCTTTCTGATGTGCTAGCAAGCACCAAGGCGAATGTCATCTTTCCAATCCTCCTCGTGCCAGTGGGTCTCCCACTGACCATGATATAGAAATTTAGATCATTGCGAGAGCCATGGATGGATGGAAGTGTGTGTATGATCACACTTAGTCTCCTGCTTCATATGTGGGATTCCAGTTTTTCATCTAGGTTTTCAGGAATTTCAAGGAGAAGTCTAGAGTCACATTGACATCAGGTAACTATGAGCATTGGCTGACTGGCATGCCTCCAATTTTTTTTTTTTTTTTTTAAGGAAAGGGTCCTTAAAGAGAAATGTTCTGTATGGGAAGCAAAAGGAACCCTGAGGAACATGAGAGCATGTTATCAGACTCCTGGCCCAATCACGAATAGTGGAATGTTCTAGAAGGTTCTATGTTAGCAGGCAGGGTGGAATAACCCACATGATTCTTGGGTTAGATCAATTTGGCTGGTATTTCTGGAAGAGCAAAATCCCATAAAGTAAGAATTAGCATGGCTTTCCCATTGGGAATTTTTTTTTCAACAAGGGTGCAATTCCTCAACCACAATTCCAAAATCAAAAGATGAGCTTATTTAGAGGTAAAATGTAACTTGAACTGACTTGCATATAGTCTTAATTTGCAGTTTGAATCTATCCCACGTGGTGCAGGTTTTGGTATATTTCACTGCAGAAATGTTAGATGTACTCTATCCTGTTGCTCTAACCCCATGCCAGGAGTGCTATGTATTTATCATAGTGCTTCTCAAACTTGCACATGCACGGGGATCATATTTTAAGATGATGGTTCTGGTCTTACAGGTTTGGGGTGGGGCTTGGGATTCTGCTTTTTCAACTAGATTTCCTGTGCTTTTTAATGGCCCATGCTTGGGCTATCTAGGTTATGTCATAGAGATACCCAGAGACCTTTATTCTTGTTCTTAAAAATCAGGTTTATCAAGGTATAATTTATTTGTAACAAAATTCAACCTTTTTATATGCTGTTCTGTAAGTTTCCACAAATGCCCACAGTCGTGCAACCACTAACCAAATCAAGATATGGAACAGTTCTGTCAACCCCCAGACAACCCTGTGGTGCCCTTCTGAGTCAGCACCCCACTTCTCTGGTCCTTTGTAACCACCGATTCCAGAAAATAATATAAATAGAATCACACAGTATGTAACCTTTGAGTGTGTCTGCTTTCACTCGGCCTTTGAGATTCATTCATGTTATTGCCTGTGTCAGCTTGTTCCTTTTGGGTGCTGAGTAGTATTTCATGGTGTGGCTGGACCAGAATTTATTCACCCAATTCCCTCGTAAAAGCCATTTGGGATTTTTTTTTTTTTTTGAGACAGAGCTCACTATGTCACCCTCAGTAGAATGCTGTGGCATCACAGCTCACAGCAACCTCAAACTCTTGGGCTCAAGCGATTCTCCTGCCTCAGCCTCCCAAGTGGCTGGGACTACAGGTGCCTGCCACAGTGCTCGGCTGTTTTTTGGTTGCAGTTGTCATTGTTGTTTAGTAGGCCTTGGCTGGGTTCGAACCTGCCACTTTTGGTGTATGCGGCCAGCGCCCTACTCACTGAGCTATGGGCGCCGAGCCCATTTGGGGTGTTTTTAGTTGAGTGGTTACGAAACTGTATGGGTTTTAGTGGAAACAATGAGGACATACATTTCATTTCTCTTGGGTAAATAAATACTCAGGAGTGAGATTGCTGAGTTGTGTGGTAGGTGTATACTTAATTTTATAAGAGACCCCAAACTGCTATTATACCGTTTTATGTTCCCGTCTTTGTTATCCTTTTAAAAACCCCAAGTTCTAAGCTCCAAAGCACATCTGGCTTTGTGGGTTTGAAATTAAGGATGTGGATGTGCAGAAGGTAATGGAAATAGTGTGCTAAATGCCAGTCAGAGAAATGAGGAAGACTGAGGATGCTGTGTGAAGCTCCGTGCCTGTGCTAGAGAGAGAAATCGGTTTTCTGGGGTGTGTTGGTTTCCCTGGTAAAAAGTCAAGCTTTGAGGCCATGAGACCCATGACACTGGCCTGTTCTTTGCCACTGCATGACACAAAACATGCACCCCATACACGTTTGTTGAATGAATGAAAAAAAAGGTGTAATGTCTTCCCCCACTAGCTAAATTGTGTAACATCTGATTTTCCCTTATGCAAATGTCTTAAGGTCTTGGTGGATTTTAGGTGCAGGAGGTTGGGATGATGTTCATGAGGTTGTCAGGCCAATTCAGCAGATGGGGTGCAGTGGCCCCTTGAGAATGAAGTCTTCCTTCAGGGACTTGGATGGGAGGCATCTGTTCAGTGTTTGGGGCATGTGTCTTCCCCCTTTTATGCTCCCCAGTAGCAAGCACACACATGCGTTTCCTCAGCAGTAGAAGGCACCGCTGGGAAGGTGGACTTCATCCAGCGATGGTCAGAGCCTAAGTGCCCCACTGTTAACGCATTTCTGAGAATGCTAACTCAGCTCCTAGGAATAGGGCCGGATGGTGCCTGCCTGAGAGAGAACAGAGAGGAGAGGAACCGGCTTGGGTTCAAATCTCTGGCCAGCCACACCATCCTGGGCACCAAAACAGTTTGCTCACGTGCATGGTGAAGATAACTGCTTCCACCGGTAGCTCCCCTGGAGGGTACTCAGGAGATTAAATGGAGTCATGTGTGGGAAATTATCAGCACAGTCTCTGGCACAGAGAAAAGCACCATGATACCAGAGAGTCATTTTGTTTCTTTTCTTTTTTCAGTTTTTGGCTGGGGCCAGATTTGAACCCAC
>NW_003852522.1:1129050-1155427 GCF_000181295.1 Otolemur garnettii
TCTCTTGCCTCAGCCTCCCAAGTAGCTGGGATGACAGGCGGCCGCCACAGCACCTGGCTAGTTTTTGGTTGTAGTTGTCGTTGTTGTTTGGCAGGCCCAGCCTGGGTTCGAACTTGCCAGTTCTGGTGTATGTGGCTGGCGCCTTAGCTGCTTGAGCTACAGGCGCCAAGCCCATTTTGTTTCTGATGTTCTATTTTCTTTCTTTTTTGGGGGGGGTGGGGAACTTCAGCTAGAAATGAGGCTATTTGTGTAGGAGCCCTCTATGACAGGCCAGCGTGGATTTATTAAGCTGAGTGTGGAGCTCTTTAAAGCAACCCTCCGACATTTCTGCTTTCTCCCTTCTCTCTGGAAACTATCAGGGGAAAAAAATTCATGCCCACTTGACCCATTTTTCTATTCCTTTCGGTCTAAGATAAAATTAATTCTCTTCCTCCCTCACCTTGGTCTCTCTCCCTGTGAGTGATGAGGTGAGGGAGTTTTTAAGTATGTAATTAGCTCTCCTGCTCCTATGCCCTATCTCCTCCTTCAGAGCAAGTCCAGCGTCCAGCCCAGCATGGAGACCACAGACTGAGGACACATTCTGTGCCTCCTCAGGTATCTGCTGCAAACTCCACAGAACTTAGATCCGCTTTGGGGTTAGAATGTAGGTCTCTGCACCTGAAACCTCTGCCTTCCTTCTCCCTGCTCCCTGAGGAGGATATAGAAGGCAAGGAATATTTGTGGAGAGGGAAGCAGGTGGATGCGCATAGCCACTTGGTTTTCAGAAACCACTGGGCAGTGGGGTGCGGTGCTTCATACCTGTAATCCTAGCACTCTGGGAGACTGAGCCAGGGAGGATTGTTTGAGCTCAGGAGTTCACAACCAGCCTGAGAAAGAGCAAGACCTTTTCTCTACTAAAAATAGAAAAATTAGCTGGGTGTAGTGGCATGTACCTGTTGTCTGAGCTAGTTGGGAGGCTGAGACAGGAGGATCGCTTGCACCCAAGAGTTTAAGGTTGCTGTGAGCTAGGCTGATGCTGTGGCTCTCTGACCTGGGCAGCAGAATGAAACTCTGTCTCAAAAACAAAAGCAAGAACAAAAATAAAAATAATCCCCCACCAAACAGAAAACAACCAACCAAACAAAAAACACTGGGCAGTACATGTATCAGCCCTTGTCTGGGTAGGGTGGCCATTCGTCCAGGTTTGGGACTGTTCTGGTTTCAGTGTCTCAGCAAACTCTTCGGTCCTAGGCAAATCACACTAGCGGTGAGTTCCTAACACCCAAGAGAGAAGAGCAGCCCAGAGATGGTGCCGGTGGTGATCAGGAAAGGGCAGTGTCACTTACTTTTACTTTCTGAACAGCCGAGAATTTTTACTGAAATGAAAGCTGCTTTTGGAAGCGGCCTTTAAGACAGCTAGCACAAGAGTAATCCCAGCTATGACGGGAAATGCCTGAGTTTAGTCCAGATCAAGTTTTGTCATCTTGCTTTGGTCAGACATGGCTTTTATCTGCTGTTAAGACTGGCAAGAGCCGTGGGTCTTCATTAAAGGTGCTTGGTGCGCCTGCTGCACATCCCACTAGAAATTAGCAACCTTCCCCTGCTTCTAGCCCCCAGGTAACGATACTCAAGAGGCAGGTCCTCTCTCTGCGGCTGTGATGGGAAACGGAACTTAGTTGCTCACCTGCCAGGAAATGATATTATGATGTTACATTCTGTTCTCATTTTAGGCTTCTGTGTAAAAGGAGTATATAATTTTAAACCAATTTTTAAAGTACTTTCGTGCAAGCAGTGTTTACAGGAAGATGAAGTCTGGGTGTTACCTTTTCATTCTTGAGAATAAATGGATGGATTTGTCTTAACAAGACATTGAGATGGACGTAAAATTTGGTCTTTAGGGGTCGCATGGATTCTAACCTTCTAGAGCCTGATGTGTTCCTTTATTTCCTTCCCCATTATTATTTTCCTTATTGATAATATTGGGCACTGGTCTATGCTGACCGCCACTTGCTGCCGCTGTGAAAGTGTTTGTGGCATGTGGTGGTGGTGTCTACGCAGGAATGTGTCTGTTTGAGCAATAGCACCAAGAGTGGAGGCTGAAAGGCAGGAAAGAGGAGGGGAGGTGATCCTGGGTGGATGGGAAGCAAACGGCTTGGGAACAGGCGACCCTGGTTACAAATCTCAGCTCCAGCCCACAGATGTGAAGCCTCAGTCTTCTCATCTGTAAAATGAGGGCTTTTTTGCATTCAAGGATTTATGGGAAGTTGAAGAGATGCTATGCCCAGAAATACATACCTCCATTTTACTCTGTGAGATGTAGCCAAAGCAGTGGACTTTAGACGCAGTAAGGATCAGGCTATATTGGTCTCTACATTGTCCCCGTGCCTGGCACCTCTAGGGGCTGCATATTTAATTTGGGGGTGTTTCCTCATACTTTGGGTTACTTTAATCCTATTTCAGCTTCATGACACACTGTTCATATTATCTCTCCTTTTGCTGATTTCTACTTATTTACTTTAATAACGTGTGCCAACTGTGGTAGACCCACCACCTCGGTCAGGAAATAGAATACTGGTCCTCAAAGAGTGGGGTCCCCACTCACCCCTGCCCTGTCCAGCCCCCTGCGATCAGCATCCTGCGTTAGGGTGGGGTTTCTCCCACTTGGGCATGCATCCTGGAGGGCTGTGAAAACACAAACTTTCTGACTCAGGAGGTTTGGGGTGGGGCCTGTGAATTTGCTTTTCTAGCAAGCTCCCCGGCAGTGCTGAGGCTGCAGGTCTGGGAAGTGCACTCTGAGAAATACTGAATTAGAACAGGACCAATAACGTATTTCTCCCTGCAGCCTCCACTCCTGCCCTTTCCTCCTGCCCCTCCACCACCCCACTGCCCAAAGAGAACCTTCTTGAATTGAGTGTGTCTTCTTTCCTTGCTTTTCTTTTTTTAAAACTGGGAAGTGTTTTATCACATATTAATATATACTATAATCCTATAAATTTAACTTTTCCTTGTTTCTGAGCTGTTTCATTGTCTGGGACTTGCACTCGTGTTTTTTCCTCGACTCTTAAGTTTCTGAAATTCATGTCTGTTGTGGAGTGTAGCTGCTGTTCATTTATTTTTCTCTGCTGTATAATATGGCGTTCTGGGTTGATACAACAATTTCTTTACCTGTTTTCCTGAGAGATGGACATTTGAGATGCTTCCAGTTTGGGGAGATTGTTTGTTTGCTAAGTATTATGAACAGTATTATGGTAATGAATAAATAATTTTGGATGAATGAATTTAAGGTATTAATTTTGGTCTGAGTGCTTGGGAATCCTGCCTGAGGATTCGTCAGCATTTATTTTTTTAAATTATTTTTTATTAAATCATAACTTTGTACATTGATGCATTTATGGGGTTCAGGGTACTGCTTCGATATACAATATGAAATGCTTACGTTGAACTAAGTAACACATCCATCACAATCATACTCATTTCTTAATAGTTTTGAAATGTAGATTCGTCAGCATTTATGTGACACTGGCTGTTGCACAGACATGGGCTAAGCCATTTCACAATCTACTCATTGTGCTCTCTAAGGGCTGGGTCAGACAGATAACACTTGTCCCTGCTTGTATTCCAGAATTCAGAACCTGCAGTTTAGACCTTGGCAATTGATGTGGTTGTGGAGAAGCAGCATGGTTCAGCTGAGAGCATAGATTCTGGAACCAGGTGGCTGGGGTTCAAGTCCTAACTCGGCTGGCCCACTGGCTGTGTGACCCTGGGCAAATCACTTAAGTGTTCTATGCTTCAGTTTCCCAGTCTGTGCAATGGGGATTCTAATACCTATGTGGGAAGATTAAATAAGTTAATATTTGTGATACTTAGAATGGTGCCTGGCACTCAGCAGGCAATATATGTGCTTATTTATGGAAGGGTAGATGCAGGAATGGGCTTATTTAGGTGGCCATGTTTGAGTTTCTCTGACCCAATGCTTGGAATATTGTGTGGCACACAGTAGGTACTACCTTAGTGTTAATATTCTGCCCTTTTTTTTTTTTTTTTTGAGACAGTTTGACTTTGTCACCCTTGGTTGAGTGCCATGACATCATAAACTCCTGGGCTTTTCTCTTGCCTCAGCCTCCCAAGCAGCTGGGACTAGAGGGGCCTCCCACAACACCTGGCTGTTTTTAAGAGACAAGGTCTCGCTCTGGCTCAGGCTGTTCTCAAACCTGTGAGCTCAGGCAATCCACCCACCTCGGCCTTTCAAGTGCTGGGATTACAGGCATGAGCCACCGCGCCCCGGTGTTCTGCCCTTTCTTGCCAAGGCTGTCAACTCTTTTGATCTCTGTTATTCTTTGGCATTTCCATTATTAACCCATTCTCCTGAATGGTCAGCTCAAGCAGTATTGCTCTAATATATGAGCCAGAGGGAAAATAATCACATGGTGTTGCTGATACATGTACTAGAGTTCCATGATTCCAAAGCCCAAGCAAGATTTCTCCCAGAAATACTTTATCCGTGTTCCTGGTTGACTTCCTTTCCCTTTCTCTATGCTCCAATACCAGCCTCTCTCCAGTCTGTGCACAGTTTCCCTTTCCTTTAACTCTCTCCCTAGCCTTGCCCTCATCCAAAAGCACCATCTTTGAAGATTTCAAATACTTCGAAGCAGCAAGAATAGGCTAGCTTCCCTGAGGGTCTTAGAAGGACTTGGAGTGCTTGAATCTTGCACAAATAGAGATGTTTGTAGGCTTGAATTATCTTCGGAAGAGTTGTCAGAATGCAAAGCTTTGACATTTTACTGATTCCTAATCAAAATACAGTCTTTTAAGTTTGAATGGATGCATGCTTGTGATTTGAGGGGGGAGGGGAGCATCTTATACAGTTAGAGTTAGATGGCTGGGTGGATGGATGGATGGAT
Source organism: Otolemur garnettii (assembly GCF_000181295.1). NCBI lineage: Eukaryota > Metazoa > Chordata > Mammalia > Primates > Galagidae > Otolemur > Otolemur garnettii. The sequence goes on from NW_003852522.1 coordinate 1,133,931, forward strand.
GAATTGGTGGATAGTTGGTTGGTGAGATGTATGGGTGAGTGGATGAATGGATGGGATGAAGGAAGAAAGGAGGGATGGGTGATTGGATGGGTAGGTGGGTGAGTTTTATAGGTGGGTAGATAAGTAGATTGACAGATGGCTGGCTGAGTGGACAAATGGATGGACAGATGGGTGGATGGATGGATGACTGGATGGATTGACATATGGGTGAATGTATGGGTGGATGAATAGGTAGGCAGATGACTAGATTAGATTGAAGAGTAAAAAGATGGTTGATGGGCTGCATGGATGATAGATGGCTGAATGGGTGGATGGATGTGAGACATCGGGTCTGTCTGATGTTTGGTGTACTTACCAACTTGGAACGACCACGTCTCTCCACTTGCCACCCTAATCGTGCCTTTTTCTAGTGTCAAATGAATCTTGCTTACTTCTGTAAAAATCAATAAGATTGTATGTTTATGGTTTACCTCTCTAATTAAAAAGCTCTTTCAGGGTAGAAGTGAGTGATTCACATTCCTCTAATCCCCTAAAAGTTCCCTCACTCCATCATGCATAAATGTGTTAATTGAGTAGTGGTGAAGAAAATAAACAGTGTTTTTGACAAAGATTATTAAAATACTGGAAACTCTTGGTTTTCTTTGTGTCAGAGCTAGGACTGAAAGTGGAATTCCTTGGATTTTGTTCCATCAGTGGGTAAGGTAGTGTATAGGGGTAGACTATTGGAATATCCCTCTTCTAAGCAGGTTGAGTAAATGCCCAGATTCTTACCTGCTAGCCAAAGGTTACAGATTACTGATGTAATGGGCTCCTATAATGCCCCACATTGATCTGGTCCCTGTCTTGTTCGTAATTTCATTTTTTACATTTTCTGCTCATTCTACTCTGTCTCAGCCCCACTGATCATTTTTGCTCACACCCAGCTCATGTACATTACACAGCATTCCTCTGTTTAGCACTGGCTGTTCCCTGTACTTGCATCACTGTTCCTTTGGGTCTCCCATGGCTAGCTCCTTCTCTTCATTTAGGGCTCAGCCCAAAAGTCACCTCCTTCAAGAGGCCAATTCTCTTCATTTATTGAACATTGAAATTACCTTATCATTCAGAAAGAATCTCTGGAGATATTTTAATGTATTTCATTCCATACCTTTTTAAGGATATAAATTTTTGTGAGCATATTTCCTTGTCATTAAGTATCTTTGAAAAAATAAGGGTCACCCTGTATAGTTGCACAGGTTGTATATTGCACAAGGGTAGCAAATCACCTGTCATAGACATCCTAGAGCTGCTTATTTATTATCTTGGTGCCCCAGCTGGTGGAAGCTTAAATATCCTGTTCTAAGAAAATGAAGGTATTACGGCGGTTTTGACAATGGACTTACCAACTCGAGAAAGGGGAGTCTTGTTTACATTTGCACAGTGGTACTATATGGAAAAGACTGTTGTTAACACTTACCAGATGATATTCCACTTCGTGGATGTGTTCTACTTTGTGTGACCTTCTCTAGTTATTTGTTTGTTTTGCCATTCTAAATAACAGCGCAGTGAACATCTTTGTATGTGAAGCTCTGTCCAAGGTTCGGAGAGTTTTCAGAATGAAATTCTTGTTTATGTACTGTACTCCAAGTTCATAACTGAACTCTGTTGTTAACCACTTTCTTTGACTCTGTAGGAAGGTTTTTGACACCAGGTGACTGGTATTTGAGGATGCTGATGATGAGGAACAGGGAAAGAACAGTTAAGTGATTTGGAATTTTTCCTGGGCTGCATGTAAACCCATGCTTTTGAACTGGGGGGTGATTTTTACCCCTGAGGATACTTTTGGCAATGTCTGTAGATATTTTTGATTGTCACGAATGCAAGGGAGGGGAGGGGGTGCAACTTGCATCTAATGACTAGGAGGCAGGGAGGTGAGTTAAGCATCCTAAAATCCACAGGACAGCCCCCCACAGTGAAGAATTATCCAGGCCAAGAGATCAATAATGGCAAGGTTGAGAAATCCTGATGTGATAGACGTCACAGGTTTCTCCAAGGGGAGTGGGTGGATTTAGGGTTCTTGGGTGACTTAAATTTAATTTACAGTTTCTCTTCCTAGCTGAATGTCTAAGCCAGCTTTCTGTGAACTTTAGATCCCACACGATCAGCAACAGGCTTGCTACCGACAGATTCGTTGATGTAAATATAGATGAATATATAGAAGGAAATCTCACCCAGAGTTAGAAAATGTTGGAATGAAAGCTGCTGCGGCCTCCCCTTCTCTCTCTTTCTCCTTCTGTTACCCAGTTTTTAAATCGTGCCTCACTTTCTGTGGGCTCCTGGCAGGGTGAATGTTGCTGGTATAGACTGTGGTTCTATGTTCCTTTAGTCTCCACACCCGGGGCTGGTCATGAGCGTGTATGGGAGACAAACCCCTGAACCCTCAGCTTAGGGATATGAGGGGAAGAGGCGTGTATTCATTTATTCATTCATAAATGTTTCTTGAGCAACTACTATGTGCCAGCTGAGTGGAGGAGGCAAGAGCAGAGAAATGACAAGGGCAGATAATTATGGGCTTTGTGAGCCACAGTGAGGATTTTCTTTTACCCTAAAGGAAATGAAACAACCACTTCCCCCCTTTTCCCGCCTGGCACACCTGTACTTTCTGTTTTCCGTAACAAAAATAGGGTCATTCTGTGTAGATGTTTTAAGACTGGTTGTCTCTGCCAACGCTGCAGTGAGTGTCCTGATGGTGAAGTCTTTGCACACGTCTGTGACTATTTCCTTAGGACACATTCTTGGAAATGGCATGATGGGATCATGTGTCAGGCTTCTGTGGCAGGCAGCAAGGAACGGGAAATGTGTGCCCTTTCGAATCCCAAGGTTCCCTTTCACTGACTGTGTGGTCCAACTGGTTGCTCTTGATTTTACATACTTGCCAACCAGATAAGCAAAAAGTAGAATCTTGTTGTGGTACAGTGTATGTTTCTTCAGGAACCAAAGACACGAAGCATTTTCCACATCCATATGGGCTGTTTGGATACCCTTTGCTCTGTTTTCTCAGGGACATTCTTCATAGCTATCTTTTAGGTTGAGCAAAATTCTGTAGGAACGGAGGGGTGCTGTGTCTTTGTGTGCTGAGCTTGAGGGAATCCAGTGTTGTGGTTAAGAGGGAGGCTATCTGGGTTTGGATCCCATCTTTTTAGTTCTTTATGCCTGCATCATCCTGGGCAAATCACTTAGCTCCTGGGCCTCAGTTTCTTCATCACTAAAATGGGTTTAACAATAGTACCTAGTCTGTGAGGTTGTTGTAAGGACTCAAGCAGCATTGAGAACAGTGCCTGGCACACAGTAGGTACTAAGTAAGAGTTTGTATGTGTTATTCTTCTAGGCATTAGCCTCCTCCTTCTCCAGTGCAATAGTGTGTGTGTATTTCTGTGCACATGTCTTGGTGCTGACAGCCCCTTTACTTCAGAACACAACAGCAGCCAAATGATTTAGAGCAAGGTCTCCAAGCCTTAGGATCAGCTGTGGCTCCCCTAACTAACCAAGCAGGAATCCCTGCACTCCTCAACCCCCAAAACTTGATTAAAAGCAGCCAGACCATTTTTTTGCATTCATAATGGGGCAGGCCCTTTCCTTGACCTCTGTGGAAGTTCAAGTTAGGATTTCACTTGAGCTCTGGTAAAGAGGAAGTGCCATGTCCTAGGAGAGCATACCTAGGACAAACTGCCTGCCTTTTGGAGAATAGTTGTAATAAAAGTAACTCCCCTGGGCTTGGGGATTTTTGAGATTCCTCACCTAGTGGTTAAGCAGGTAGAGTGTAGAGCTGTGTGACCTTGGGCAGGCCACTTGCCCTCTCTGAGCCTCAAGTTCTCTCTCTATAAAACCTGCCGGAACCTCCCTCCAAAGGCTGTGAGGAGTAAATGATGTTATGATTCAGAGTTTTGAGCTGAGTGCCTGGAACAATGACAGTAAACACTCCCTAGATAAATAGATGTTAGTTTTTAAAAATGAGGTCAGCAGCCTTAGATCTAATTGTTGAAGTTGAGGAAAAAACGCCTTTTTAAAAAATGAATTTGCTGTGGGCATTTTTCTTTTTCTAGTTTTTAAAAATTGAGGTAAGACCAGGGGTAGTGATTCACATCTGTAATCTCAGCACTTTAGGAGGCTGAGGTGGGAGGATTGCTTGAGCTTAGGAGTTGAAGACCAGCCTAGACAATATAGCGAGACCCCATCTCTTAAAAAAAATGTAAATGAGCTGAGTATGGTGGCTCATGCCTGTAGTCCCAGCTACTAGGGAGGCTGAGGCAGGAGGATTGTTGGAGCCCAGGAGTTTGAGGCTGCAGTGAGCTGCGATTGCACCACTGCAGTCCAGCCTGAGCAACAAAGAGAAACTCTGTCTCAAAATAATTAATTTTTAAAGCTTGAAATAAAACTTACATAACAGAAAATTAGCCATTAACTATTCTAAAGTGCACAGTTCGGTGGCATTTAGTACATTCACGGTGTTGTGCAACCATCCCCTCTCTCTAGTTCCAAGACATTCTCGACCCACCAAAAGGAAACCCTGTATTCTTCTCCCGCTCCTCCTTGCCCCAGTCCCTGGCAACTGCTAGTAATCCTCTTTCTCTAGAGTTGACCTATTCTGGTGAGGGGGGTTTTGAACTCCCCTCACCTGGGTAACAACTTCTCAGCATCCAGGTGAGTCTGTGAGAAAGCCCAGCTCCCTTCACTTCTAGGTGTTCCTGCCCCTGGCTTGGGGCTGCCCCCCACCTGTTTCTCCCTCTGGGCACCCTGGTCCTGCTCATTGGCCTGGGTTAATCCCAGCAGCAGGCCCATGTTCTGCTCTCCCAGGGCTGCCGCAAATGAGAAGTTTCATCTCAGCTGGATTTCTCCTAGTTAAATATTTAATAAATAAGACCTACAACTTGTGATGCTGGGAGTGTTTGATAGTGAAATTAATGAGGGGGAGAGAGTGGCAGGTGGCCCGCATGTCCATGCCTGTGAGCTTGGTTGCGGCATCCTGGGCAGGCAGATACTTGTGACCACTGTGGCCGTACCATCCTATGTCCCCGGCCAGGCTGCCTCCTTTCTTTAGTACTGTGTCGGACACAGAGTAGCCATTTGATAAATATGGGGCAGGTGAGGAAGAGAGAGAGAGACAGGGAGAGGGGGAGAGAGGTATGTGTGGGGGGAACATGGAAGAGAAGAAAAGAAGAGGGGAGAGAGACGATGGGGGTGTGGAGAGAGAGAGAGAGAGATGGAAGGGAAAAGAAGGAGAGAAAGAGCTGGGGGAAGTTCAAGGAGGGCAGTGACGAGGGAGAGAGAACTGGACACAGAGATGTAGGGAGATAAAGAGGAGGGAAGATACAGAGAAAGAGAAACCAGATTGCTGTTTGTAAACTCCCCCCTCTCCCATTACCCTTTTTTTTTTTTTTTTTTTTTTTTTGTTTTTCTTTTTTTTTATTGAACGGTAACATTACCCTTGATGGTCTTATTTCTTCTGCCTCCCCAGCTCTCATTTCCTTACCGAGGTCGTCTTGCTAACTCTTCATCCCTTTTCATTTCCTGTGTCCATGTTATCGTTTCATTTTCTGTCTAGGTATTTGCCCCCTTGTCTCTTTCTCTGAATAAACTGTCCCTTGATTTATGTGTCTTTTTTTTTTTTTTGGTGCAGTTTTTAGCTGATGCTGTGTGTGTGAGAGAGAGAGAGAGAGGTGTGATAGAGGAGAGAACATAGAAGGGAGCAGACAGAGAGAGACCAGAGAAGAATGGAGAAACATACATGAACATTTTAAAGACTGACCATAAAGTGCGCCTCCATTTTACCCAGATCCAGATCAATGCCACCATTTCCTCAGGTTCTCCCTTGTGCCTGTCCCCAGTGACAGCTGTTCTTTTCCTCCTGGAAGAGCCGTCAGTGAGGATTTTATGAGAATCATTCACTTGTTTTCCTTTGTGGCTTTACCACCTAAACATGCATCTTAAAGCACTTTAACTAAATGTTATGTGGTTTCGAACTGGATATAAATAATTTCATATGATATGAATAGTTTTGTACTTTGCTTCATTGGCTCACCGTTACCATCATTAAGATTTCATCCTCATCATGGTCGCTGCTGCTTCTTCCTGGTCATATTTGTTCACTGATGACTAACATGAGTTTGTTCCCTTTTGGGCACTGTCATGAGCAATGTTTCTAGTTGTTTATGGATTTTGCTGCACGCATGCAGGAGTCTCCCTGAGCTCTGTGGGAAATTGCTGGATCCTAAGATTTGTGCAGTTTCAGCTTGATTAAATACTACCAAGTAATTTCTCGAAGTGCTTTGCTAATGTACACTCCTGCCAGGAGTGAGTGTTCAAGTTCCTGTGCATTCTCACCAGCACTTGGTATTTTCAAATTTTTAAATTGTAACCTTTCTTGTTGGGTATGGGTGATTTCTTGTTGTGATTTTAGTTTCCGTTCTCTGATTACAAGTAAGGGTGAATGTATCAATATTTTAATTAATGTATTGGCTATTCAAGTTTCCTCTTTTATAAAGTATCTCTTCTTACTCTGTCTACTTTTTTATGGGGTTACTTTTTCTAAAAAAGTATTGATTTGTTGGTGATCCTTATATACTCTGGAAACTGGCTCTTCATTATATGCTGTGCAATATGCTCTCTCGGCTTGCCTTTTGCTTTTTTCAAATAATGTCTTTTGATCAACAGCAGCTTAATTTTAATGTGGTTGATTTTAGGAATTGTTTCCTTTGTAGTTTGTCAGTTTTGTATCTTATTTAAGAAAATTGCTGTTACCCTGAGGCTATGGGTATATTTTATCTTATTTCTGAAAGTTTTACAGTTTTGTTCACTGTGTGTTTAATCAGCTTGGGATTGATTTTTTTTTTTTTTTTTTTTTTTTTTGCTATTTCTTTTTACTTTTTTTTTTTTCTTGAGACAGGGTCTCTCTACATTGCCCAGGCTAGAATGTAGTGGTATCATTCATAACACACTGTAGCCTCAGACTCTCCAGCTCAAGTGGTCCTCCTGTCTCAGCCTGACAGGTAGCTAGGACTATGGGTGTGAACCACCATGCTCAGCCAGGGATTGCGTTTTATGTATGGTGTGAGGTAGGGAGCTAATTTTCTTTTTATTCCATGAGAATTATCTCAGCATCCTTTATTTAAAAGGTTATCCTTGCCCCAGTGATTTGCAAAACAATATTTTTGACTGTTTTCTTGTACCTCTTTCATCTGGTTTGTTTTCATACTCAACCTATCAAGCCATAAATATTTATTGAGTGCCAAGTATGTACTAGGCACAGGGTTACAGCAATGAACATAATAGACTCAGTAACTGCTTTCATGGAGTTTACATTTGTCAAGGATGACACATAAATAACTATTGCAGCTTAACTCACAGTTAATGATGCTATAACCCCTACAAAAAGGCACAAGTCCAGCTGGCTCTAAAAAGAGCATGTAAAATAGCCTCCCCCAAGGAAGTGGTGATAAACTGAGTCCTTAGTGGGATTCTGGTATAGTGACGGTGGGAATAGTGGGACAGCTGTTTTGCTCAAAGAGAACTTTATGTGCAAAGGCCCTGTGGCAAATGCTCAGGAGATTGATATTTATTCTAACGGCACTGTCAGACCACTGAAGCAGCGATACAATGATTTTATATCTGCAAATGGCCCCACTGGCTGCTGTGTGGAGAATGGATTGGAAAAGGACAAGAATGAAAGCCAGGAGACCAGTTAGGAAATGATTGGTGTCTTTTAGGGAAGAGATAGAGTGTCTCAGGCTGGAATAGTGACTGTGGAGATGGAAATTATTGATCAGACTGAAAAATACAATATTTTAAGTTGGCATGATTTTTCTCCCCCTCTTCCCTCTATCTTTGTTCTTTTTCTGGTTGTGTATTCTGGGTGAGAAAAGCACTTTGTGATTTTGCCAAGGGTATGTGCTCTGGTGGACATATTTGCCACAGATGGTCTTTGGAATTCTGGCCAAGAGAGGCACTGGACAGCCCCTGGCCCCCAGGGTTTCTGGAACAAATTCAACAATGACCATTTATTAACAATAATAGCAACTGAGTTGACAGCTTTTCCTTCAAAGCACCTTTTAACCATTATCTCACTTCATCAACCCTATGAAATCAGAGAGGAAAGAGGGAGAAAGTTTTTTTTTTTTTTTTTTAGAGACAGAGTCTCACTTTTTTGCCCTCCGTAGAGTGCTGTGGTGTCACAGCTCACAGCAACCTCCAGCTCTTGGGCTTAGGCGATTCTCTTGCCTCAGCCTCCCGAGTAGCTGGGACTACAGGTGCCTGCCACAATGCCCGGCAATTTTTTTTGTTGCAGTTTGGGTGGGGCCAGGTTTGAACCTGCCACCCTAGGTATATGGGGCCCGGCGCCCTACTCACTGAGCCACAGGCGCTGCCCAGGAGAAAGGTTCTAATTTATGTTTTATTATAGGATCAGGGAAGTTAATTGACACTCCTGAGATCAGACAAAAAAATGTTGGTTTGGGGATTGGAATCCAGTTCCTTGACCTCCAGTCCAGTCCCATTTAATCAAATTCACACATCCAATCCCCAAACAGACTCATTTGTTAAGCATTTCCTACTAGGATGTTCCTGGGTAATTTATAAGGCCTCAATTTCCTGGCCTATAAAATTGGAATTAAAACTGAGATGCCTACCTGTTGACTTGCAGTGAGGTTAGTGTGACTGACACATGGTGAGGACCAGGGCAGAAAACTCAAAGGGGGCTTAAGTAAGATGAAAGGATTTTATTGGTTCATGGGACTAAAGAGTCTAGTGTCCAGCTTCAGGGTTGTCTGGATCCAGGGATCATATGACTTCATTAGGCCTCTGTTTCTGTTAGTGGGCTCTACTTTTGAGGGGTTGCCTCTGTTCTCCATGTCTTAGCTGCTGCCAAGTTCTCCCAACATCATATCCAAAGAAAGACCTTTCTTTCCCAGCCATCTTCCCAGAATTCTCAGTAAATACTTCCTTGTACTTGATTGGCAATTGCTAAGGTCATGTGCTCATGCCAGAACCAATCACTCTGTGGGGAAAGGAAGATGAAGAAAGGAGTGCCTTGATTGGCTTAGGCTGGAGACAAGTAACTTTCTGGAGTTAGGGGTGGAGCCAACTTCTCTAAGTGGGGAAGAGTGATCCTGTAAAGGTATCAGGCTGTGCTAGCTGCTATAATAAGCACCTCCACTGTGCAGTGGCTTAGGACAATAAGAATGTAAGTCTCACCCTAATCCCATCAGACAATCAGCAGGTGACCTTCCATGTGGTGATTCTAGGACTCAGGCTCTTTCCATCTGTGGCTCCACCATGTCCTCACAACTGAAAGTCCTCTTGCTTTCAATCTGTTTCTAGGAAAAGAGAATATGAAGGCTCACATTGGAGGTTTTGAGATCCCACATCTAGAACTAGAGAATCTCACTTCCACCTACATTCTGTGGACTGGAATTATATCCCATTGTATATCAGTGAGGAAACAAGACACATCAAAAATAAAATTAAGAGATTGTTTACAGGCTCGTCCCCTGTGGCTCAAGTGGCTAAGGCACCAGCCACATACACCTGAGGTGGTGGGTTTGAATCCAGTCTGGGCCAGCCAAACAACAATGACAGCTGCGACCAAAAAATAGCCAGGTGTTGTGGCAGGCGCCTGTAGTCCCAGCTACTTGGGAGGCTGAGGCAAGAGACTCGCTTGAGCCCAGGAGTTGGAGGTTGCTGTGAGCTGTGATGCCACAGCACTCAACCCAGGGGGACAGCTTGAGGCTCTGTCTCAAAAAAAAAAAAAGAAAAAAAAAACAAAAAACAAGAGATTGTTTACAAAGGAGTGGGTCTTTACCAAAACACAGAGGGAGGAAGCTTGGGGGAGCTGCTGCCTTAGGAAGAAGGCAGAATAAATGCCTCAGTATCATTGCTTCTCCTGAGCCTCCTTCCAGATCCCCTCCTCGTCCAAAGCCAACTGGAAGCCAGAGGGCCAGAAGCCCATTAAGGCCATTCATACAAGTCACCCTCCCCTGTGAGTGATGAGGAAGGAGCAAATGGTGCATTTGGGATAAAAGGAGACAGCCAATAGCTGTGGCCCACTTAACTACGGGAGAGACTGAGAGATTTAGTCGATGGAGGAGATGACTGGGAGATTTAGTCTATGGAGGAGATGCTTTGGTGGAGACATTACTTTGTCTTTTCCACAAGGAGAAATCAGGTTCTCAGGTGGCCAAAAAGAATAACAAACAAACAAACAAGTAAACAAAAATGGTCTGCTTTGCTGCTACTAGTATTATTGTTACTAGTGGTGGTGGTGACTGATTCTGTCTGCATGCTAGTACCTTCCCTCTCCCTTTTCCTTCTCCTTCATTTCCTTCTTTGTTCTGTGAGTTCTTTCTTTTGATGTTTTCTAAGGCAGTTAAATTCTATGCCAAGGTTGTGCGTAGACACTCTGCTTAGAGAGCTTTTTTCCCCAGGATGTAACTGGGGTGGAGGCTTCATCAGGCATTCTGTGCCCTTGGCAAGACCCTCACCTTAACCTGAGGCTGGGATGTGGTGGAAGGTGCCCTGATGGGGTAAGGTTGGAAACAAGTGATGGCCTAAAGCAAGTGATTGTCTTGCTGGAGATGCAACCTAAAAAGGGCCATTCAGGCTGAGCCCAGGAGGTGGACTCAGGTCCCGTGGGCAGGAAGCAATTTCACTTGCTCCTCCTTCTTGGCAGCCAGAAGTAAGTGAGCCAGGTGACATTGAAGCCCAGACAGATTAACAATGGTGTGAGCCCACCTCGCCCCAATTCCGTCCAGCTATGTTGGCAGTGCATCCCCATCTCCAACCCATCTCTAGCCCATGGGGTCAGCCCAGTGGCTGTTAACAATGGTCTGTCCCCTTCCAGGCACACCTACTTCTTTGAAATCCACCAAGTATCTGTGATGATAGGGCTGTCACTGTCCCTACTTCCTCCATTCAAGCTTAAAACTGGCCTTTCTCCCCTCTGTGGAGAGCAGAAGAGCAGCCCCTTATTGTCATTGGCAGCCGACCAGCAGGTCTCTGCCTTCTGACCACTCTGAGGTTCAGGACAGCAATGAAGTAGCAGGCAGACAGGTCCAAGTCCCCCAGAGTAGTGTTCTGCATCAGCCTCTCAAGAGCTCCTGTGGTCCTGCCTGGTTTTCATCACCCTCTTCCCAACTTTGCCAAATTTCCTCCCCTGGCAGTGATGGCCACCCGTGCCTTAGTTTCCTCATCTATAAAATAAGGACAATCGTGGTAATGAGTTCTAGGCAATATGCCGGGCACCTCACTTGCATCAGGTAAGTTCATCCTCTGGATGCTCTGCAGGGTGGGCAGTGTTATCATCCCAGGTACAAAAAGAGAAAACCAGAACAGAGAGAGGTCTAGGATTTGAGGTCTTGCACACCTTGAGAGACAGAGCCCTTGAACCTAGGCTGTCTGGCTCCATAGTCCATGCTTTCAATCAATAATAACAATGTCCTTATTCAATGAGTTGTTGAATGCATTTAATGCAATAATATAGGCAAAAAAGCTAGTTTGGTGCCTAGTACATGGTAAGCACTCAGCATATGTTATAATAGTAATAATTTCACCATTTTATTTTATTATTTACAGATGAGGTCTCACTCTGTTGGAGTGTACTGGCCCAGTCATAACTCACTGCAACTTCGAACTCTTGATTCTTGGGTTCAACCAAACCTCCCACCCCACCTTCTCAACTAGCCGGGACTAAAGGCATGTCTTGTTTATCTAAGACATGGGGAATGAGTGGCAGGACTCTGAGCTCAGGCCTGTCTTCCTCCTCCTCTCTCCTTCCTCTTCTCTTTTTTCCCCTTTTTCCCAGGCTCTGGGAGTTCCCACTCTCCATGCCCATTGCTGATTTTCGCTGCTTGGGAAAGTCCACTAGCATCTCCCCGCTCACTCACCTGGCTCTTGCCACAATACCTCCCTACTCTTCCTCAAGCACACCGGGCATAGTCCTGCCTTAGGGCCTTTGCATGGCTGTTTCCTGAGCCTGGATCTTTCTTCCCTCGGGCAACCTTATGGCTCCTCCCTCATCTCCTTTAGAACTTCACTCAAAGGCCACCTTCTCATCATCCATTCTTCTGTAAATTGTACACTCAATATTTACCTCCCATTTCTCTTCCTTATTTTCCCCTGTGGAACTTTTTGTTGTCTTATTTCTCTGCTTGTCTATTGCACCATATTACTGTGATGTCCACCAAGGCAGGGAATTTCATTGGTTTTAACCATTAATGTGGACTAGAACAGCTTAGATGAGCACCTTGCACATGAACGAACATGTAGTGGCATTTGCTGCCTATCAAAGGTTGGTAAGTGTGTGTTGAATGAATGAACACTATGACTTCATTCATTTTTATTGCTGAGTGGCATTCTGTTCAGAAATAGCACAGCTTGTTTCGCTGTTTGCCTTGATGGACATTTTTGTTTATTCTCGTTTGGACCCTTATGAACAAAGCTGTGAAATTCTTATACCTTCACCCAGCTCTTCACTTGGTGAATCCTTATAAGTCTTTTAGGTTTCCTCTTACATGGTACATACTCAGAACCTTTCCTGACCCAGTCAGTCTACAGTAGCTTCATCTCATTTTTTTTCATAGCATTTATCACAGTGTACAATGACATGTTTATTTTGTGAGTGTGGGTGGCATTCTGGCCACATCTGTATACTTCCATAGTGGAACTAGGAATAACAAAAGAAAACAGAAGGGCAGCACCTGTGGCTCAGTGGGTAGGGCACTGGCCCCATAAACCGAGGGTGGCGGGTGCGAACCCAGCCCGGGACAAAACTGCAACAAAACATAGCTGGGCGTTGTGGCAGATGCCTGTAGTCCCAGCTATTCAGGAGGCTGAGGCAACAGAATCGCCTAAGCCCAGGAGTTGGAGGTTGCTGTGAGCTGTGACACCACAGCACTCTACTGAGGGTAATAAAGTAAGACTCTGTCTCAAACAAAACACAAATGAACACAAGCATGTGTAAAACAGCTCAAGGGAGGAGCTTACTTAGTTCTCTGAGTTTCCAAGAGCAGAGAGATGAAAATTTGTTTGGGGAGGAGAGATCTGGGTCTGCTTCTTAGAGGAGGTGGATTATTGGTGCCCCATTCATGCCTTTGTTTGCAAATGTAGGGATGAAAAGATGGGGCTCCTGGTTGATTGCAAAGATGGTGAGGCTGACCAATCATCATCACACAGAAAGAGAAAAGCCACCACAGTACAATGAGAGGTGGCTTATATAGAACAGCCGGTGGGACCCAGTGGCTGTTGTCAGAATGAAAAGTGCGGGAGGGTGAGAGTTGGGGCAGGAAGATCTGAGCCAGCTACAGTGTAACCTCCACCAGGCTGAGCTCTGTCTGTCTTGCACTCTCTTGCATCCCCAGCACTTAAAATTCTGCCTGTCACCTGGTAGGTGTTTAGTCCGTTCTTGCTGTGTGGATGTCTGGGCTGTGAACTCAGATTGAGTCAGTTACTGCCCAATTTTAGTTGCATGTCTCGTAAGGAGTCTGTTCTCTTCCTCAGTAAGCTGGGTAGAAAATCGTCCCTACCTCACAGGACTGTACTTTCATTTAGCAAATATTGATGGAGTGTATATCGTGAGTAAGGCACTTTAAGACACAAGAAGCAGACAGAAGTCCCTGCACTTTTGAAGCTTACGTTCTCATTAGGACAGACATGTGGCAAACAAACAAAATAATAAGTTGATTGCATGGTACTTTAAAAGATTATAATTTATAAGATTATAAGGGTGATGAGAAGAAAACAACAGATAAAGGGTCTGGGGAGGCCAGTTGCTATATAAAGTAGGGCCTCACTGAGGAGGTGGCATTTGAGCCAAGACCTAAAGACGGTGAAGAAGGAGCCATGACTATGTCTGGGGAGGAGAGGGAGGAAACAACAGGTGCAAAGGCCCTGAGGTAGGGGCATGTTTGACATGTTGGAAAAACAGCAAGGAGGCTGGTGCAGCTGAAGGCAGTGAGTGAGGTGGGGAGGAGGTGGAAGTAAGGGCATGGAGATGATGGAGCAAGTTGTGCAGGGCCTTGTACACTTCAGATTTTGCTCTAAGATGGGAGCCATAGATGGTTCTTGAGCAGAATAGGGACATGCCCTGACTCACATAGGGACGTGCCCTGACTCTCAGTCTCTGGCCACTGTGGAAAGAGTAGAAGGGGGGTCGTGAGGATAGATACTAGGGAATTATGAAGGAGGTGACAGGACTGGACTAGGCAAGTAATAGTGAGGGCAAGACCTATGTTGGCTATGGGGATAATGAGGATTCTGGCTATAATTTTAAAATATTTTTTATTACAGTAAAATACCTATAACATTAAATTTGCCATTTTGAGTCATGCAATTCAGTGGCATTTGCTACATTCACTGTATCGTGCAGCCATTGCCTCTTTTGGTCTCAGAACATTTCATCAACTCAAAGGAAGCCTTATACCTATTAGTAGTTACTGCCTCTTCCTCTCTCCCCACCACCAACTTCTAGAAGCCACTAATTCTGGATGTAATTTGAAGGTCAACCAGTAGGATTTCTAGGCATATAGGTAGTGAGGGCTCAATTAATTAATGTGCATAACACACTTAGGTGGCATAGAGTAAGTAGGGGCTCAAAACTAAAATGGCAATGATGAGTTGGTAGTGATGATGAGGACTTTCCAGAATCTTTGCTCTTGTGCTAAATCTGCCCAATCTGGCTGTTTAGAATTCCCGCCTGCTGGTGGGGAGTGCAGAAGAGCCAGGATCTGTTCCCACTTCCTGTCTGGCCTGGGCCAGGGGTGGAGGAGGAGTGATCAGAAGTGCCATGCCAGCACCATCCGTTCTGTAACACCATCCAACTCCAGCCCAGATTTCCCAGAACTGAGCGGGAAAATGTCCAGGGAGGTATAGTGCAGCTGATGAGAGTCCTGGCAAGCCCTGATCCTGGCTTCCTGGGGCTGCTATTGCACCAACTAGCATTTGTTGGACCTTCAGTCTGAGCCAGAAGGGCAGCTTTCAGGGAAAGAACAAGACGTGCACATGTTCTCACCAGGAGTGTACCTTCACTTCCTTAGGTGGCCTCATCTAAATCCCTACTCTATTTTTTTTTTTTTTTTTTTTGAGACAGGGTCTCTGTTTCCAAGGCTATAGTGCAGTGGCATCATCATAGCAAACAACAACCTTGAACTCCTGAGCTCAATTGATCTTCCTGCCTCAAACTCCCAAGTAGCTGGGACTATAGGCCCTTGCCACAACACCTGGCTAATATTTTCTATTTTCATTAGAGACAGGGTCACACTTTTGCTTAGGCTGGCCTCAAACCCCTCACCTCAAACAATCCTCCCACCTTGGTCCCCCAAAGTGTTGAGATTATAGATGTGAGCTGCCGTGCCTGGCCTGAATCCCTACTCAGTTCTGCTACTGTTTACCTCTTTTTGAAAGGAATATAAAACTCTCCCACTTCTTTCCTAATGTTTGCAGTGTGTTTTGGTTTCTAACAATGAGGAATTACTTATTTATTTATTCATTTATTCATTTTGAGACAGGGTCTCGTTCTGTTGCCCATTCTGGAGGTCAATGATGCAATCATACTTCATTGCAGCCTCAAACTCTTGGGCTTAAGGGATGCTGCTGCCTCAGGCTCCAGAGTAGCTGGGTCTACAGGTGTGTGCACCGCCACACCCAGCTAATTTTCTATTTTTTGTAAAAACGGGGTCTCACTCTTGCTCAGACTGGTCTTGAACTCCTGAGCTCAAGCAATCCTCTTGCCTCAGACTCCCAAAGTGCTAGGATTATAGATGTGAGCCACTACGTTCAGCTGAAAGTCTTTTATTCATGCTCTCAATGTAATTTTCAGGTTCCTTTCATCTCTCCCTCACTGGATGCATTATTGTTTCTTGTTCCTTCTCCCCCTTGCCTCCATTGATATTTCTTTTCACTGTGATCTAAGATTTTATTCTAAACTCCTATCATATGCAGCCTGGTAGTCTAAAAGAACTTGGGCCACATAGTCCTGAGTTCAGATCCCACTTCTGCCACCTTCAGAGCCGTTTGTTTGGGGCAATTCATGTAATCTTCCTGAGTAGGTATCCTTGTTCAGCTAATATTTCTGGTTTTTCTTTGGTCACACAATAGTGTCACTTCCCTTCCTCCTTACAGTTTGGTTTGGCCATGTGATCTGATTTAGCCAATGAAATGTGAGAGGAAATGATGCAGATTATTCTGGACAGAAGCTTTTAGAGTGAGTGTATGATTCACCATATTTCCTTTTGCCCGCCTCCACTGTCCTGAATCCATACAGATAGAGCCTTTGTAGGTGCTGGAAAGAGAATGACAGATTAGTTTGCATCTCACTTGCAGTGGACAGACAGCACAAGCAGGAAAATAGACCTGTTATGTGTTCATCTAGTGAGATTTGGAGCCTGTTTGTCACTGCAGCAGAACATAGACTATCCTGACTATATACCTCATTCTCTGCATACCAAGGCTAATATCTAAGTAAAGTACAGTGGTCTCATGAGGACTGTATATATTTATGTGCATTTAAAACTTTTATTCTGAAAAAAAGTTTTTCTTCAAGGAGATTAATGGTTTCTAAAGCCCTGGGCATTGATTTAGTCACCCTCAACCTCCTTCCTCCTGTGACCTTTTTTTCTCCTTTCCTGGTCACGTAGTATCTGTGTGAAGGGGTGAAGGAATCTCTGTTTTAACATTCCATTTTAACTCTTGCTGTCTTCATCCTCTTATTCGCACCTTCCATTTGCCTGTTTCTCCCCTGCTCAGCCCTCCAGGAGTTTATACTCAGGTTCTAGAACTGCGGTGTTTCTCTTTTGTTATCTTGAGTTTCTTGCTTGCTTAGCTCTCTTGGGAATTGGTCATAGTAGCAAATTAACAAATAGCTCAGGAGCACCTCAAGCTCAAAGGCATTTCCTTTTGCTCACCTAAGCAAGATCCTGGAACAGTTGCAAATATCCTGCCCCCTGCTGTAAATCTTCCTTCATCGTTGTGAGGGATTCAGTTGGGGTCAGTAAAGACCCAAGTAGAAGATCTTGGCTGAGGCTCCTTGATGTTCTGGCTGCGCTAGGTGTTGTCATATTGATTAAGCTCCTGGGACTGCTGCCAGCAGCCTCTTGGATTAAATCAATAGAGTTTGCAAAAGTAAAAGCTTCTTTTGGAGGCACAGAATATGTTGGTTAATTTTTTTTAATGATAAAGCTTCCAGGAGAATCTTCATGGATGACAGAGCCAGCAAAGGAAGAGGCCAGGCAGACCCAAATATTTGGGGAAACAAGGGTGAGAGATGGGTGGTGGTGGCGGCAGGGGATGAAGGTTTCATCAGATACATGAGGCTTCCCAGAAAATCTGTTTAACTGAGATTGCTAATGCAACAGCTGGGGGTTAGAAGGGAAAGTGGAAGATGCAGGAAAGACTGCTGCTGAGATGTTAAGAAAAATGAAGTAGATGTGGGTTTATTTGCTCATTCAGCAAACATTTAGCCGGGTCCTGCCCTGTGCCTAGCACTGAGATGCATGGTGGGGATGTACTGGTGAGCAGGGCAGATGTGCTTCCTCCTGGCCCTCCTGGAATGTGTAATAGGAAAAGAAGACATTAAACAGGAAAAGAGCAAATACAGACTTAATCACTAATTGTGGTAAGTGTTAGGAAGAAAACTGGTAAGGTCCTGCGTTAGTTTGCTGGAACTGCCATAACAAATCACCCCAAACTGGGTGGCTTAAGACAACAGAAATACAGTATATTCTCTTCCAGTTCTGAAAGCCAGAAAATGAAAATAAGGCATCAGCAGGGCTGAGTTCCCCCTGACGGTTGAAGGAAAGAATCTTTCCTTGCCTCTTCTGGCTTCTGCTAGTTCTGGCTGGCAAACCTTGGCTTATGGCTACAGCACACCCATCTCTGCCTCTGTCTCCACATGTCCTTCTCCTCTGTGGGAGTCTGTGTCTTCTCCTCTTCTGTGTCTTACAAGCATTCTTGTCATTGAATTTCGGGTGCATCAGATAATCCAGTGTGATCTCATCTTTAAATCCCTAACTTAATTATACTTGCAAAGGCTTTTTTCCAATAATGTCACAGGCACAAGTTTCAAAGGTTAGGGTATTAGCCTATTTTTGTAGTGGGGACATCATTCAACCTACTCTTCATCTTTGGGATTGAGGATAGTTAGGATAGAGAAGCCATTTAAGCAGTGATCTGAGCATAGAGCAGAACGTGAACAGAATGAGAGACAGGAAGAGAATTCCGGGCATGTGCAAAGGCCCAGGAGCAGGAACAAGTTCATCATATTCAAAGAGAAGCAGTGTAGCTACCGGCTAATGAGCAAAGGGAGTGACAGCGGGAAGAGATCCAAGAAGTTGGCAGGGACAGATCACACAAGGTCTGGAGGTGAACTTTATTCTGTATGCAACAGGAAGCTCTCAGAGAAATTTATGTGGGATAGGAAAGAGCTGCTTATTAATAAAAAAAAAGATATTTTTATTGAGGTGAAATTCATTCAACATGAAGCTATTTTCTTTTTTTCATTAAGTCATATACACATAGATCATGTATACATTAATGCATTTATGGGGTAAGTTAACTGTTTTAAAGTGAGCAATTCCATGCATTTACAATGTTGTGTGACAGCCACCTCTTACCTAGTTCCCGAGCATTTTCATCACTCTGAAAGGAGACTCCCAATCCACTAAGTAGTTGTTCCTTGTTCCCCTTCCCCCTCTGTCTCTGATAACTACTAAATTGTTTTCTGTCTCTACTGATTTAACTATTCTGGATATTTTATGTAAGTGGAATTGTGCGAGATGTGACCTTCTGTGTCTGGCTTTTTCCCCTCAGTGTAATGCTTTGGCTTCTGCACAGAGAATGCAGTGGAAGTCAGAAAGACAGGCAGCAGGTCACTTTGGGGTTTACGGAGATTGTAGATGTTTCAGGTTGGAGGGGTGGGAGGGGATGGTGTTGCATAGAAGACAGTGCCGAGTTTGAGGACATAAAGCCTGATTTTGGAAAGAGAATTGGTGGGACCTGGGGTGATGAAGATGGAGGGATCAAGAAAGTCTCTTAAGGTCACCTTCCCTAAGCCACAGGTGGCTGGTGGTACCATTCACTACAGTCTTGAATATGGAAAGGCCAGATAGGTTTAGGGAAGGAATTGAAGAGTTTGGACTTTGGATCCTGTTTGAATGGTGTCCTGCAAAAATTCAGGTTTGCCTGGAACCTCAGAGTGTGACCGTATTGAAAATTAGGGCCATTGCTAATGTCATTGAGTCAAGAATTGAGATGAAGTCATCCTGGATCAGAGAAGACTCAAGAATCTATGACAAGTGTCTTTTGTTTTTTGAGACAGAGTCTCACTCTGTCCCCCTGGGTAGTATGAGCTATGACACTACAGCAACCTCAATCTCTTGGGCTCAAGCAATCCTCTTGTCTCAGCCTCTTGAGCAGCTGGGATTTCAGGCACCTGCTATAGTGCCCAGTTCTCTTTTTCATAGAAAAGAGTAGAGATGGGCTCTTACTCTTATTCAAGCTGGTCTTGAACTCCTGAGCTCAAGGGATCCACCTGCCTTGGCCTCCAGAGTGCTAAGATTATAGGTGTGAGCTTCCAGGCCCCAGCCTATGACAAGTGTCTTTATCTGAGAAGGCCCAGGGGAGATGGCCACATGGAGATAGAAGCAGAGAATGGAGGGATGTAGCCACAAGCCAAAAGGCACAAAAGGCACCCAGACCCGCTGGAAGCTGGAAGAGGCTAGGAAGTATCCTCCTCTAAAGCTTTTAGAAGGTCCTGTCACCAGCACCTAACTTTGGACACTAGGAAAGCAAGAGGATTCATTTCTGTTGTTTGAAGGCACCCAGATAGTGGTAATCTGTTATAGCTGCACTGCCCTGGGAGACTCAAACTTCCCCTATAAAGGAGGCACAGAGGGACACAGCTATCTCTAGGGACACACCCTGTAGCAGGGAAGAAACGGGATGACAAAATACCCAAACTTCTCCTTTTCTCCAGTGCTGGGGCCTCTCCCCACCCCGGGGCCAAATCCACCCAGAAAGGAGGGGATTTGAAGACTTGGTTGATGTGAGGCAGCCCACAGAAGTCAGTCCTGTCTCTCCTGGGACACCAAGCAGGGCAATGAGAGGATCTTTTAGAGGTAGAAAGGGCAATAGGAGAGTGACCAAAAAAAGAAAAAATCATCACAGTGCGTGTGATCTTTAGAAAGAGGGTCTAGATAAAGAAGGCAGGAGGACCTAAGACTGAGCCCCAGAGACGAGCAACATTTAGAGATTGAGAAGAAGAGACCTGGAGGAAAACTAGAAAAATGTGAAGGGAGTCTGACCCAGCAATCTGAACACACAGAAAAGCGGCCCTGAGATCTGGCAGCCTGGAGGTCTTTGCAGAGGCTCCTTGGAAGAGTTCTGGTTGAGTGATAGGACTAGAAGCCAATCTGAAGAGGAGAGAAGAATGTGAGGTGAGGACATGGAGGCAACTCCTTTTACATGAAGAGGGTGGGTTGGTGCCTGGGTGGGGTGACTCAGCCAGTAATCCTAGCACTCTGGGAGGTCAAGATGGGTGGAGTGCCTGAGCTCAGGAGTTTGAGACCAGCCTGAGCAAGAGTGAGACCCCATCTCTACTAAAAATAGAAAAACTAGCTGGGGGTATTGTCGTCTCAGCTCCTCTAGAGACTGGGGCAAGAGGATCATTTGAGCCCAAGAGTTTGGGGTTGCTGTGAGCTATGATGATACCATGGCACTCTACCCAGTGCAACAGAGACTCTGTCTCAAAAAAACAAAACAAAATGAAACAAAGAAAGACATGAGTTGGTGACTCGAGAGGAACTTGGGGTCAAGGGTGAGGTTTTTAATGACTGGAGAATATTTCTCTAAACTGGGTCAGTCTCATCAGTGTACCAATAATGCCCTGGTATCTCCTATCTGGGATGCTGGAATTCAGGAATGCCCATTTCAGGTTTAGGATTATGGATTTAATGTCATCAGCCCAGATAGTCGACTCATTCAGTAATGATTCACTGCCCAGGCAACTAGTTGAGTTCTGGCAGAAATGGACTTTTTCCAAGAGAGAAAGAGACAAAGAAGTGCTATCTAACCAGTCTATGTAAGGCTGACAAGGAAAGGGACAAAGGCAGGAGAGAGTCCTGAGAAGAGGTGGGATCAGTGGGTGGCAGGGCTCTATGGGTAAGAGCGTTAGTGAGCTGGGAGGAGGAGAGAGGAAGCTGAAAGAGGAAGAGAGTACTTTGGCTGATGTAGCTTCCACACATGCATGGCTGGGGTGGCTTGGAGGAGACACTGGACATTGATGAGAAGGTTGGAACATACTCTCACAATGACAAAGGAAGAGATAGGCATGGACAGTGGTCTTTCCAGATGGAAATTTAAGGCTGTAGAAATTCTAGGGTTAACGGGTTCCCCCAGAGTCTTGTTCACAGTTTCTGTTTTCCTGTGGGGCTCAGCATTTTGGCTCCTTTTTTTTTTTTTTTTTTTTTTTTAAATTAAGA
>NW_003852522.1:1155854-1201425 GCF_000181295.1 Otolemur garnettii
AAAAAAAAAAAAAAAAAAGAAACAGGGTCTCACTATGTTGTCCAGGCTGGTCTCAAACTCCTGGCTTCAAGCAATCCTTCTTCCTAAGGCTTTGAAAGTACTGAGATTAAAGATGTGAGCCACTGCACCCATCCTGGTGCTGCTTTTGACCTTGAACTTCTGTTGAGCCCAGTGGTGCAGGGTTGGACTTTCATGACCTTGTCTGGAGGAGACCTTGCTGGCTTTGCTGCCTTTCTTTAGGGCTTTCCTTGGCAGCACCTGCTTTTGAGGGAGTCCTGTTCACCTCATCTGGCTTCTTAGGTGCCTTTTTCACTTCACGTGGATTGAGAAGGACCTTCTTTGCCTCACTTGCTTTCGTGGGGCCCTTCTCAGCAGCCTTACTATGTTCCTTGGGAACTGGATTTTCCTTTTATTCTTGGGAATTAATTTCCCAAGAATCTATGTAGGAGTCCAGTGGCCCGCTTGGTCTTGGAGTTTGGTGGTTGGTCATCAAGGAATTTCTGAGTCTTGAGTTTAAACCATGAGGTAAATGGAATATATAGAGAAAATACCAAAGAAATGGCAGATTTTAGGATTTTACTGACTGCTGAACAGTGATGCCAGTACAGCCAGAAACGAGGAGGAGGACCTCCACTTGGCAGAGTGGACAGGAGAAAGTAGTTGTAAATTGGATCAGGAGAAGAGACCTCACACCACTCAGAGGTCCCCAGAGAACTTTATTGACCTGAAGAGAGAGAGAGAGAAATGAGAAAGTCTTCAGTTCTTGTTTGGAGTCTAACCTCAAAGCATCTTTACTTCTCTGTCTCTTCTCAGATCCTCAGACCTGAAATTGGTAAATATCTCCTGCTTTAAAACTTGTTTTAATATGTTTTTTCTTTCTCTTTTTATCAGGGTATCTTCATTTTACTTTGTGTATGTTTTCCATGAGTCATGTTAATGCTTCCATGTTTGAACTTTTGGGGCCAAGGCAGTTAATACATTTAAATTATGGATTTAATTTCAGAAGGTAGACACACACACACACACACACATTCACCTCACTTTTTAAAACCTGCAAAATGTAGGCTAGACACAGTGGCTCATGTAAAGGTGAGATGAGAAAGCTGCTTGAGACCAGGAGTTTGAGACCATCCTGGACAACATAGCAAGACTCTCCCATCTCTATAAAAAAAATTTAAAAATTAGCCAGATTTTTAAATTCAGCCAGGTGTGTTCCTCTAGTCCCACCTATTTGGGAGGCTGAGGATCACTTGAGTCCAGGAGTTCAAGGTTACAGTGAGCTACGATTATGCCACTGTATTCCAGCCTGGGCGACAAGCAAAACTCTTTATCTCTTAAAAGAGAAAGAAATCCTGGAAAATATAGCACTGTGAATCTCCAGAGAATGTCCAATGTACATTTCTTCTGACACTCACCCTGCAATTCCACATCTTGGAATTTATCCTGCAGAAAAATTCTCACAAGTGCATAAGGATGTATGGTCGGATTATTCATCTCAGCTTTGCTTGTAATACAGACAAACAGGAAGTATTTGGAGAAATATTAAATAGACAGGGATGCATCTATGCACCAGACTGTTGTGCAGCTTTTTAAAAGAGTGAGGCCCATTATGCTGTTATGAGAGAATATGCCTAGTGTGGTGAGGGGCACAGCAGATTGTAGGAAATTATTATGAACCTGTTTTTGTAAAGGGAAAAATGCTAATTTATATGTTTAATTCATTCAGTAATATTTTTGAGCATCTACTGTGTGCCAGGCACTTAGTTGGGTGCTGAGGATGCAGCTGAGAACCAGCCAAATTCTTGCCCTCAGGGGGCTGTTATCCCAGTGAGAGAGACTGATACAAGTCAGATAAGTAAATAAAATAAAATAAAACCTCTGAAAGTTGACCCCTCATGGGACTGTAACAAACAGATCAACATACAGAGGTGGTCACCATAAGAAACTAGGCCTATTGTACTAATCTGTACATGTGATGCATGTACAACCTATGAGAATTAGGTCAATTTAAGGCGGAGGTCAGTGAAGGGAGGTGGTCAGGTATGGAGGTTCTACTATATATAGGTTGTTCAATGTGATAAGTGTACCAAGAAATAACAAAATCGGGAAGGGGGATGGGGATATTAGTGGGGTTAAAATTTTAGATCTGGTAGCCAGGGAAGGCCTCACTGGGAAAAGGATGTTTTAATAAAGCTGAAGGAGAACCAGGTGCAGTGGCTCATGCCTGTAATTCCAGCACTTTGGAAGGCTGGCGTGGAAACTTAGCTCGAGCCCAAGAGTTCAAGACCTCTCTGGGCAACATTGCAAGACCCCCATCTACCAAAAAAATTGGCCAGGCATGATGTCTGTAATACCAGCTATTTGGGAAGTGGAGGCAGGAAGATTACGTTAGCCCTGGAGTTGGAGGTTGCAGTGAAGTGTGATTGTGCCACTGCACTACAGCCTGGACAGAAAAAAGCTGAGGAGGTAAAGAATGAGCCCGGCTTGTATCTGAGGGAAGAGTAGCCCAGGAAGGGAAGCAGCCAGTGCAAAGAATGTGTGTGTGTTGGGGTGTGTGTGTGTGGGAGGGGGGAAGGCAGGGGAGGAGAAATCTGAAAGATAAACACCAAATTGCTTACAGATAGTATCTTTGGGAAGTGGGGTAGATAAGGACTCTTCACTTTGTAAATAATAAATTATAAAATTTAAAAACTTAAAAACCTCCTCAAAACAGTAAGAACATAATTGAATGAGTGAGGAATAAGAACATTCTTTTTTATAATTAAAACCAGTGGGCTTTTCAAAAGGAGGGGGAAGGAGAATTCTTGAGTTGTTCAGATCATTTTTCTCTGTATGGTTCAGGGTCCAGAGGAAAAAGTCAGCTAGAAAAGTCAGTGAGTAAAGGCCTATGATAGAAACCCTGAGAAGAGAATCAAGGGGAAAGGAAAAGATAGCAAAAAGCAAACCTAAAAGGAATTTTAAAAAATTACGTGAGCTTCATAGGACATACAATTAACCATTTAAGTTCAGTGGTATTTTAGTACATTCACACTGTTATGCAACCACTACCTCTGTCTAGTTCCAGAACATTTTCATCACCCCGAAAGGAAACCTTGGACTCGTTGAGCAGCCACTGCCTGTTTCTCTGCTTCCTCCAGCCCCCCCGACAATGCCCAATCTGCATTCTGTCTCTATGGCTTTACCTGTTGTAGATAGTCAAAAGGTTGAAACAGCCCAGAAGTCCATCCAAGGACGAGTGGATAAGCAAAATATGGTATGTCATTCAATGGGGTATTATTCATCCATAAAAAGGAATGAAATCCAGGCTGCAGTGTGGATGAATCTCAAAAACGTGATGCTGAGTGGAAGAAGCCAGACCCAAAAGGTCACATAGTATATGACTCCATATATATGAAATACCCAGTGGAATTTTTTATAACATTTATTTTGCGTCTGATACTCAGGGAGTGGACCACACACAGGCACTGCAGTCTGTTCTTGGGAACATTTCAGATTTGAGAGAAGGCCTAGTCTACTGTGAGGAGAATAGTAGACACTACTGCCTCCCAGCAAGGGGAAGGAACTTGAGACCTAGATGGGTAAAGAAATTGGAAGAGTTAATAATACTTATAGAGGCAATTGTCATAAAAATAATAAAATAAGTATTTATTGCATGTTTACAATGAGATGAATCCCATCCTGTGTTTTCATAAGTAAGTTAGATTTTCTTTCTTTATTTTTAGTTTTTGGAGACGGGATCTTGTTCTGTTGCCCAGGCTGGAGTGCAGTGGCATCATAGCTCACTGCATCCTCAAACTCCAGGGCTCAAGTGATCCTCCCACTTCAGCCCAGTAGCTGGGACTATAGGCCTGAGCCACCACACCTGGATATTATGTTTCCTTTGCAGAGATAAGGCCTCATTATGTTGTCCAGGCTGGTCTCAAACCCCTGGTCTCAAGTGATCCTTGTGCCTCAGCCTCCAAAAGTGCTGGGATTACAGGTGTGAGCTATGCCTGCCCTAGATTTTCTAATCATAGAAACAAGAATAAACAATACAAAGCACTTATATTTATTAAATACTCACTCAGTGCAGGGCCCTGTTCATCGTGTACTATGTGTATCAACTCATTTCATTCTCACACAGCCCTGTCAGGTAGATGCTGTTTTTCACATTTTATGTATGAGGAAACCAAGGTTCAGAAAAGGAAACTGTCTTGTCCAAGGTCAAGGCCATGTCTGATCTCCAAACCCTGTCAACTTCCCCACACTGCTATTTTTAAAGCAGATGTTGTCAGTTTTCTGAGCAGAAGTATGATTTAGCAGCCCTGGGTAGACTTCAGAACCAAATTGTTGAAAACCTTGGGTAATATTTTTTTTAAAAGTAAATGACACATAAAACCTATTTGGAATTGGGTTTTTAATTTTCTCTTCATTTGATTTTCCTAATGACATTAGTAATAACTATTTCCCCTTCCCCTCCAATCCTGTATGTGAAATGTAGGTCTTTACAAATGTCTCAGGGAGTGTTAATACTTGATGCTGGGTTTGCTTTTCCTGCCCTAGGCTTGCCTTCTCAGGGTGGATGTGAAATTACTTTGCTGCTGGCCGTGGTGCTGAAAACAAACAGGGTAGCACCAGAATTACCCTTGTTAGCACTCCCTCGATCTCTGCTGAGAATCTCAAACTGATCAGCAGGTGGAGAGCTCTTTTATAGGCTTGATTTTGGTTTGTACTATGTGTTGAAGAGTTTGGAGTTCATGTCTGAGAACTGGAGACTCTTTAGATTATGGTAAGTTGAAATAGTCATGAATCTGACCAATTTGAGATGAGCTTATGGGGGTGTAGACTATTATGCATGGATGACCTTTACTAAATTAAATATTGGCAGTTGGTTGGGTCTTGGGTGAGGCATAATCCACTTGGCCTTCCATATGGTAAAGGCTCTGGGTGCACCCTCACTCCAAGTTTTAAATAAAAGCCAAACCATCCACTTTCTAACAAGGATATTTGCTGAGTGGTCAATGGAGACTACTGGCTTAAAGGGTTAGACTATGGAATTGGGCAGACTTGGGTATGAGCTCCAGCTCTGCTAGTACCTTGCCTGACCTTGAGGAATTTGTTTCGTCTTGCTGAGCCTTGATTTCTTTATCAGGAAATTGGGGCTTACAGCAAAACCCACCTTGCCGAATGGTTGCAAGGAATTAGCCAAAGTAAAGTGCTTACCCGTGTCTGCCCAAACAAGGGCTTGAAGAAATGGCAGCTGTAATTATGGTTGTTGTGCTTGTTAGTGGCCCCATAACAGTTTATCATATTGCCAAGTTAAACTAGGGCATTTTTTTAATGTAGCAAAGAATATGTCTTAAACCCATATACATCTAGGGCCCTGGTAGCCCCAGTCCTTTCCTGGTGGTTGTGATGAGTATGAAACTAACATGAAAATAAAACCTGTTTAGTTTCCTCCATCCAGCAAGTTCGCCTGCTTGTTTGACTCATGCAAGGATCTGTTTCCCCAGAACACGCCCATCAGCAGCCCCCAGAGTGGAGATGAGGTCGTGATGAGTTGACAAACCAGATTTGCTTTTCACACCAACCATAGGAGGTTTGAAATGAGATGAGGGTAGAGAGCACCACAGAGAAAAAGATGGATTATTTGGGCACTCCGCAAGGTCTTGCTAAGGGCTGGGCACTGCCAGCCATGCCCACTTTGAGAATTGATTTTCCTTGTTGCTGTGGATCCCAAAAGCAAGGTCCTGTTAGCAGATGCAGCCCTTCTTCTTCCCTATGCAGAATGGCTTGATCATTGCCAGGGTCACATACAGTCCCTCTCCAGAGCCTCTGCAGATCCTGATCGATTTCATTGTGTGTGAGGCTTTTTGTATCTTCACTGGCCTGCAGGGCTGTCTGCTGTCCTGACTTCCGAGAGCCATTTCGGGAGCCAGCTTTTCCTCCCATCAAGGATGCGTCTCTTCTTTCAGCCCCCGCCCCCTCTTCGGCCTCCTTGGCTGGCTGATTATTCTGGATCCCGCTGACACAGGTGCTTTCTCTCCGAGCCAATCAGGGAGCAAGAAGGCTCAGCTCAGCTAACAGAGGCATTGCTCACCGCAGCTGTGAGTTAGAACCCAGGATTTCTAAATCGGGAGGATCAGGCATGACTTGAGGTTGGGCTGAGAAAGCTTCACCTCCCTCAGCCTGACTACCCAGTGCAAACTTTGACTTCTGCTTGGCGTGAGGCATCTCTTCCCCATGCCAAGAACTCAGCACTCCCATTTTTCATCCAGGTACCAGGAACAAAATCTCATATTTCAAGGGACTTCATTGTGTCCTTATCATGCCCATGGAGACTTGGCCTAAGAAAAAAGATGCAGAAAGACCTGCCCCCTCCGTTGACTCCCTCCCCGGGTGTTTATTAAGCACCTGCTATGTTCTCTCTTACAAAAGCAGTTTATAAAGGAGACAAAAATCCCTGATTATACAGAGCTTTACAGTTTCCTGGAAGAGACATTGAATGAGATAAAGAAGGAATATATAGCAGATGTTTGACTGTGGACAGAAGCTAAAGAAATAGTAGAAACAGGCAAAGGGGGTTGAAGAATGTGACCTTTGAGTAAAGACCTAAAGGAAGTGAGGGAGGGAATCATGTGGGTGTCTAGGGAAAGAGTGTCTTAGTAGAGTGAAGTGCAGTTGCAAGGGCCCTGGGGCAGGAATGTGCCTGGTGTGTTTGGGGGAATAGAGAGAAGGCCAGGGTGGCTGGGGCCAAGTGTCTGAGGGGGAGAGTAGAGGAGATGAGGGCAGGAAGGTGATGGGAGTGGGTCATAAAGGCCTTGCTGGCTGCCAGCAATAGTTTGGCTTTTCTTCTGAATGAGATGGGATCCGTGGGAAGACTCTGAATACTCCCGTGTACATCAGGCTGGAATTTTCTTCTTTGCTTATTTATCTCATTCTAACATTTTTATTTCATAAGTATCTTGGGTTTCTTCTCAGTCCCCTTGCCCAAGTACAGGCAGAAGTCTGGCACCTGGAACTCTTTAGTTCTCTTCCTGGGGTCAGAACACGGAGGAGAAAGCTTGCAGGAGAAAGAGGAGCCCCCACCTCTTTCTGCATGACTCAAAGCCCGCAATTACCTGGTCTCCTCCTACTTTTGAAATAGAGCTGAGATATTTAGCACTCCCTAAACCTCACTATGTACAGAAATCCCCTGGAAATCTTTTTAAATACAGATTCTGACCCAGGAGGTAGGTGGGTGGTCTGTGACTGCATTCCTACTAGGGGCTGCGCATGCTGGTGGTCCTCAGACCTGCTTATGGTAGTAAGGGAGCCAAGGTCAGTATTGTCAGTTCCTGTTTGGGGCATGTCTGTGGACATTTGCAAGGTTTGTGGGTAAGTGGAAGGAGAGAGGAATAACTATTGGATAGTCAGTGTGGGCAGCTGTGTTTGACAGAAAATTGAGAAAAAGGAATAAGGTAGGAATGGGGAGAGTATCTTTTTTTCTTTGCCCACATGCTAAGCCTGCCATTGCTGCACCCAGAGAGCCTTGGGTCTGGAATCCAGGTGACTCTGGGCAGTTGAAACCCCAACAGTGTAGCCCATAAAAGCGCTACCGGCTGCCAGCCTTCTGGGACTCTTCCTGGAACCTTCAGTGCAGAAGCTGATGCAAAGGAAGTCGCATCGCCGTTCCAGGGGCAGGAGGCCAGGGGACCAGAGGAGTGAGATGGCAGAAGTGAGTAAGGAGGCTGAGTTGGCGGGGAGGGGAAGTGAAGTCAGATTCAAATCACGGTCAGAGGAGACCAAGGAAGGACTTGGCGTTGCTCCTCTGTGTACAAATATTGTCTCTTATTTTCCGGGCTGCAGGGTGAGGCAGAGTGGAGTATTTGTGCAACACAGCCCAGCTTTGTTCTCAGGTCTCCTAATGACTGTCAGCTCGGAGGCGGGAAGCCAATCAGAGATGATCGTCAGCAGGGCTGGCTTTTGTTAGCTCCCCAAATTGCCCTGAGTCTCAGATTTGCTTTTCAGAGTGTGTGTGGAGCGCAGCTTCAGCTGCTTTCAGCTGGAGGCCAAGGCACAAGCTGTTGACAAAGGAGACCTAGTTTTCCTGCCTTACTGAGGCTTTTTTTTTTTTTTTTTGGTTAGGTTTTCTGTTTTAGACTCTCTTTTCACATCTGGAAATCGGGTGTATGCTTCAAGCCCCCCTCCAACCCAGAATGGGTCGCTTTATAGAATTTCCAAGATGCCAAACCTAATTTTGGGGAAGAAAGGAAGACTAAAGCCAATTAATGTTCCAAAGGACAAAGCTAGGGGAAGGGGAGAGGTTTAGCATAGCCAAGTTTACCAAAACATGCTAATTCTCTCTCTCTCTCTTTCCCCTTCCTCCCTTCCTTCTCTCTCTCTCTCTCTCTCTCTCTCTGTCTGTATCTCTCTCTCTCTCTCTCTTTCATTCTCTCTTTTGAGGTAAGCATCTCACTTTGTTGCCCTGGCTGGGGTGCAGTGGCATCATCATAACTCACTATAACCTCAAACTCCTGGGCGCAAGAGATCTTCCTGCTTCAGCCTCTCAAGTAGCTGTGACTACAGGGGCCTGCCTAAGACATGCTAACTGATCCCTCTACAGAACAGTGGGTTTCAGTGTAGCAAAGGGCCACTCAGCAATGTCCGAGACCACTTTAGGTTGTCATCACTGGAGAAGAGGGAATGCTACTGGCATTTAGAGAGCAGAGGCTAGTGGTGCGTTCAGCATCCTACAGTGCCCAAGACAGACCCCCACCATGGAGAATGACCCAGCCCTAAGCCTCAGTAGTGCGGAGGGTGAGAAACCCTGCTCCAGAGTGACCATCACCCTATGGCTTTCTCCATGGAGCTTCACTTCTCTGTGCCTAAACCTCCATCTTGGAGACCTCCAGCCTGTTGGTGTGGAGGTTCTTCTGGTGTAGGAGGACGGGGTCATTCCCATTTACTGACTAATCAGCAGATCAGGTGCTAATATGCACTGAACAAGATGGACCGCCCCACATGCAGAGCCTCCAGGGGAGCGCTATGGAGGCCTTGGCAACCCAAAGAAGAGTTCTGAGGATGCGAGGAGGGGTTTGCTTGTGCGCAGTGGAGAAAGAGCTAATGCAGCATCTAGAGATCAGCAACATGAACTGTCCTTTCCTCCCCCAGATTTTGAAAGAACTTCTCGGAGGCCTGGCCCTGGCCACCAAATTTCTTTTTTATTGAGGTGAAATTCACATAACACAATTAACCGTCTTAAACCAACTCACTCAGTGGCATTTTATACATTCAGAATGTTTTGCAGCTATCACCTCTCTCTACTTCCTAAGCATTAAGCAGTCATTTTGCCCCTCCCCCCAGCCCTGGCAACCTCTCATCTGCTTTCTGTCACTGTGGGTTTGTCTGTTCTGGGTATTTCATATAAATGGAGTCATATATTGTCTTTTATGGATCTCCTTCTTTCACTTGGTATGTTTTCAAGGTTTATCCATATTGAAACATGTATCAGTACTTCATTTTTAATGACTAAATAGTATTCCATTCTATGGACATACCACATGTTGTTCATCCATTCGTTCACTGGACATTTAGGTTGTTTCCATCTTTTAGCTGTTGTGAATAGTGCTGCTGTGAACAATAATGTACAAATATTTGTTTGAGTACTTCTTTTCCGATTCTCTGAGGTTTATACCCAGCATAAAATCACAATATCATATGATAATTCTATGTTTAACTTTTTGAGGGACCACCAAACTGTTTTCTATAGTAGCTGCAGTATTTTTACATTCCCACCAGCAATGCGTGAGAGTTCCAATTTCTCCATAATCACTTCCTGTTTCCTAGGATTTTTATTCCTTCTTATTCTAGGTATCATTGTGGTTTTTGGTTTGTGTCTCCCTAATGACTAATATGTTGGGCATTTTTCATGGCTATTTGTGTATGTACTTTGGAAAAATGTCTATTCAAGCCCTTTACCCATTTTATTTTGAGACAGAGGCTCAACTATGTTGCCCTTGATAAAGTGCCATGGCATCAGCTCACAGAAACTTCAAACTCTTCGGCTTGAAGTGAGTCTCTTGCCTCAGCCTTCCAAGTGGCTGGGACTACAGGCACCTGCCACAATGCCCAGCTACTTTTTTTTCCCTTTACCCATTTTTAAATTGGGTTGTTTATCTTTTTGTTGTTGAATGGTAAGAATTCTTTATATATTTTGGATACTAGATCCTTATCACCCACATTATTTGCAAATATTTTCTCCCATTCTATTGGTTGTCTTTTCACGTTTTTCATAGAGTCTGTTGGTGCACAAAAGTTTTAAATTCTGATAGTCTAATTTAAAGTTAGATTCCTAACTCCCTTTCCTGCTTTTTTTCTCTATAGCATTCAACATCTGACTATATAATGTAGTGTATGTGGCATAGTTACCTTATTGATTTGTTTCTCCTCCACAAGCATAGGGACTTTTATGTTTTTCTCTCCCCTGGGTCCCTAGAGCCAGGAACAGGGCCTGGCACACAGCAGGGACTTAAAATTCTGGTTCAGGCTGGGTGTGGTGGCTCTTACCTGGAATCCCAGCACTTTGGAAGGCTGAGGTGGGAGGATCACTTGAGGCCTGGAGTTCAAGACCAGCCTGAGCAACATAGCAAGATCCCATCTCGTAAAAAAATTTTTTTTTATTAACTGAGAGTAGTGGCATGCACCTGTAGTCACAGCTACTCAGGAGGTTGAAATGGGAGGATTGCTTGAACCCAGGAATAGTTCAAGTGTCTGGGCAACAAAGCAAGACCGTGTCTTTAGAAATAAAAATTTTTTAAAACCCCAAGACTTCTGCAGTGAATGCTATAAGTGAGACACAAGGTGAATATCCACATTTCCCTTTAAAAATGCCTCAGATTGGGACCTGTAGGGATGCATGTACCTGCTGCCTGGGAGTCGGGGTATCTGAAGGGAGAAATGTATCAGGGATCAGTGGGCTCGAAATTATTCCACCAGTGCCAGTGGGCGTTGCATCTTTCTTCTTTAAACAAGCTGTGAAGATTTTTCCTTAATTCCTCAATACTCCCTTTGAATATATGATTTTAGCCACCATCATAGCAAACTGCATCGTCCTCGCATTGGAGCAACACCTACCTGATGATGACAAAACCCCAATGTCCGAACGACTGGTGAGTGGTATCTTCTGTGTATGGAGGAGGGGGTTCTCCTGGGCTTTAGCAGTACTTTGATTTGGGACAGGCAAGTAGGGCACAAACATAGAGTGGGTATTCAGTTCCAGAGGCAAGAGCCAGACTCTGGGAAGCCTAACTTTTCATGGCCACTGATACTCATGGGGGAGAGACATCCTCACTGCCATGCCCCACTAGCACCACCCAGCATACCTGGTGCCAGCCGGGAGACGGACAGGTGGCAAGGGGCCTCACTGTCTATGAAAATATCATGTTCAAGACCAAATTCCTGTGAAAAACTTTCACCATACATAAAACTAGAGATCACAGTAGAGTGAGCACCCCCACACCCCACAAGCCCATCCTCCGGGTTTAACCATGATCAAGGCTTTGCCACATTCCCTTCCACTGTACTTATTTAATTTCCTTGGTTTGCCTTTGAGCTACGTTCCAGACAACACATCAGTTCACAGCTACCTACTTAAGTCTGCATTGTTGAAAATGCAGACATTTTCTTACATTGCCACAGCGGCATT
The DNA here is from genome assembly GCF_000181295.1 of Otolemur garnettii. Taxonomy (NCBI): domain Eukaryota; kingdom Metazoa; phylum Chordata; class Mammalia; order Primates; family Galagidae; genus Otolemur; species Otolemur garnettii. The sequence goes on from NW_003852522.1 coordinate 1,167,520, forward strand.
TAACAGTGTTGATTAATAGCCCAGTACAATTAATAGTGGTTCCTCAGAATCATCTAAGATCCAGTCAGTATTCAAATTTCTGTGATTTTCTCAGAAATGGCTTTTGTTTCTCAGAAATTTGTTTGAGTCAGGATTCAAACCTGGCCTGGATTAATATTTGATTTGTTGTTTTATGTATATATATACATGTAATATTTGTAATGTTGTTATGTTGCATAAGACTCTTAATCTAAAGCAATATTTTTCCCATACCCCTGACATCCTGCAGAAACCAAACGAATTACATTAAGGAATATTGCACGTTCTGGTTTATGACTGGTTGCTTTTTTATATCATTTAGCTTGTTCCTCAGTCCTCTGCGTTTGTTACGTATGACATCAGCACTGGAGGACATTCAAAATTCAGTTACTCATTCAGTGAAACTCCACAGATTTTTCCTGACTCCTGCCCCGTAATCTGCATCCCTCTCTGACAGTGCAGTTAGGGAGACCTCTCCTCTCCATCACCTTTCCAGAACTTCCCTCAAGTGTGAGGAGAAGGGATCATCAAAATCCTCTCATTTCTAACTCAGGAAATATTGGTGGTCTCAAGACTTTTTTATTTTTTAATTGATTTTATTTATTTACTTTAGAGACAGGGTCTTGCTCTGTCACACAGGCTGGAGGACAGTGGCACAGTCATAGCTCACTGCAGCCTCCAACTCCTGGGCTCAAGCGATCCTTCTGTCTCTGATTCCTGAGCAGCTGGGACTATAAGTGCCCACCACTATACCCAGATAATTTTTAAATTTTTTGTAGAGACTAAGTTTCACTATGTTGCCCCAGCTGCTCTTGAACTCCTACCTAGGCTCAAGCAATCCCCTCTCGTTGGCCTCCCAAAGTATTAGGATTATAGGCATGAGCCACTGCACCTCAATTTCTCCCATTATATTCTCACAGTACACTTTTGTACCAGCTGTGTGGGGATTTCTCCACAACTAATCAGTTCTGCAGTAGACACCAGCGGAGTCCTCCAATTCAATTCCAACACTGTCTACCTGGAGATAGCACCAGATTCCACTGGTTGAGAGCTCAGTCCTGGGAAATTGCCCCCACCTTTGATGTCAATCACAAGCTGTCTTACCCATGCCTCAAACCGTCTCTAAATAAGGACTCCTATAACCCCCCCCGGGTTCAATTAATTTGCTAGAGCAGCTTAAGAAATCACACTTACCTGTTTATTACAAAGGATACGAGTGAAGAGGTGCATAGGACAAGATATGGGGGAGGGGTGGATATGAAAATTCCATACCCTCCCTAGGCAAGCCATTCTCTAAGAACCTCCATGTGTTGAGCTATCTGGAAACACCCTGAACCCTGTCCTTTTGGGTATTATGGAGGCTTTATTACATAGGAATGATTGATTATATCATTGGCTGTGAGTGATCAATCTAACCTTTAGCTCTTGAAGGTTAAAGTTGGGAGGTATGGCTGAAAATCCCAACTGTCTAATTCTGCCTTGATCTTCCTAGTGACCAGTCCCCATCCTGAAGATACCTAGGGGCTGCCAGCCATTGATTAACTCATTAGCCTACTAAACAACACCACTTTGGCGATTCCAAGGATTTTGGGAGTTGTGTGCCAGAAAATGGGGACAAAGATCAAATACATCGAGTATTTAACAATATCACGGTATTTTAAAACATATGATTAGCCTAACAAACCTGTGATGTCAAAACTCTTTGTTTTCACTTAAGAGGAGGCTCAGTTAAAAAAAAAAAAAAAGGTTCATTGAAAGGATAGTAAGTAAAATAGTGTTACCAGTGGCAAATTGATATGGACAAGAATTATGAAGGCAGAAGGAAGTGATTGAAGCTTAAGAACCATTGCTATGACAGGTGGACATCATCTATAGAGGGGCTCTGGTGGAGCAGAGATTATAGCTTAATTTCAAATACTATAGACTATCAGTAGAAAGCCAGATCTGGTGGGAGGTTGTGCAGAGGAGCTGCAGGTGGAGATACTGTCCATTTACCAGCCAGTGTAGAGGTGTTATTCCAAGCCCTTTATAACCTGAATGGCTTTGCTAGTGCATGCCAGCTGAGAACCACCCCCGGAGTCAGATTTAGGAGTGAGGTCAGTGTACAGGGTCCAACCTCAAAGGTCTTGGATGTTGTGTGTGATAAGTAACCATTCTAGACTAGCATTTTCCAGTAAAATTTTCTGCAGTAACAGGAATGTTTTCCATCTGCACTGTCCAATATGGTTGCCACTTGAAATGTAACTCATGTGACTGCAGAAATGTATCTTATATTTTATTACATTTGGATTAATTTTAATTGGAATAGTCAGGTGTGGTGTGTGGCTACCATATTGGATAATGCAGGTCCAAACAATTCTTGGCTGAGTGGCATATAAGGTTGGCCAAAAAGAAGTCAGTTGGAAATTGACTTCTCTGACTTTCTGCTTCTCTTGCAAAAGCCTTCAGACAAGAGAATTCTGGCAGTTTGCACTTGAGGTTGGGATTGAGTACAGGAGGGTAATGGGGAGGTAGAGGGAGGTAGTACTGGTCTCCACATGGTTTGGTTCCTTGGTCTTGCAACTCTCTACCCAGCCCAAGATGCTGACCTTACCTTCTCTCCCTTCCAGGATGACACAGAACCATACTTCATTGGAATTTTTTGTTTTGAAGCTGGAATTAAAATCATTGCCCTTGGATTTGCTTTCCACAAAGGGTCCTATTTGAGAAATGGTTGGAATGTCATGGACTTTGTGGTGGTGCTAACAGGGTAAGTGGCGTGCCCTGCTATGCTTTTGAATTTAACTTGCTGAGAGACTACAGGTCTTTGGAAATGTGGTTGATATGGTCCAGGCTGGGCTCAGGAAGGCTGAGCTCTCATTTTCTCCTTCACTGTGAATCTATCTGCCTTCTTACCCATGCCTGACATACATATCTCAGTGTATATTACAGCAGATGTTTTCTGTTACAATTAAAATAATAGCTCATTATAGTTGGCTGCTTCCAAAGTGCCTTATGTGCATTCTCTCATTTAATCATCACAACAACTCAATGAATTAGGAAACATTAATATTCCCATCTGATCACTGAGAAATCCAAAACACAGAGAGTAACTTGCCTAAGGTCACCCAGCTAGTAAGTGATGGAACTGGGATATGGACGTCAGATTATGTGATTCCAGAACTCAGAACACTCTGAGTTCAAGAGCATGAATGCATCTCCTGCTTTGCTTGGGCACATGTGGGTTTTATTTCAGGTTGGTGAACGTTTATTGAGGACTTCTGGGTACAAGGGGTTGTGGTTATGACTATAGAGAAAACTAATCTAATTAAGGTATAGTCCCTGTCTTCAAGGAGTTTTCAGATCTGTGTACCATGAACAATGGTTGAAATGTGTATGTACTTTCCTCCAAGGACCCTGTATAAGGTAATACTCAATGCTATAATGAAAGATCCAAAAATAGGAATTGACTTAAAGATAAGAGAGGTTTATTTCTCACTCATCAAAAGTCCAAAATGTTCTTAGTTGGCAGTCTTGTCAACTCCAAATAGTGATTGAGGCTCTTTATTGTTAGCCCATAGTTTCCAAGAGCTCCATGCTTGTCTACATCAAACCGTGGAAGAAAAACAAGCATAGAAGATGATACGTGGGAAGTTTTATGGGGTTGGAAGGGACATGGCCCATTCCCAGTCCATTCATATACCATTGTCTAGAACTCAGTCATACTTCAAGGGAATGTCACTATAACGGAAGCTGGGAAATGTCTGATTGTGTTTAGAAGGAAAGTGAAATGATTGCTGGCCAACCAGTCTCTGACAGGGACCCCCAAATACCTTTTTCAAATTTCAGTATGGACATTACCATCTTGTACTGATTGCTGGTTCTTTCTCTGTTGTCCTTGGAGCTAAGTCTTGGTCTTCTATGCTAAGATTGCTACTCATTAAGATACCTTCATGGTAACTTTTTATGGGATTGTAGTTCTCTCTTAAGCTTTTTGGGTTTTTTTGAGACAGAGTCTCACTGTGTCACTCTTGGTAGAGTGCCATGGCATCACAGCTCACAGCAACCTCAAACTCTCGGGCTTAAGCAATTCTCTTGCCTCAGCTTCCCAAGTAGCTGGGACTACTGGCTCCTGCCACAATGCCCAGCTATTTGTTTTTGTGCGTGTGTGTGTGGCAGTTGTCATTGTTGTTTTAACTGGCCTGGGCCTGGTTCGAACCCGCCTATCTCAGTGTATGTGGCTGGTGCTCTACCCACTGAGCTATGGGCACCGCCATCTCATAGGCTTCGTTGCTGCTCCAAATCTTGTTTCTCTTGATGGACGTCATGGGTATTAGCACCCATACTTTGTTGGCTAGGCTCTTACAATGTAGATTTGTTTTCGAAAAGGAGCTGAGTCATATTTGGCTGTCTCGGTGGAGGCATTCAGATGTGAGTGATCTGTTACAAGGACTCTCATGAGCTTGGGTGTTCACTGAGGGGCCTCTGTTGGCTGTGCCCACAGTCCTGTGGCTTGGGACCTTGGCAGATTCCATATCATCGCATTGGATAGTTTTCTCTTACCTTTCTAGGAAGCTCATCTGTAAAACCGCCCAGTTGTTGACTTTGTTGTTGCTGTTGGTAAAAAATACATGAAGCTTCAGCCAGATGCAGTGGTGCACACCTGTGGTCCCAGCACTTTGGGACACCCAGGTAGGAGGATTGCTTAAGGCCAAGAGTTTGAGACAAGCCTGTGCAACATAGTGAGACCCCCCTTCTCTACAAAAAGAAAAAAATATTAGCCAGGCATGGTGGTACACATCTGTAATCCCAGCTACTTCGGAGGCTAAACCGGGAGAATCCCTTGAGCCCACAAGTACAAGCTTGGGCAACAAAAACAAAACTCTATCTAAAAAAAAAAAATGGATTAATTAAAAAGTATAATATTCAAACGTTGAAAAAGAAGTAGAGAATAATATAGCAAACATTTGTGTATACATTCATTCATTCAGTGTATCAGGCCCTGTTCAAGGGTCTGGGACATCACAGTAAACAAAACAAAAAAAAGTCCCTGTTCTCAGGAACTAATAGTCTAGCAGTAGAGATAGCCAAAATGGGCTCGGCGCCTGTGGCTCAAGCCGCTAAGGCGCCAGCCACATACACCTAAGGTGGCGAGTTCGAATCCCCAGCCTGGGCCCGCCAAACAACAATGATGGCTGCACCCAAAAAATGGCCAGGCGTTGTGGCGGGCGCCTGTAGTCCCAGCTACTTGGGAGGCTGAGGCAGGAGACTCGCTTGAGCCCAGGAGTTGGAGGTTGCTGTGAGCGAGATGCCATGGCACTCTACCCAGGGGGACAGCTTGAGGCTCCGTCTCAACAACAACAAAAAAAGAGATAGCCAAAATGAATGAATGGATGGATGAAAAATCTAGTGTTAAATGATAATGAGAGCTGCAGAAAAAAAAAAAATAAAGCAGGAAAGAGTATAGGCAGGGGGGAGCTGGAAGCCAGGAGAGACTTACTGGGGAAGGTGATGTCTGAATGAGGACCTAAAGGAGGTAAGCAAATGAACTATAGGATACCTAGGGGGAGAGAGTGCCAGGCAGCAGGCCCAGCAAGTGCAAAGGCCCTGAGGGTGACCGATGTCCGGCATCTTTTGTGAACAGTGATGAAGAGGCTGAAGTAAGTGACAAAAAGAGTAGGGAGAGTTGAGCAGAGAGAGATGATGGAGTGACCTGCTATCAAAATGAAACCTCTCTCATCCCCCGTGTCTGCTTCTCTAGCCCTGTTTCTCTACCTCCCCATCCAGAAACACTTCTCTGTATTTTCTGTTTATCATTTCCATGAATGTATTTATCCCTTGACTACTTAAGTATATAAAAAATATACTATAGTTAATATACTATAACAAATGGGTTAACATGCGGAAGAGGTCGACATAAGGGACTAGGCCTACTGTACTGTGTGCATGTCTGGTCTATGAAAATTAGGTCAACTTACAGTGGTCCACATAGGGCGTTGGTCACCTATGGAGGTTCTATTGCCTATGATACTGTTTGGCAAACTGGACTTCTCTCTACAAATTTTTAAAAAATGTTACAACTCGCTTTTTATGCTCACCAGGAAACTAATCTGATTAACAAAAGTAGTTCTCATTCATCCATTTTCACAGCTGTATATTATTCAGTGGTATGAATATTCTACCATGAATTTATTCATTTGGATTGTTTCCAGCTTTGGGCTATTTTGAACCAAGCTGTCCCCTCTTTATTGCGAGTGAATGTCTCTAGGGCATATACCCAGGAGTGGAATTGCTGAGTCGTGTACTATATGCATCCTCAGCTTCACTAGATATTGCCAAATTGCTCTGCAAAGTAGTTGTGCCAGTTCATGCTCCCTGGGGGCTGACTTGCTGGTGAGGGATGGCTTGACCTTGCTGGAAGAAAGGGGCTTTCAACACTTTTTTTTTTTTCCATTACATAGTTCTTGCAGCAGCTTAGGGAAGCTCATATACTGTTTAGCACATAGTTGAAGGCAGCCCTTCAATAGGTCATTTTGTCAGTTGGATGTTTGTATCTATTCTCTGCTTATCACAGGGTAACTCTTATAGTTTCCTGATATCTAATGAGACTCTAGAGGAGAAATTCTTCATCCAGAACAGATAGGTCCTAAGGATGGAAGCTCATAGTTGGGATTAATGAACCTACCCAATGGAAAGCAAAAATTATGGGTATATTTGTCTGTTCTATAGTTTTCATTAGATTCTCAGGGGCTCCTGACCTTACTACTATTCTAGAGTCTATTCCTTTCTAATCCCCATCTCTTTTCTTTTTTTTTTTTTTTCATCCTGCATTCACTCCACTTGCTTTTCTTGCTGTTATTTCTTCAGTAATCAACCATCTTTCCTTATTGTCTGGTGGTTCTGTCTTTTTCAAGTCAGGCACATAGCTCAAATTTCATTACTTCAAATTCCAAGGGGCCATTTAGTCTCCTGTTGGTTTATAAGCTATAAACGGGGAGAGAGAAACTTAAAAAGTCCTGCAGACCAAGCCTTCTGCTCAAAGTCAATGATAGGAAAAAGCAATGAACACCTAATTCCGCGTTTCAGGGAGAGGATGAGAGTGTATTAATTTGATACCAAGACAATGATGACTTTAATGAACACTTTCTGATTAAGTCATTGTCTTCTCACAGTCCAAAGCAAACCACAGTATTAAAACTTCATTCATTTTTTTGTAGACTGCCAAGGTTTCTGCCACCTTCATGTGTGAAGTTTGGTGGCAAAGAAGCTTTGTCTGCTCCAAGCCTCAGAGAAATTCTAACTTTGCAATTTTATCAAACCCCTTTGAGCCATGGTTTCATTTTATTTGTGCTCTGATCATTAAACTGAAAATGTGTCTGAGGAGGATTTCAGAAGCTTGGCTGTATTTCTGAGATGATGGAACTTTTACTGTAATGCTCAAATATATATAAACATCAAAGAGATCAAATAACATAATTGTGCATGTTAGGAAAAGAGAATGTGAACCTCACCAGGGTAGGGATGAAGACTGGACCAGTAGGTGCTCAGTAAAAATCAGTGGTTATTAAGGTGGAGAGTGGTAACCCTTGTGATAATGAGTGTTCTGGAAAATTTACTAAGCTATTTAAGGAGATGGGGACCATTCCATTGATAGCGACAGTCAAATAGTCTTGGAGTCTGTGGCATAACCTGAACGTCAGATGAGACATAAGACTAATGAGCTTTGGGTCCTTGCCAACTCTGACATTTTGTGATTCTGAAAGCAAAGGTGCCCTTTTGGAAGATCTTATAAACTTCCTAGGCTTTGTTGAAGATCAGAGACAAGGAAAAGACCCAAGTATTCGGGGACCAGCAGGGAAGGATATTGACTTTGATCCCCAGAGCATCATTGAATTTTAGGATTGAATGGACTCAGGCAGGTCCAACCCCTTTAGTCGACTAGAAGAGACTAAGACACAAAGAGGCCAAGGAATTTCCCCAAAGCCACACTGAGATGGTGACAAGTCAGAGATCTTCCAGAATAAGAAAATATCTTCATGTCAGGGAGCCTGGAACTGTGGTTTCAGGGGGCAGTGGAGGTTGTATAAATGATTAATGTGACCCCTTGGATTTTGTCACCAGAGCTCAGTCCTGTTTTCATTCTTCCTGTCCCTGAGTAGCCTGTGGCCTCTGTTTAAAGAAATTGAAAGGTAGCCTAAGAGAATAATCCCATTTATTCCCTTTTTTATTAGATAAGTAGAGAAACCAGACCTAAGTGGTCAAATGTCTTGATCAGAGGCACACACTTCTTATGCTGTCTCTCCTTCGTGATTGGTTGAACAGGCACATGTACTCCTCACCTTCTTTCCTCACCTCACCTCCCATGCAGGCACTCTGAGTTGCCTGCACATACAAACAGCATCCAAAAAACAACAACCACAAAACACAAGCAGCATTCTAACCCTCCAGGACCAAAAACAGCTCCTACAAATACCAGCTGAATTTTATTTTAACGTCTCTCTGCAGCAATTTCTCCCTCAGTAGATCAGTCATCCTTGGTACCAAAAGGTTTCTCCACTGTGGCATAGGTGCTTTTGACATTTTCAACCAGAGTTGTGTCATTGAGCAAATATCATTCTTTTCATTGTTCAGGGCATTTTGTTGTCATGATAGTTGCTGAACCATGTTTCGTCAGGACCCACCTCACTTCCTGGCAGCAGGAGCTAGTTTCTCCCACCTTCCAGCAACACTGACAGTAATGATAATGATGTGAACTAGGGCCTTGGTTGTCATTCTCACCATTTATCGAACACTTACTATGTGCCAGGCACTGTATTAATAGCATTATTTACATTATCTCATTTCAGCCTCACAAGCCTTTTTGCAGATGCATCTGAGTCTCAGAGAGATTAAGCCTCTTGCAAGGGGCCCTACAGCTAGTAGTGAGGGTGCATCAGGATCACAGCTACTCTGCTAGGACACTGTTCTAAAACTGGGATAACACTGGGCTCAAGTTAAGTTCAGACAAAGTCTGCCTAGCATCCTTATGAATATGCTGTGTTATTAATAATAGTGGCAACATTGGTAAAACAGAACTTAGTAAATGTTTACAACATGATACATTATATAGATGTACATGTGCCCAGTTAATCCTTACAACCTTCTAAGTATTATTAGCATTTTACAGATGAAGAAACTGAGGCTCAAAATGATAAAGTAACTTACCCAAAGTCACCTACTGCCTTAGTCCGTTTTCTGTACCTGAAATTGGGTAATTTATAAAGAAAAGTAAGTTATTTCTTACAGTTATGAAGGCTGAGAAGTCAAGGGTAATGGGCTACATCTAATGGGAGCCTTCTTGCTGATAGGGACACTCTGCAGAGTCCAAGATAATATAGCACATTGCATGGCGAGGGTCCAGGGGTACTAGCTCAGGTCTCTCTTCCTCTGATAAAGCAACCAGTCTCACTCCCATGATAACCCATTAATCCATGAATGGATTGATACATGTATGAGGTCAGAGCTCTCATGACCCAACCAGCTCTTAAAGGTCCCACACCTCAATACTGCCACTGTAGGGATTAACTTTTAACATGAGTTTAGAGGAAACAGGCATTCAAACCATGGCATCTACCTCATAAGTGGTAGATCTAGGGTTCAGACTCAGGCTGATGTGGATTAAGAATCCATTTTCTTGAATCTTACTGTTTCTTTAAAGTCAACTTTGCCAGAGAAACAAACTTGAGAATTTGAGTAGAGTTCTCTGGGGTGGAAAGTCGGAGGGATACTTCCTCTTCTTCCCCTGTTTTGAGTTTCATGGCACATGGGAGAAAACATATGCAGAAGAAATTTCAAGAAATGGGAGATTGATGTCGTAAAGTGATTAAGACCCAGGTTTCAAAGTCAGAGGAAACTCTGCCAGATATGACCTTGAGAACGTGAGTGAATCTGTTTAGTTTTCTCACCTGGAAAAGGAGGGCAGTCATAGTATCTACCTCTTAAGAGCTGTGGTGGGGATTAGAGAAGGTGATGTAAGTGGAAGATTTTGTGAACTGAGGCTCTGGACCTTTCTAAGGATCTCACAAGTGAGAGTTGGTGAACTAAAAGGGAAAAAATTAACACAAATGCTTTGGGGAGCATGTGGTAGATGATGCAAATTCTCCACCCCTGTTTATCCAGCCGGGTTTACCTGCAGCTTCAGTGGGAAGTTCCCATGCATGCCAACCTCTTAGCACCTCCATTACTCCCATCTCTCTACATCTCTGTTGAAGGGCCTTCTCTGGCATCACAGAGTTTGCTCAGCCCACGTTCCAGATGCTTAACATCCCCAGGAGCATCCCTCAACCAGTGAGCTAGGGAGTCTGTGTATAAATACCCTGGCTTCCCCATATCTCAGTGAGAAAATTGGGAGGTATGTTATACAGCATCACAGAAGCTCCTCAGTAAAATTGGATCCTGATTGCTCGCCGTGAAACCCGTCACTAGTGCAGTCACCCCTCCTCCCCGCCTAGTTCCTCACTTGTAATTCCTTGGATCACTTCCTAAATCAACCACCTGTACCCCAGCCCTTGTCTTGGGGTCTGCTTTCAGAGGATCCAAAACTAATCCAGGCAGCAAAAGTTGGACGCATAGCGCGTTACAGGTTTCAGGACCCTGGACAGCATCCAAACACACCTGATTGTCCTAACGGGTCTCTTCCCTCCCTCCGCCCCCTACTGCGGTGGAGGACTGAGTAAAGGCCAGATGGCCAGGTGACGTTGTTCCATACTAAGCTTCTTGGCCATTTTCCCTGTGGGCCTGGAGAAGAATTTACCAACCATCTCTCCGCAGGTTTGGGGGCTGATCGAGGTCTTGTCCTCTCAAATTGCTATGACAAATGCCAGCCTGCCTCCAGAGGGGCATCTGGCAACTGCTTCTGCAGTTTGCAGGGCTAATGACTCCTCTCCTCTCACCAGGGCAGGGAGGTGGCTTCCTGACAGGCAGAGGAAATCAGCAGAACGGGAAGCAGGTGGGTGCCTCAGGCCAAGGCAGAGATCACCAAGCCAGAGACACTGTGCTTTGCTTTATTCAGGAAGGTGGTAAAGGACCTGGAGATAACATGCTGAGGCAGAGGTTGTAGGAACTAGGTAGTCCCTCCTCTCTCTGGAAAGAGTTAAATCCTTAACTAGAGATGAAAGGCCCTCACCTTCAGTTGGGTTGTGTAGTCAAGTGGTAAAGCTGAGATTTGGGTTAGGTGTGGTGGCTCACACCTGTAATACCACTACTCTGGGAAGCTGAGATGGGAGAACTGCAGGAGTTTAGGATCATCCTGAGCAAGAGTGAGACCCATCTCTGCAAACATAATAGAAAAATTACCCCTCTGTGTTGGTGGGTGTCTGTAGTCCCAGCTACTCAGGAGGCTTAGGCAGGAGGATCCCTTGAGTCCTGAAGTTTGAGGTTGCAGTGAGCTGTGATGGTGCCACTGCACTCTAGCCCAGCTGACAGACCAAGACTCTCTTTAAAAATGCTGAGATTTGGAGGTTTCTGGGAAAATCAAAGCACCTTGTTTATAGACTTGTCTATTACACTCAGCCCATTGATGGTCAAATCCAAACTTGAGGCTTTAATTAATCCTGTGCAGCTGTTCCCCAAACTCAAATCTCCAGCTTGGGCCTCTCTTTAAGTCTTCATTTGGTGATGGTTCTCAGGCATCTCGTACTCAGATGTCCAAAATGGAACTCCAGAACACCCCTCTAATATGACATCTTCCTATTATTCCATGTCAGTAGATGGCAGCTCCCTACATCAAGGGGCTCAGTCCAAAAATTTTGATGCTACTCTTTTTCTTGCCTACTCCACGTCTAATCCTTTTATAAATTATAAATCACGTAAGCTCTGACTTTAACATATTAACAGGATCTCACCATTTCTCCAACCTCCACTGGGAAGAGCCAACTGAGCCTTCATCATTTCTCAGCGGGGTTGTTGCAACAGATTCCTCCTGGGTCTCTTTCCTTCTGTCCTCCTCCCCCACAGCCTATTACCGACAGCCGGAATGATCCTTTTAACACAAAAAATTAGATCAAATCGCTTTCCTACTCACATCCTTCAGGTGGTTCCTGCTTCATTCAGCGTAGAGGCCAAAGTGCTCATGGTCGCTTACACATACACAAAACTTTGGTTGCCAAATCAAAGCTTTTTAAGCCTGAAGAATGTATTTGATACTCTCTAGGCTATAAGGTCTCCAAAACAGGTTTGCATGTAGGTGTATTACACACACCAGCTGCCTGGTTCAGTGTGCAACCTGCACAACCATACCACAAGACACAATCTGCCTTATCTCTTCCCACCTTCATTGTCCAGCACAGTCCTTGCTTTTCCTTGAATACTTCAGGCAATTTTCCACCTCAGGACCTTTGTACTGGTAAGTTCCCATCTGCCTGGTGTGCTCCTATTCCTTGATCTGTTTGATCCACTCACTGACCTTCAGCTATAATTTCAACACTTTGCCAACACTTCATGTTCTCTTTTTTCAGTTTAGATTTTTGTCTATGCACTTAACACTTGCTGACAATCTAGATATTTTACTTATTTACATTATTTTTTGCTTGTCTCCTCCACTAGGAGGCCAGAAGATAGGAATTTGGTCTCTTCTGCTCTTGATTGTGTCTCTAGTGGCTAGAAGAGCGTCTTCCTCAGAACAGGTGTTCAGTGTTCTTTCACTGATGACCTCCCATTGATTAGGGCAAGTTCATAGTAAAATAAACTGATCTTTAGGCAGAGAAAGCCTTGCCAGAGCAGGCATCCATGTCAGCTGATCTAGATGAGAGGGTGCAGTTTTGGAAGACAAGTTGGATACGCTCACTTAAACCATTGCATATACCATAGCTAGAATATGCCTGATTGTAGTCCTAATCCCGTAGTTGTGGGGTGTTTTATGTGCTGTAGCTCTGAGTAAACTAAAATGCCTTTGAAATCTCCTTTTTTAGCAGTTTTGTACTAATAAGGTAGCACAAATACGAGCAGGTTTGTGCAGAATATGGGAAGTATGTCTGAACAGGAATGTGTTCTCATACGTGAGCCTGCTGTGTATGGTTGTGCAGGTTGCACACTGAACCAGGCAGCTGGTGTGTATCACTCATCTACATGCAAACCTATTTTGGCAGTGGTTCTCAACCTTCCTGATGCTGCAGCCCTTTAATACAGTTCCTGTGGGTCACGACCCACAGGTTGAGAACTGCTGCCCTAGACTATCAAATACATTAGGCTCAGGAGTCCTTTCAGGCTTAAGAAGCTTTGATTTTAGCAATCAAGGTTCTGTGTATGTGTGTGTGGTTCTGAAGACACATAGGGCGTGGATTATCTTGTTTTCGCTGTTTACAGGCACATTTTGAAGGTCACCAAAAAAATTTTAGGACATAAAATTCTAGCATCAGTGGCAGAGACAGGAAAGAAATCTCAGACTCTTAAGTCCTGCTCTAGGCACTAAAGTGTGACTGGTGGTGTTTCAGAAACCGTGGAAGAAAAGCCAAATGGTTTTAGAGATGAGTCCTATGTTAAAAGGTACTCAGCGTGCTTAACAACCCAGGTGCTTCTTGTGTAGGTAACGCTAAATGAAAGGGCAGTGTACACAGACGTGTAGGAAGCACGGTGGCTAAGACGAGGGGCTTCAGCTCCATTGTTTCTGAGCTGTGTGACTTTTGAAAAGTTACTATACTTGAATCTTAGTTTCTTCATCTGGAAAACGGGAGTAATAATGCTCCCTGCCTTGTAGAGTTGTTTTAAAACTTGAATGAGTTCATGGCTGACACGCGTTTAGCCAGGTTTATAGATGGTGTTTACTAGCGAATGTTCTAAAGAAAAATGAAAGGATTTGGTACTTTGGGCCTCAGCTTCTTCCTCTGTAAAATGGGAAAAATAATTGTACCTACCCCAAAAGGTAAGATTCACTGAGATAATACACGTAAGGCACTTAGAACAGAAATTGGCACAGAATAAGTACTCAGCAATGTTAGCTATTATAAGACTAATAACTATAATTATATTGATGATGGTAATTATTACTACTTCTCTAGGCCCAGTTCCATAGACCAGTTAGTTAACTGTAGAGAACATCTGCTGCTGTTTTTTGGGCACCCAATCAATATCCAACCTCCTCCCCCAATTTGGGGAAAACCCTCCCCTTTGTGTGAACTCCTATTGGATCATGGGACCCCATAGTCCTTATAAATTGAAAGCAAAGGGCATTTTTCCCTCTTCTCATCTCCTGATAGTCAAGGCATGTGAATTAAACTCAACCTGTTGCATACTTCCCTACCCAGAAATTTGAAAATGGACTAAGTGACTCAAACTTGGGGGGACGGTCTGGATTCCTTTGTGGCAGCTTATTGTAGTGGGGATTAGTCTGACCACATTCTTCCTGCCTGTTTTCCAAGCCCCCACTTCTGGCCTGCTGTTGATAATCTGAGAGTTTCCTAAAGGTCCCTTTTATGACTAAGACAGCCAGTTACTTTCTTGTTTTTGCAACCAGAAACTCAAACTGACCCTGAGACAAAGGTTTAAGGTCAAATGGTTTGTTTGGAGATATCAGAAAACATAATAAAGGCAACAGTGATAGGGGACAGTGAGAAAGAGAAGAGAAGGCAGCCAGTAGAGGGTGCCTTAGCGGATGAGCTGCTGCTGTCAGCAACTGGAGTTTTAGCCCTCCGGGGAACTCTGGGAGGCTGTGAACACACCTGTCAGAGTTAGCCCACCTGAGTGGAGAAAATCCTTCTCAGATCAGGTACAAGCTCTCCGGCTTTCCTAACATTTGGGCTGAGCATTCTTCCTGTGGCAGGAATGCCATAAATGTTGACTGTGAGCAGTGTGGGGCTTGGACACAACTCTGACAGTGGGTGCCTCACTCAGAACGCTTATCCAGTCCTGCCCTGAATTGTAGCTTAGCCACTTAGGTCTCCTGGTGAAGCATTTTGAGGATTAGCTCCTCTCTGGATTTCAGCAACAAGAAGGAAATAAGACTCACCCTATTGACCCCAAATGGGAAAGGTGACCAACTAACTGTTCTATAAGAAAGAGATAAATTAGGAACAACTGAAATCCAGGCCCTAGTCCTTTGGGAAGTTTTGGTTCTTTGATATTCTGGAGGTAGAACTCTCTCTCTCCTTTCTGACCTAGTGGGTCACGGATTTCTGTTCAGGAAAAAGCAGAGGTCATAGTGAATTAAAGGCGAGCAGGATCTATGTAGGATCTAGCCTGGGGAGTGGGAATGACTTAGGAATATTTTTTATTGTCTTTGGCTGGTGACAATGAGTAGAATTCATTCCAGAAAGAGAGAAATAAGCAAACTGGGCTTGTCTCACTGTGAAGTAAGAATTGGGTCATCCAAGTAGCCTCTACATAGGAAATGGCACAACACCCCATATGTTCATGCCTGCAAAAAGAAAGAAGTATAGTTCCTGTATTGCTATTGAGAAGTCCTGAGTGGCCCAAAAGTG
Source organism: Otolemur garnettii (assembly GCF_000181295.1). NCBI lineage: Eukaryota > Metazoa > Chordata > Mammalia > Primates > Galagidae > Otolemur > Otolemur garnettii. The sequence goes on from NW_003852522.1 coordinate 1,182,969, forward strand.
GGGAAACATTTGAAGGATGTATTTGGAGTATGTTCATCAGCAAGTAACAGAAAATCCAAATCACAGAAGCTTAAGCAAAAAGGGGCTTATCTTTTTCACATTATAAAAAGTCCAGGATGGTTGTTGGTTGCCATTGGCCAGCATCTCTGTGATTTCCCTTTACCTCAGGTTTGCAGAATGGTTGCTGAAGCTCCAAGCATCACATCCCATTCAAGGCAGGAAGAGGCCACCTCTGCCAATTTTTGTATTAGGCAAAGTAAAAACTTTTCTAGAAACCATCCATCAATCTCACTGGCCAGAAATATGTCACATGGCCACATTTAGCTCCAAGGGATCCTGGGAAAGCATTTTGCTTTTGTTCCCATTCTAGAGACTGTTCTAATTTTTTATTTTACATATGGTTAGAAGTCAGGACATTTTATCTTAAGACTCTATCTAGAGCAGCAGTTCTCAACGTGTGGGTCATGAGCCACAGGAACTGTGTTAAAGAGCCGTGGTATTAGGAAGGTTGATCCACTGATCTAGAGGATCACCTGAGGCCAGGAGGTCAAGGTTACAGTGACCTATATTCAGGCCACTGCACTCCAGCCTGGGCAACAAAGCAAGACCCTGTATAAATGAATGAATGAATGAATAAATAAATAAATCTGTCTTAATTTACCTGAAATTCATCTCTTCTGTATGCCTCTTCACATCAGTTATATTTTGCCATAATAGGGCTGCATAACAAACAGCCTCAAGAGCCAAAGGCTTAAAATGACAAGCAGTTTTTAAGCTCATGATTTAGAAGGATGGCAGTTTAGGCTAGGCTCAGCTGGGTGTTTCATCTGGTTTCAGTTGAGCTTGTTCATGCAATCCTGATCAGCTCTGGATCAGCTGGGTGGTTCTGCTGTTTGGTCAATAGCTGGCTGGAGGCTAACCTAGGATGGCCTCAGCTGGAATGACTATGCTCTCTACTCTGTGTGGCTCTCATCCCCCAGCAAGCTAGCCTGAGCTTGTTCACCTGGAAGCGGCAGGATTCTAAGAGAACAGAATCGGCCTTCTTGAGGCTACACCATCACTTTGGCTGCTGTTGGCTAGAGAAAGCAACGAGTCCTAACCAGATTTCAGGAGTGGGGCAGCATGTCCCATCTCTTGGTGGGAGAGACAGTGCAGTCACGTTGCAAAGGGTGTGTGCATACAGAAAGTTATCCATCCCTGACTCTAGGAATAAATGGGATGACGTGTTATTACTGTGTCACTCACACCATGATAGGGAAAGAGAATGTCAGCAAAAACTCCTCTGAGGGCCTGTCATAGAAAAAGTGGAGATGACACAGCCTCTTCAGATGCTCCAGCTTTTATCAAATCTCACCATGATATCTGAGCTCTGAACCCTCACGGGCAGCTGAAGCAAGAGAACAGATTTCTTGCCTGCCATGCTGACCTGATGTAGTTCACAGCCGTGCGGCCTGGCTCCCTCTGTCAGCTGGGGCTTTTGATTTCGATTTTTGAAAGGTCACCTGCTTCTGATCAGAGCTGGATGGAAACCTCACTCAGACTCCATTGGCTCAGGGAGCAGAGTTCAGGCTGGCGGGCATCTGTGTAGACACCTTAGCTTTTCTCCCTCCCACTCCATCTCTTCTGTTTTGTTTCTGCCTTTTTTCTCCCCTAGCCACCTCTGTCTCTTCTTCCCTCCTGCAGTGCCAGGTTTATAAGAAGCCAGACCAGTGGTGAGCCTCAGAAAGCCTTCCCACAGCTTCATGAATATTGCCCATAGGTAGGGAAAACAAAGCTCAGAGAGGGGAAGTCACTTGTCCAAGAAGATAAGCTCTATAGCTAAGATTTGTATTTAGCTTGCTTGTTTGTTTAGACACAAGGGCTTGCTCTGTCACCCAGCTTGAAGTGCTGTGGCACAATCGTAGCTCACTGCGGCTGCCAACACCTGGGCTAATGCCATCCTCCTACCTCAGCCTCAGAAGTAGCTAGTACTATAGGTGTGTGCTACCATGCCTGGCTGATTTTTAAAAATTTTTTTAGAGACAAAGGTCTTCCTAGGTTGCCCAGGCTGGTCTCAAACTCCATGATTCAATCAATTCTTCTGCTTTGGCCTCCTGAAGTTCTGAGATAATAGGCATGAACAGCTAGCCCAGAGCCAAGATTTATTTTATTTATTTATTTATTTATTTGAGACAGAACCTCAAGCTATCCCCCTGGGTAGAGTGCTGTGGCATCACAGCTCACAGCAACCTCCAACTCCTGGGCTCAAGCGAGTCTCCTGCCTCAGCCTCCCAAGTAGCTGGGACCACAGGCGCCTGCCACAATGCCTGGCTATTTTTTTGGGTTGTAGCTGTCATTGTTGTTTTGGCGGGCCTGGGTTGGATTCGAACCCACCACCTTACGTGTATGTGGCTGGCGCCTTAGCCACTTGAGCCACAGGCGCCAAGCCTAGAGCCAAGATTTAAACACAGCTCTGTCTCCACTGCAGAGCCAGGCAACCTTCTGTCCACTGTCACATTTGAGAGGGAGGAGGTGAGGAAAGGGATGCCAGCCTCCTCCATTAGCAGCATCTGCTTCCTCACCCCAGGGCCTTTGCACATGCTGTTTGCCTGTGTCTGGAATATGCTCTCTCCTCTGAATTTGGCTCACTCTTACTCAGGCAAAATATTTAAAGTATTTAATGTCCAGAGTGGCATGGGCACTGGCCAGTTAGAAAGGAGGCTTCCCATATTGTGACACACGTGTACTCTTTGTTTGCTGCATTGTGGGGGAGACCCAGGGTTATTTAAGGGAAGTCAAGGCGCCAAGGGGGGCACGCTCAGAGCTCACAGAAATACCACATACCTGTTCATTGATATTATCTCTTTCTTCCTCCAGGAAGCCTTCCCTAACTTCCTCACCCAATACCCACTATGATGCCAGCTTATATCCCTTCTTTTTGGCTATTTGATGGCATCTGTGTGAACCCTCTCAATGTTGTTTATTTGGCTGATCATCTCTCTTCTTCCTCTGGAGGATGAAGACCTAGCCCAGATCCTAGTACAAAACCTGAGAATAGTGATCAATAAAGATTTATAGAATGAAAAAGTGAATAAATAAATGAATGAATGGGTTCATAGCTGGTGGTAGAGGGAACCACACCTTTTTATGAGCTTGCCCAGGTATTGCTGAGAGGTAGACATGAGGAATTGGATTGGCCTTATTGGTGGCGGGAGAGAAGCAGCAGAGGGCATCTGGCCTGCTCCAGGTGGGATCAGGGGCAGCTGCGATTCCCCTCTTATCTGGTTTCACCCTGGGGGCTTAAGGGGGCTTTCTGAGGTGCCTTGAACTTTGAGAGTGGTGAGGGCTTCAAAAAAGCAGAGGGCTGGGGTTACCAGTCCTTAATTTTTCATTCTCTTGTCCTTCTAGGAAGGAGCAAAAGCTTGCATGTTTTTTAAATTGTAGGTTCAATACCAAAGCTCTGTAAAAAAGAACTGGGCCCTGGAGTCAGACAATCATGGGCCTTCCCAGGGCCCAGCTGTGTGACCTGAGACAGTTACAATAAACACTGACATTCACTGAGAACTTTTGCCCAGTGCTATTCTCAACATGTTGGGTAAACAATCTTGTTTAATCCTCCAAGCATATTCTTTGGGGAGGTATTGTTGTCCCTAATTTCAGCTAGGAAAATGAGGATAGGCTGACAGAGGTCATCTCCACTGTTCTGCTGACCTCTGGAGACTTATTGTCTTTCTGAGCCTCAGTTTCCTTGTCTGTAAAATGGGGTCATTGTACCTATTTCACAGGGCAAACAAAAGTGTCAATAATAACAGTTCCCTATACTCCCATCTACTCAGGAGGCTGAGGCAGGAGTATCCCTTGAGCCCAAGTGTTCAAGGCCAACCTGAGCAACATAGTGAGACCTTGTCTCTAAAATAATAATAATAATGATGGTGAGCATGGGTATAAGATATGCTATGGCCAGGTTGTGTCCTAAGGGTTTTTCAGGGATTACCTTATTCGGTCCCCATTTCCCCGTTTTATAGATGAGAAAACCGAGGCTCAGAAAAGACTTCCCAGATAGCTAGAAGTGGCAGAATTGGGATTTAAATGAGGAAGCCTGGCTTCAACATGGAAGCTGTTAACCACCATGCTCAATAAATGGAGTGGAGGTTGGTGATTCTATGGCTGGATACACAGCAACTGTTCCGTTGCTAATAATAATAATTCCTGTCATCTGTTAAGCACTTGCTCTTGCTTGTGGCCATCTGAGCCCTTTTCAAGGATTCCCCCATTGGTGCTTCATAGCGATTCTGAGGTTGGGGCTCTTACTACCTCCATTTGCAGGTAATATTCCGAAGCCCAGCTTGACAATCTGACCTGCACCCCCAAGCCACATCACGCTTGCCTCAACCCAACTGAGGCCTCCATTCAAGGCTATGGATACAAACCTATTTGCATGTCCCTGGGGCTCCATCCTCTTCAGGTGACTTTCTTTTTAGACTGACAAATAAATGATATATATTTATGAGATACAATGTTAGGTTTTGGGATAAGTGTTTACATTGTGGAATGATTAAGTCACCCTAATCAACATATCCATCATCTCATGTACCTTTGTTTTTTAGTGAAAACATTTAAAATCTACTCTTTTAGCAATTTGGAAACATCCAATTTGTTATTATTAACTGTGGCTGCCACAGTATGCAATAGATCTCCAAGACGTATTCCTCTCATCTAAGTGAACCTTGTATCCTTTGACCAACAACTCCCCAATCCCAGCCCTTAGCCCCTGGTAACCACCATTCAGTTCTCTGCGTCTGTAAGTGAAACTTTTTTAGATTCTATTTGTAAGGGAGATCATGCAATATTTGTCTTTCTGTGCCTGCTTTATTTCACTTAGCACAGTGTCCTCCAGGTTCATCCATGTTGTCCCCCAAAGTGGAATTTCTTTCTTTTTAAATGAGACATAGTATTGCCTGTGTTTTCTTGATTCATTCACACGGATGGACACAGGCTGCTTCCATATCATGGCTATTGTGAATAGTGCCACTATGAACACGGGCATGCAACTCCTTTTGAGGTATTGGATTAAGTACGGCTCTGCCAAGAGACCTGTTCCTCCAGATATGAGGAGCTCTATTTCACCCTCCCCAGTGAGTCCAGAAACCTTCCTCTGTGCCTTTTTTTCTCAAGCCATCACAATCAATCTATTAGCACATTTTATTGGCTCTACCTTCCTAATCTACTGAGAATCTACCCACCTCTCATGTCCTTCAGTGCCCCACCCTGGCCAGGCCACCATCAGTTGTTGCCTGGACTAGACCAGTTGCCGCTGACCTCGTTTCTTAACTTCTGCCCTTGCCCTCCCCTGGAGTCTGTTTGCCACACAGCAGCCAGAGGGTGCTTATAAGCACCTGCAGTAGGACCTATCTCTGCTCAGAATCCTCCAAAGCTCCCCCTCACTTGGAGAAAAAGCCTGAGTCCTCCCAGAGCCCCCAACGCCCACATGCTCTGCCTCTGTCACCTTCCTGTACCCTAGTATTTCCACTATCCTTGCTCACTCAGCACCAACTACACAGGTCCCCTTCACACTGTCTCTCACACACACCAGGCACATTGTAGCCTCAGGGCCTTTGCACAGGCTGTTCCTTCTGCCTGGACTGCTCTTCCCCCAGATATCTACTTAGCTCTGCCCTGCTTCCTTTCATCTTTGCTTGAATGTCCTTCAAAGGTGTAACTGTCCTGGCCCCACCCTGACACCCCTCTCCTTCCTTCTTGGCTTTATTTCCCTCTATACCTCTGATGACCATATGCTAAACCATATTTGTTTATATTTTGTTGATTATTATCCATCTCCAACAATAGAGTGCCAGCTCCCTGACGGCAGGGGCTTTTGTTTGTTTTGTCCACTGTTGTCCCATAGAGCCTAGAATACTGCCTGGCACATAATTAAGTGCACAATAAATAATTGGTACAATGAATTGTCACAGTAAAATGCTCAAGGACATCAAACCCCTCCCAAGATTACACGGCAGCCCACCCTTGCCCATGTACCCAGTTCTGTTGTCCTCCTAACCAGTTTCTCTCGTTTTTCTTCCAATTTTAAAAAATTCCATTGTGGTAAAATTCACGTAGCGTATAATTTACATTTTTAGTGTACAGCTCAGTGGCATGAAGTGCATTCACTGCCGTGCAACCATCCATCTCCAGAACTTTTGCTTCTTGCAAAACTGAAACTCTGTCCCCATTAAACTCTAACTCCCCGTCCTCCTCTTCCCCCAGCCCCTGGCACCCACCTCTTCACTTTCTATCTCTGCGAATTTGATGACCGTAGAGGCCTCATTGGAGAGGACTCATATTGTGTTTATCTTTTTGTGTCTGACTTTATTTCACTCAGCATAATGTCCCCTACGTCCATCCACGTGGTAGCCTGTGTCAGCGTTTCCTTCCTTTTTGGGTGGAATCATATTTTGCTGTATGGATAGATCACACAGTCTTCCACTGATGGACACTTGGGTTGCTTCCACCTTCTGACTGTTGTGAATAATGCTGCTATGGACACGGATGTACAAAGATCTAAGTTCCTGCTTTCAGTTCTTTTGGCTGTGTACCCAGAAGTGGAATTACTAAATCACTGTTTTTCCATTAAAAAAAAATTTTTGAGATTTGGCCCTCAAGGGTCTCATTGGTTGAAGCTTTTTTTTTTTTCCTGGACACTTTGAAACTAGAAATAGGGGTGAGGGGCCTGGTAAGGGAGGCACACATTTCTGTGTCAGCTTTTTTAAAAAGTACCCCTGGAGGAAGATGTGTGAAATACCTCTCTTCCCCTCTCCCATCCTCTCCAGTGTCTCAAAATACCCCTTGTTTTAGGAAACGGCTGTGGCATCAGGCAGGCAGCGTGTGGCATCTGAGACAGAATATCACAAGTGGCTGGGAGCCCAGAGAAACCAGGACAGGCGTGCTGGGGATGCGGACTGGAGATGGAGCTAATTTTAGTGGCAGAAGAGGCTGTGAGAGAGAGAGAGAGAAAGAGAGGGTGTGTGTGTGTGTGTGTGTGTGTGTGTGTGTGTGTCCATGTACGGCGACAGGGGCTGGGGCTAGAGAAGAGTTCCTGGGCAAATTGGCTTGGGCAGAGGACCAGGCTCCAGCCCAGAGGACTGTGAGCAAGTCTAAAGATGTGAGCCCAAGGGTCAAGGTGATGGATGGAATTAGTCAGCAGGCAGTATAGAGGTGATGACATTTATGGAGGCTTGCTCTATTTGAGGCATAGTTCACCCATGCCATTCTCGTGGCCATTCAGTGAGAAAGGTACTGTTATTGGCCTCCTTTTATGAACAGATAAACTGAGACACTGAACTAAGTAAACTCTCCTGTGAGGGTCAGGGAAGGAGGCAAGCATGAAGAACATATGAAATAGAAACAGAGAAATACGAACATGCAGGCTCTCAAAGGATGTGAGTTGTCTGTGAGATTCACAGCCTGAGAATCTGAGGTTGAAGGTTTCCTTTAATCTTCAGGTTTGCCACTCACTGGCTGAGGGGGCCTCTCTGGACATGGGTTTCCTTTTCTGTAGAACGGAATGATACCTCCTAGGTACCTCCTAGAACTGTTGTGAGGAGGTGAGATGATCAGTGTAATGTGCCTGCTAGGGGGCCCTGCGCCAGGGTAGATTCTCAGTAAATGGTAGTCACAGTTTTTGTTATGTTTTGGGGTAAATTATATTGGCCAGTAACAAGGGAATTCTTCATGCATAAATTGCTTACTGAGTGTGTACCATGTACTGGGCCCTGAGGATACAGTGGTCAACAAGACAGGCCTGCTTCCTGCCCTTTATAGAACTTGAGAGTTGCTGTGCTACACTCTGCAGCCAAACAATCCACTTAAAATTGTGATGAAAATAACAACTTGCATTTGCTAGGAGCCAGATACTGTTCTGAGCCCTGTACAAGCATTAACCCACTTGATCTTCACAAGGAGCCAGTATGAGATGTTATTATGTACATTTTACCTATAAAGAAACCAGTGCATGCACAGAGAGGTTCAGCAACTTTTCCAAGGTCACACAGCTAGTGAGTGATGAAGTTGAGCTTCGAACCCAGGATTGTGGTTCCAGAATCTATATTCTTTACTACTATGATTTCCTGCCTCTCTGATACGTACAAATAATCACTAGTCACATTGAACAATTGCTATGTGTTTGTCCTTTCACAAACATCTCCTTAGATCTTTGCAACAATCCTGTGAGGCTAATGATCCCCATTTTACACAGAGAGACCAAACCCCAAAGAAGTTAAGAGACTTGCTCAAGATCCTACAACTAAAGACTCCAGAGTTGCAAATCTGGGGTGGCCTTGGCCCCTGTATTCCAGCCTCTAGTGGTTCATAGGCAGAATGTTTTATAGGTACATTTCTTCCATTTTCTCTGCTTCTGTGCAAAGATAAACACCCCCAAGCCCCTTTGCCTGGAACTATGTGACATAATTAGTTAATGGAAGGTAAATGTTTTAGAGATGGAAATTGCTGTGGGTTTCTTTCCCTAGGCATTGTTGCCTGCATGCTAATGCAATACAATGTGTCTTTCTTCTGTCAGGCATTTTAGACCAATTTTATTTTTCCCAAAATATTTTGCCCAAGAAAATAGCAAGTGGGAAAGAAATTCAGACACTCAGGCAGGGAGAGGAAACCATTCCCTTGGGTTTCAGTAGAATGGCAGAGTGGTTAAGAGCACAGATCTTCAGTTAGGCAGATACCCACTTATGGTTTATTTCCCAGCAAGCAAGAGGCTGATTCTCTGTGTGCCTCAGTTTACTTATTTGTCAAATGAGGAGAATAATGGTACCTGCCTCTCACCAGTTTACCAGTTTCTTCTCTAACTATGTCTAATCTGCCATTAATCACACCCACTATGTTTTTAATTCCAAGCATTAAATTTTTTCTTTCTACAAATTCTGTCTGATCCTTTTCAATCCTGCTTCTTCTTTTGTAGTATTTTTTCCCCTGTAGCAGGATTTCTCTATTGACATTTTGGACTAGATAATCCTTGGCTGTGAACAGACATCCTGTGCATTGTAGGTTAGCTAGCGGCATCCCTGGCCACCCCACTAACTGCCAGTAGCACCCTTCCCCCAGTTACGACAAAGTAAAATGGCTCAGACATTGCCAAATATCCCCTGGAGGAGCAGAATTGTCCCCACTTGAGAATTGCCGTATGGGTATTTTCAAGCATGTCTTAAATTTCTATAAACATAATATGCAAAATAAAAGCTAAATCTAAAAAAGGAAAACCAACATAATATGCAAGTAATTATTTTATAATCAGTGTTCAGTAACATAAATGTCTGTTGTTTCCGCTGGTTCCTCCTCAGACATTTTGTCTTACGATTCTTGGTTGTGTGAACCTCATTTCCCTCAGGACACTGTTGGAAGGGATTCTCTGAAGCCTAAGATGAACATGTATCCTCCACAGCCAACTTGAATTTAGTTGTTCCAGATGCCTGGGATACTCCCAGTCAGAGGCCACCTTAGTTTTTTGGGACTAAAAGTTTAGGACTTTTAGTAAACCCATGTGTTGAGAATTGAGGCCCCAGTGTCTTCAAAGCCAGTTTGTGGTTATAGTTTCTCAAAGACATTTACTTTTCTTCTATTCTGTTAAGTGCCAAAGTAACTTTCTTCTAAATCTCTGGGAATGAGAAGATGGGGGAAAGTAACTCCAGGTTTGTTACCCAAAGGTATAGCTTGTGAGGGTCCCATCTTAATGGGGTGGAAATCTCCTCTTACATGGGTGAGCTCTGGACTTGGCCCCCACCCTTACTCCCCAGGAGTCCACAAAATATGAAGTAGCCAGGTGCAGTGGCTCCCACCTGTAATCCTAGCATTTGGAAGGCCAAGGCAGGAAGATCACTTGACCCCAGGAGTTCAAGACTAGCCTGAGCAACATAGCAGGACCCCATTCTTTACAAAAAATAAGAAAAATTAGTCAGGCATGGTTGCACTCGTCTACACTCCTAGCTCTTTTAGGAGGCTGAGGTAGAAGAATTACTTGAACCCAGAAGTTAAGGTTATGGTGAGCTTTGATCACACCACTGTACTCTAGCACTCCAGCGTTGGTGACAGAGTAAGACCTTGTCTCTAAAAACAAAAACAAAAGTACTTGAAGTAGCAGTTTTGTGGGCTTGGTAGATGTTCTTGGGGCAAAAGTAGCCTTGATCCTCTGGTTGATGTTCAGGTTACCTCAATGTCAGGGAAGTTCACCAACTTATTCGGAGCTGATAATCACCAGTTAATTGTCAGACCTTTAGGGATTCGACAAGATGGTCTTCGATTTTATGCAGGATTTGTCATTGTTTTCAGCAAGAGGGTCAGTCTGATTACCCAGCCTGCTGTATTATCAGAAATAGAGGCCTGTCGTATGGATTATTTAAATTACGAGAACACTTAGCATGTGTTGGTAATTTTTTTTTTTTTTTTGAATTTCACTCTGTTGCCCAGACTAGAGTGCAGTGGCATCGTCATAGCTCACTGCAACCTTCAACTCCTGGGCACAGGCATTCCTCCCACCTCAACCTCTCAAAGTGCTGGGGTTACAGGCATGAATTAGCACATGTGGCCAGTTGGCTATTTTGGTTATTAAATGAGGACAGTATGAAAGTAAAGTGTGCTGGGGGTACTCCTTGAAGGGAGAAGGGCAAGAGCGTTGGATGAGGAGAAGTCAAAGGATGTGATACACACGTTTCCTTGGATGGTGTTTCAAATTTTAGCCAGTGTTGGCACACAGTGTCTTTTATTTCATAGAGTAGCTCTGGCTACTAGAAACACTACCTTGCTCCAGGTGGAGTTTCTAAAAGAAAATCCTCCCTGAGATTCAACCCTGCTCCACACACCACTGACCCTCATTCACTTCCCCCTCCCCCCCTCAGCCTCATCAACTTGATCTTTGGTCTGGGTGCTGTGACATGTCCTCATTCCGGGCCTGAAGTTAAAGCAGGAATGAACCCACTAGCCCTCCATCGTGCATTCTGCCATAGAGGTACTGAGCATACCGACTGCTGTCTTTGATCTCTTTCTGTCATGCCTTCTAGACCCTGCATGGAGACAGAGACCAGTTTTGTCCATTTTTGAATTCCCTATTGCCCTGTGCCTGGTAAGCAGGCAGGACATCTCAAAATTTGTCAGAGAACGAGAGAATTACTGTCTCTGGAGACATAACTAGAATAGGCATCTCATTGGCCTGGAGTAGCTTCAACATTATAAGAATATGTGCTGAGGTTCTCCAAGACCACTTGGAGGTTTGAAGATTTGCTAAAAGGGTTCACGAGACCCAGAAAAGCTGTGATACTCCAGTTGTGGTTTATTACAGTGAAAGGATACAGATTAAAATCTGCAAAGTGAAAGCTGAGCAGCTCAAATCCAGGTGAGACCAGGCCCAAGCTTCCAGTTTTCCTCTGCCAGCAGAGTTGTGCAGACAGTGCTCCATTCTCCCAGAAACAATGTGTGACAATATCCAAAGTCTTACCAACCAGAGAAGTGCACATGAGCCTCGAGGTGCAGGGCTTTTATTGGGGCTTGGGCCCGGAGGCATGGAGCACCCATATAACTACTTTAAATGCTCAGTCGCCAGCCCCTGCAGAGGTCAGACTGATACGGCATGGTCCAGAGCCCCAGGTGAACACAAACAGAGGTCACCATAGATCCCACTGTTAGCATAAACTACGTGGCACGGCCTAGGTGGTATAGGTGGTGTACAGTCACTCTTTCTGGGAGTCAGTCAAGGGCTAGTTGGTCCTTCTTTTGGAATATGCAGGGTTTGACCACCCAAACTCTATTGAGTTAACTCTTTTTTTATTTTTATTTTTTTTGAGACAGAGTCTCACTTTGTCCCCCTGGGTAGACTGTAGTGACATCATCATAGCTCACTGCCACCTCAAACTGCTAGGCTCAAGCAATCCTCCAGCCTCAGCCTCCCAAGTAGCTGGGACTATAGGTGCATGCCAGCATGTCCAGCTAACTTAGTAGAAACAGGGCCTCGCTCTTGCTCAGTCTAGTCTCCCTAGACCTTAAGCAGTCCTCCACCTTGACCTCCCAGAGTGCTAGGATTGTAGGCATGAGCCACCTCATCCAGCCCTGAGTTAACTCTTTACTCCGTAGAATATAAAGTCTACCAAGTCTTTCCTTATATAAAGTCCCTCCAAGGTGACCCATCACTCATAGCAGGGTCTTTGAGACCCTGTATCTTCGGGCTTTGCCCACCCCACCTGTGTTATCTCCACTCTAGCGACATTAAACTTTGTCAGGATCCTTTGGAATCCCATACTTTCTATCATTGGGCAGCCTTGGAATTCTTCCTCTTTCTTCTTGAAATACTCTCTTCCTCTTCCTCTTTTCCCTTCAAATCTCAGAATGGGCATCATTTCCTGCAAAATCCTTCCCTGATCCTCTAAGTCTAGATTAGGAGACTTCCTTTGCCTTGATATTTTTATTTTTATTTATTTATTTATTTATTTTGAGACAGGAGCCTCAAGTTGTCCCCCTGGGTAGAGTGCCGTGGCATCTCAGCTCACAGCAACCTCCAACTCCTGGGCTCAAGCAAGTCTCCTGCCTCTTCTTCCCAAGTAGCTGGGACCACAGGCGCCCGGCTATTTTTTGGTTGCGGCCGTCATTGTTGTTTGGCGGGCCCGGGTTGGATTCGAACCCGCCACCTTGGGTGTATGTGGCTGGCGCCTTAGCTACTTGAGCCACAGGCGCCGAGCCAGCCTTGATATTTTTAATCCTTTCAGGCTGCTATTACAAAATACTGGTAAATTTATAAACAATGAACTGAGTAACTTATAAACAATGAAAATTTATTGCTCAAAGATCTGGAGGCTGGGAAATCAAGATGAAGGCACTAACAGATTTGGGATCTGATCAGGACTCACCTCTTTGTTCATAGAAAGGGTCTTCTTGCTGCATCTTCACTTGGTGAAAGGACCCAGGGAAGCTCTCTGGAGCCTCTTTTATAACAGCACTAATCCCTCTGCTCTCGGGCTCTAATAACCACCTCCTACCTCCTAATATCATCACATTGGTCATTACATTTCATTCAACATATGAATTGGGGGTGGGAGTATACACAAAATTTAAACCACGGCTGTGCCCCTCCACCAGATTTCTTGTCTTGTGTTATAATTGAGGTTTAAATCATTTACTTTTTTCCACTACACTAAAATCTCTATGCGAACGGGGCTCTGCCTGTCCAGTCCATTGTTGTATCTCTAGTGCCTAAAACTTCTAGGTGCATAATCAATATTTATTATATGGTAAAGGTTTGCTGCTTAGAGACCCTCCCCAAAAGACCAGTGGCTTAAAACAAAGAATTTTATTTCTCCATCCCATAATAGCTTCAAAGTGACCCAGGCAGGTTGGTGGAGAAACTCGGTTCTTTAGTGTCGTTCACTAAGGGATTCAGGTTCCTACCCTCTTCTTCCTGTGCCACTGCCAAGGGTGTTTGGCATTATTTGCACACAGTCAGTGCTAAGTGGCCTTGAATAGGCAGCAGTCCTTTCCTGTCCTTTCCATCTCAGACCCATCAGTGGCAATATCAGTTCTACTGACACACCATTGGTAGAAACTTAAGTCATGTGATCATGCCTAACTGCTAGGGATGTTGACAAATGTAGTTTTTCTGGGGACCGAAGGACTCGGCTAATATTCCTTCATCATAGATGTCGAGGAATGGAGGTTGGATTTTGGTGATCATCCACTGTTTGCTACCATGTTCCTTAAACCTAATTGTCAAACAGGACCTTTCTGATAGGGATTTCTCATAGAATTCTTTGAATGATGGAACTGGGAGCAAAGGCACATTGCCTAATCTTTCTTTGCCTGTATTGGTTTCTAACCATAGCTGCTGTAACAAAGAACCACAAACTTGTCTTAAAACAACAGAATTTTATTTTCTAACAGTTCTGGGAGCTAGAAGTATAAAATGAAGATGTCATCAGGGCACCCCTGCCTCTTCCGGCTTCTGCTGGCTCCCAGAAATCCTTGGTGTTTGTCTTATATGTGCATCGCTCCAGTCTCTGCCCCCAACTCCACATACCTTCTCTATGTCTCTGTGTCTTCTTCTCTTGTTAAAAAAGTTTTTTATTTTTAATTTAGAGACAGGGTCTTGCTCTGTCGCCCGTCCTGGAAGGGCATGATCATAGCTCACTATAGCCTGGGCAGAAACTCCTGGGCTCAAGAGATCCTCCTGCCTCAGCCTCCCAAGTAGCTAGGATTTCCTCTCTTACTCTTACAAGGACACCAGTCATTGGATTTAGGGCTTACGCTAAAACCAGGATGATGATCTCATCTCAAGATCCTTAACTAATCGCAACTACAAAGGCCCTATTTTAAAACAAGATAGCATTCTGAGGTTCTAGTGGACATGAACTGTGAGGAGACAGTATTTAACCCACTGCACTGCCTCACTTAAGAGACCGTTATATGAGGATCTTTCTGCTCCGGGGAGAGAGTGTTTCTTTGCTGTAGGCAAACTAAATGGTGTAGCATGTTCCACATAACTTTTAAAAATTGGCCAGTTCATGGAGTTTGCTGACCTCTGCCCTACAAATTACAAAGTAAACAGCATTTTTAATTGACAAAAAATGTATATATTTATGTTGGACAAGATGATGTTTTGAAATATATGTGCAATATGGAATGCTTACTAATGTTTTGAAATATATATGCAATATGGAAGTTGAGCTTACTGATATACGTATTACCTCATATACACAGTGATGATCTTTTTGTGTGCAGTAAGAGCACTTAAAATGTACTTTCTCAGGCGGCACCTGTGGTTCAGTGGGTAGGGCGCCAGCCCCGTATACCGAGGGTGGTGGGTTCGAACCCAGCCCTGGCCAAACTGCAACAAAAAATAGCTGGGCATTATGGCAGGCACCTGTAGTCCCAGCTACTTGGGAGGCTGAGGCAAGAGAATCGCTTAAGCCCAGGAGTTGGAGGTTGCTGTGAGCTGTGACAGCATAGGACTCTACCGAGGGTGACAAAGTAAGACTCTGTCTCTAAAAAAAAAAAAAGTACTTTCTTCCTGTCTCCAAAACTTTGTTAACTATAGTCACCATATTGTACAGTGGATCTTTTGAAGTTACTTTTCCTATTTAACGGGTATTGTGTATCCTTTGAGTAACATTGCCCCACTCTCTACCCTTATGCCCCAGTAACGACCATTTTGCTCTCTGCTTCCATGAGTTCATCTGTTTAAGATTCCACGTGCTAAGGGAGATTATGTGGTATTTGTCTTTCTGTGCCCAGCTTAGGGCATTTAACATAAACGTCCTCCAGGTTCATCCACATTGCCACAAATGACAGGATTTCCTTTGTTTTGACACTATTCTTAAGTGTCTCACATCTACCCTACCCAGACTCTAGTTTGATAACAAAAACTGTAGATCTCATTCAACTCTCATTGACCTGTGGCTGCCATAGCAAAATGTAGTCATGCCTTAATAAAGTGTGTTTATGCCTTGCTTAAATATGATGACACATTCTGAGAATGACACTGTTTAGAGATTTGATCATTGTGTGAATGTCATAGGGTGCACTTACACAGACCAAGATGGTGCCGCCTACCACACACCAAGGCAACCAGGCTACAAACCTGGACGGAATGTCCCTGTACTGAATACTGTCCAAGGATGTCCAACCTTTTGGTTTCCATTGGGCCACAATGGAAGAAAAAAGAGTTGCCTTGGGACACACATTAAATATACAAACACCAATGAAAGCTGATGAGCAAAAAGGAAAAAGAATAAGAAGACCCAAAAAAAGAAAAAAAAAGGTCTGGGCATAATTTTCATGATATCCACCACCATGGATAAGCAGAAAAGTCCTCACATAATCCACCTCCAGCCTGTGGCCTGCGGGTTGGGCACCCTGTACAGGCAATTGCAATGCAATGGTAAGTATTTGTGTACTTAAACATATCTAAACTGAAAGGGCACGGTAAAAACACAGTATCTTAACCCTACGGGACCACTGTTACATATGCAGTCTGCTTTTGACCAAAATATCATGCAGCACATGGCTGTACCATAAACCGGGTGGCCCAAGACAATGGAAATGTATTTTCTGTTTTAGAGGCCAGAGGTCTAAAATCAAGGTGTCAGCAGAGTTGTGTTTCCTCCAAAGACTCTAAAGGAGGATCCATCCTTCCCTCTTCCAACCTCCGGTGCCTCCAGTTTTTCCTTGGCTTGTGGCTGCATCACTCCCATCTCTGCCTCTGGGGTCACATGACCTCTTCTCTCTGAAAGCTCCTTCTGCACCTCTCTCATAAGGATACAGACAATACAGGTGATTACATTTAGGGCCTACCCACCCAGA
Source organism: Otolemur garnettii (assembly GCF_000181295.1). NCBI lineage: Eukaryota > Metazoa > Chordata > Mammalia > Primates > Galagidae > Otolemur > Otolemur garnettii. Next base: position 1,199,289 of record NW_003852522.1, read on the forward strand.
TAATTCAGAAATAAGCTCTTCCCCTTAAATCTTTAATTTAGTCATACATATAAAGACCCTTTCCCCCAAATAAGGTAGTATTTACAGGTTTCAGGGATTAGGATGTAGACATATTTGGAGGAGGTGGACCATTCAGCCCATTGTATCCAGAGCGTACCTTGGAATTCAGGTTCTGACCTCTGGGACCCCTCTCTTATACACATATACCTTGTACTGAATGCCTGCAGGGTCTGGCCCCTGACATTTGCTAGGTAACCTGGGAAAGTTTCTTCACAGAGGTTTCACTCCACTTATTATGTGCCAATTACTGTTCTAAGGACTTTTCATACATGCTCTAAATCCATTCCCTCTGTGGATAAAACCACCAAGCAATGGATGGAGACAGAGAGGAGTTCAGAAACCCACCCAGGGACACACAGTAAATGGCAGAGCCAGGATTCAGACCCACCTGGTCCAGCCCCATATGTGTACTCCAGCCTCCTCACAAATGTTGTCCAAAACATTTTTTTTTTAAGAGGCAGAGTCTTACTCTGAGCCCTGGCTAGAGTGCAGTGGCATCATAGCTCACTGCATCCTCAAATTCCTGGGCTGAAGCCATCTTCCTGCCTTAGTTTCCCTTATGCCTGGCTAATTTTTTCTATTTTTAGTAGAAACAAGGTCTCACTCTTGCTCAGGCTGGTCTTGAACTCCTGACCTCAAGCAATACTCCTGCCTTGGCCTCCCAAACACTGTTTTTGAACTTCTACTGTACTAAATGCAGGAAAGAAAAGAACATGGGGCCAGAAAAGCTCATGACAGGGCTGAGCATTGGGTCTGCACCTTGATTGAATATGCCATGGATCTCTTTTAACTCCTTGTGCTGGAGTTAGTGGAGAAGCCCAAGCCAGATCACCCCCCAGGAAACCAGGCATGCACCTGCAGGGCTGTAGGGAACCGAGCATCCACCTGCTTCCGGAATGGGCTCTGTGTGGATTGTTCTATTTGAGGAGCCAGCCCTACCCCCACTCTCAGCCCTTGGCGACTCTCTCCTGCTGCCACTTCAGCCACTGGACGCCCGGAAACCCAGGCATGACAGCGTCCCCTCCCTGTCCCTGCCCAGCAGAGTGGAAAGCCCTCAGGACCCAGACACCGAGTGCGCACAGCAGCACAGAGCTGCAGAGTTAACGCAGCGCTTGTCCTCTAGCCCTCCGGATGTGAGCTGACAGATTGGCAGCTGGCTGACTTCCAAGGTCCAGTGAGTTCTTGGCAGTCGCTTTCTGACCTGGGCAAGTGGCTGCCACCTCCTGGAACATCAGGCTGCCCCCTTGGGGAGGGGATGATGGTCTCTTCTGAAAGACTGTGAGTTTTGAGGTGGTCATCAAAGCTATTCTTGGAAACATTCTCAGGGCTGCGGTGTGCTATTCAGTTACCATATGTGGACGTTAAATTGTTTTTGTTTTGTTTTCACTGTGGGAAAATATATGCAACATAAAATTGACCATTGTGACCATCTTTAGATACACAGTTCAGTGGCATTAAGTACATTCACATTGTGGTGCAACTGTCACCATCCATCTCCAGAATTTTTGCACCTTGCAAAACAGAAAGTCTGTCCCCATGGAACACTAGCTCCCCAGCTCCTGTCTCCCCAGCCCCTGGCAGCCACCATTTACTTTCTGTCTCTATGAATCTCGAGATTCCAGGGACCTCCCGTGAGTGGAATCATACTATATTTGTCCTTTTGGGTCCAGCTCATTTCACTTAGTGTAACGTGATCTAGGTTCATGCGTGTCATATCACACGTCAGCATTCTCTCCCTTTTTAAGGCTGAATAATATCCCATTGGGGCGGGTAGACTACATTCTATTTATCCGTTCATCCACCAGCGGATGCTCGGGTTGCTTCCACATTTTGACTGTTGTGAATAGTGCTGCTGTGAAGGTGTGTGTACAGGTATCTATTTGAGTCTCTGCTTTTAATTCTTTTGGGCTTATAACCAGAGGTGGACTTGCTGGATTACATAGTAATTCTATCCTTAATTTTTTTTTTTATTTGAGGAACCAGCATACTGAATTTTAATTAATTAAAATTAAGGAAAATTGGCTCAGCGCCTATAGCTCAACCGGCTAAGGCGCCAGCCACGTACACCCAAGGTGGC
>NW_003852522.1:1201645-1211235 GCF_000181295.1 Otolemur garnettii
AAAAAAAAAAAAAAAAAAAAAATTAAGGAAAATTTAAAGTTCTGTTCCACACTCAAATAAGCTGCATTTCCAGGACTTACTAGTCAGTTGTGGGTGGTGGTGACTGTATTGGGCAGCACCGATAGAGAACATTTTTTTATTGTAGGAAGCTGCATCAGAGGGCACTGTTCAGCGTCCTTTGGGGACCAGCACAATGCGGTAGAAAGACACAGGCCAGCTGGTGAGAAACTCGTCTTCTGGTCCCAGATCTGTCCCTCACTTGCTGACTGACCTTGGACAGTTCCCTCAGTCCCGCTGCAACTTTTTCCTCGTTAGTAATATCAGGGAATTGGCCTCAGTGAATTTTATCTACTTCTAAATGTTACTACCCACCCAGCTCTGAAGATAGGAGAAGAGGATCTCATTGGTCCTGCGCTGACACATGGAAGGCTTGTGCCCTATTCCCTGGGTGATAGAAGCAGGCACCGTATTGAGAATGCCCAGTGGGCTGAGAGGAATGTTCACGGGTTGTGTCTAGCTCCCTTCTTTCCACACTTCCCCACTTCTGCACCACCTGCTTCTATTCTATGCTCCCCCCCCACACACACCTGCCTTCTCTCTGTCCCAGAGGAATACAGGGTTCTCCGTGCCCCAAATCCTGTCCTGATTCCTACTTCCCCCTCCAGCCGCTGCCCAGATTCTCTTAAACATCCTACAAAAGTGCCCCCCCTTCTGTGTCCTCTGTATCCCCAAAATTGCTTTGAGAAAAGTCCCCCAGTGAAAGAGTAAGCAGTTGTCCTACACAGGCATCTCAGAACTTCTTTTCCTTGAGGGTTGTCAGGTACACAGTACTGTCTCTTCTCAGCCCCAGGACTCTACTAGCTTGTGTTTCTTTGTTCTTTGTGACTCCTTTCTGGCCACTGTCCTGAGATCATGACAATCTTCTGTCCTCCTACACGATACCCTTCTTGTGCCACACACGATTCTGGAACTTTTTCCTCATCAATAAAATGACGGTCTCAGGGTTTGGGTTCTTTTCCTTTTTTCTTTGTATGGAAACAGGCTCTCACTCTGTTGCCCAGGCTGGAGTGCAGTGGTGCTACCATAGCTCACCGTAACTCTGAACTCATGGTTTCAAGTGATACTCCTGCCTAAGTCTCCCAGGAAGCTGCTAGTACCAGTATATGCCACCACATCTGGCTAATTTTTAAATAATTTTAGAGACAAGGTCATGAGCCCAGCAACCCTCCTGACTTGCTGAAATCACAGGTGTAGGCCACCCTAGCTGGCATAATCAGTCTCAGGGTTTTAAACTGTTACTGCCTTGATGATACTATCCAAACTCCTTCCATGGCACAGAGACTTTCCCTCAACCGGACCTTTTCTTGCTTTTATCTCACCTTCCACTATTTATTTCTCACATGACCCCTAGACTCTTTGTCGAAACCTCTATGCACAGGGTCCTCTCATACTTTCAAGCCTTTTCCCAGGCTTCTTCATTTATGAGCCATCTCTGCTCCCCTCCTCCTCTGCCCCACCAAGCTGAGCTCTCTTTACTTCATTGTGGTACTGAAGCAAGTGGTACATACCATGTCCCAAGAGCAGAAGTAGGAGCCCGTACTCTGAAGCCAGGCTTCCTGCAGTCAAATCCTAGCTCTGCCATTTACTGGCTGTGTGTCCCCAGGCACATCACAAGCCTCCCTGGGCCTTTCCTCGTCTGTAGAATGGAGATGAATAATAGTACCTTGCTGATAAAGATTTTTGAAATATTAAGTGAAATACTATCTGGAATAACTAACTATTGCTATAGTTAGTATAACATTTAATACAGCATTCTGAAAGCGAAAGGACCATGCCATCACGTTATTTTTAACTCAGCATCTCCTTGATACTGAGACAGTGCCTGACATGTAGTAGATGCTCAATTAAATTAATTAAACTAAACTGAACTGTTTATCATTGTATGCTAAGGGCGCCTGTATGAGGATAGGCTCATTGCTATAAGGAACCACCCCCAAAACTCAGTGGCTTAAAGGATAAACTATTATTTCTAGTTCATGTCAGAGTCTGATCTGCCAGAAGTTGTTGGGCTCTACTCCATGAGGTCATGCAGGGCCTTAGGCTCCATCCATCCTGTGTTTCTTCCATCTCCTACGGTATTGGAGGCCTCTCTTGCATTTTCTTTTTATTTATTTATTTATTTTTTTGAAGACAGGGTCTCACTCTTGTCACCTGGGCTAGAGCGCAGTGGCACCTCAAGCTCACTACAACCTCAAACTCCTGGGCTCAAGCATCCTCTTGCCTCAGCCTTCCGAGTAGGAAGGACTACAAGTGCATGTCACTATGCCCAGCTAATTAAAAAAAAATCTTTTGGTAGAGACAGGGTCTCACTATATTGCTCAGGTTATTCCTTTTCTTTTTCTTTTTTTTTTTTTCCCCAAGGAAAAAAGGGAATTTATTATAGATGACATTGCTCAGGTTATTCTTAATTAATCTCCTGCCCTCAAGAAATCCTTCCATCTTGGCCTCCCAAAGGGCCAGGATTACAGGTGTGAGCCACCACACTTGGCCCTCCCTTAGATTTTCTAATAGTTGGAGTAGATAAAAAGAGGGAAAGCATGGCTGGTCGTGCAGGAAGTCTGAGGGACTGTGCCTGAAAGTAGCTTTCCTCCCACCCTCCTGCATCCCATTGGCCAGATGTGGTCTCGTGACCCTCTCTAGATGCAAAGGGTTCTGAGAAATATCATCTAGCAATGTGCTCAGACAGACAAGAACATGGAAATTGGAGAACAGTTGGCCAGTCTATGCCATGACACAAACACACACACACTCCTGCCAAGCCTGGGCCATTTTCTCCAGTGAGCTCCATGGCTAAATTTCCAACCACGTGCTAAACCACAATTCTACACAAATGATCCAAACTTAAATATAAAAACACGAGTCTGTTCTCCTTCCCCGTTTATTCAAGGGCACCACATCCACCACAGTCCCCTAAATCAGGAATAGAGAAGCCGTTGTTGCTTTTTCCTTTCCCTCCCTATTCTCACGCCCACCTCCCGGAAGTCCTTAGAGGCATCCACTGATTTTCTCCATCTTCCTTCTCAGGTTCAGGGTTAATTATCCCTCCCCTGGCTCACTGCTTCACTTCCACCTTTGAATCCATTCCTTTTTTTGCTTTTTGGAGATAGGGCTTACTCTGTTGCCTGGGCTGGAATATAGTGGCCTAATCATAGCTTGCTGCAGCATTGAAATATTGGGCTCAAGCGATCCTCCTGCCTCAGCCTCCCAAGCAATTGGGACCACAGGTGCCTGCCACCACAACACCTGGTTAATTTTTTTTTGGTACAGGTGGGGTCTTGTACCCCAGGCTGATCTTGAACACTTGGCCTCAAGTGATCCTCCTCCCTTGGCCTCCCAAAATTCTAGGATTACAGGTGTGAGCCATCTTGCCAGGCCTGTTTTGCTTTTCTTTGGAAGTAGGTAGTAGAAACTAAAAGGTAGTCTAACTGAAATGATGACTGACAATGCTCCCTTCTTTCTAAGGCATCATTGTGTTTTTCCTTTCTAACAGACCATTCCCATCAGCATAAAATGTGCTGTTAGCTCTGCCAGTAAAAGAAAGGTGGCAAACCTCTGAATTCTGCTTCCTCCACTGGCTAACTTATACGTCATCTCTTCCTCTCTACCCTTCACAGCAGAACTCTTTATTTTTTATTCTATTTCTGTAGACATGGGGGGTCTCACTATATTGCCTAGCCTGGCCTTGAACTCTTGGTTTCAAGTTATCCTCCTGTCTTGGCCTCCTGACGTGCAGGGTTTACAGGTGTGAGCCACAGTGCCCAGACAGACCCCAGAGTTTTCGATGTGAACAAATAGAAAGGATAGATTTGCCGTCAACGGAGATAGGGCAGGGAGTGGGAGGGGGGCCAGATTAGGAGCTCAGCTGTGGATTGCTAAGTAGGAGCTGCTGCCTATTGATGGCTAGAGATATTGTGTTGGCCATCCAGTAATTGGAGTCTAAAATTCGGGGAAGAGAATTCAGAGCTGGGGATACAATGCAGGAGTCATCAGCCTGTAGAGGCTATTTAAAGCTATAACACTGGATAAGGAAATGAATATAAAAGAACCTGGACTGAGCCCAGGGCTGGCTTTCTATCCTTAGAGAAGTTGGGGAAATGAGGAAGAACCAGCAAAGGGGACTGAGAATGGAGCAAATCAGGGGGAATGTGGGTCCTGGCTGCTGTGCAGGAAAAGTGCTAAGGCATTTCAAGTATGAGGGAAGGCTCAACCATAGTAATGGATGTCTGTGGCACAACTCGAAGGAAGAATGAGAATTGCCCATTGGATTTAGTGCTATCAAGGTCTTTGGTGGCCCTGGTCAGAGCTGCTTAGGTGAAGAAGTAAAGGCAAGAGGCTATTGGAAGGATCACTAATAGCTCTTTTAAGGAGTTTTGCTGTAGCCAACACAGTGGCTTCCTCCTATGATCCCAGCCCTTTGGGAAGCTGAGGCCATGTTTGAGACCAGCCTGGGCAACAAAGCAAGACCCTAACTCTACAAAAAATTTTTTAAATTTAAAATAAAGAGTTCTTTGCTATTCTTAAATGACATTTGTACTCCCTTAATATTTTAAAATTAGAAATAAGAATAACATATTGAAATAAATAAAAGGAAGACTAAGATCTGTTTTTAAAAATAGAGTTCTTCTGTGAAGGGTAGAGAGGAAGAGATGGGGTATTTGGTATTCGTTAGTGAGTAGAAATGGGATTCAGAGGTTTGTTACTTTTTCTTTTAACGTGAGAACTAACAGCAGATTTTATGCTGTTAATGGAATAACCCATTAGGCAAGGAAAATGCAATAATGCCTAAAGAAGAGAAGGCTGTCAGGAGACATCTGTCAGTGGACAAGAGGGGTACAAGTGGAAGGTTTTTGTTTTAAATAGGAGCACACCCTAGAGAGACCAGAGAGAAGGCACTATGCGTGCATAACATGCTAGGGGGCATGCAGTAAGGTAGTGTTGCATGTAGAAGTTCTCTTCTAATGCTTTTTATATTTTTACAATTAACTAAGGATGGGCTCATAAACAACAAATGCTAATTTATTCAGTAATTATCTGTGGGGCATGCATTCTGTCACATGCATTGTGCTAGATGCTAAAGATACAGATACCAACAAGGACACAGCTAAGCACTTGCTCTCTCTGTGCTTTGTTTGGTTTGGGGCTGGTTATCATCATAGCTCACTGCAACCTCAAACTCCTGGGCTCAAACGCTTCTACCACCTCAGCCTCCCAAGTAGCTGGGACTACAGGCTCAAGCCACTATGCTTAGCTAATTTTTCTATTTTTTGTAGAGATAGAATTTCATTCTCATGCTGGTCTCAAACTCCTGGCCTCGAGCAATCCTCCTTCCTCAGCCACCCATCTGCCTGTATTTTGAATCTAATAGAAGACACACACACACACAATATCTCAAATGTCAAGATCAGCGACAGTACTCATCTATTGCTTTGCCGTGTCTCATACCATCATTACCTCATCTTCTTGCTGGATTTTTCGTCTTTAAGCCCCAACTCATCCCAGAGCTCCTACTTCCCACCACACATGATCCCATCCCTACCCCACATCCAATACTCCATCGTTCTGAAAGCAAAGTTCCTCCAAAGACTCAAGATTGTATCAATGGACCTGTCTCCATGGCAACAATCATGAATGAGCCGAGCAAGATAACCCTGGAGATGGCGTGAATGAGAAGTGGCCTGTTGCCACGGAGACGTGCTGAATGGAAAGGCGCCCACTAGCAGGGATACATCATGGAGATGGAACAGTCAGCATGAAGTCTGTGTGTCTATTTTCAACCCCAGGTTACAAAAATACATTTTAATAAAGCTCATCATCTACATCTTTTAGCGTCCCTGCCTCCTACCCCATTCTTCACCCTTCCTCCCACAGCTCAACCCAGGTTCACCAGGTTTCCTTTGATAGCAAGTGACTCCCAGGGGATGTTCCTTTACGCCTCCCTCCCTAGGGGTGAGATGGTACTTCCTTCAACCAACCACTGTCTTCCCTTTGGGAACCAACAGTATCCTCAAAAGCCAGCCATGAGTTGATGGGGAAACAACTATATCCTTTGGGGCCAGAATGGCTGCTAACCTGACAAACCCAACTTGTATCTGCAAGAGTTATCTCATTGGATAGACCCGTTCTCCATCAAGAAACTGATACAACAGCCCACACACGCAGGGGCATAGTCTTATCATGCTGGTGATGTTGAACAGAAAACGTTAGGACCACATGGTAGGAATTCATGAAAGCCCAGAACTTACCTGACTAGGAAGGTAACTTAGAAGATCTTTGAATCTCTGAAACTTCTCTAAGCTCCTTACATACTGCTCAGAGAGTAGGCCTACATTCATTGCTTTGCTCTTGGTTCTTTTGCTTATTCAACCATGTTTACTACGCATGATTGTAGCAAAAGCCTAGAAACAACTCAAGTGTTCATCATTGAAGACTGTTAAATAAGTTATGGTACATCCATTGGCAGGTTTCATAAAAGCATTAAAAAAGGAAGAAGAAGCACTCTGGGTGTCAATAAGAGCTAGCACTTACAGCTCTCTGCTGTATACAAGGTACCGTTCTAAATTAATTCCTTTAATCTACATAGCAAACGTGGGATGTGGATTCTTTCATAAACCTATTTTATAGATGGGGAAATAGGAATCTCTGTCTCCAAGATATAGGGTGATTAAAGCAAATTTTGGAATGGTGCTACCATTTTCTTATAAAAGCATTCAGGAAGAGTCCATAAGCAATTAATGATTGTGTTTGTCTCTGTGGAGGGACCCTGAAAGGCCTGGAGATCAGTGTGGAGAGAAAAATTACTTTCCATGGCAAATGCCCTGTGTTTTTCTGAATTTTGTACCATCTGTGTATATCATCTTCCACAAAACCAAACAAAATGGTCATTAAGTGCGTATTATGTGTCAGACACTTCTAGAGTCTAGAGGAAAATGAGAGAACAAAATAACTTACCTAATGAGGAGGATGAAGCACAGAAGCGTTAAGTGGCTTGCCCAGGTGACAAAGCTCGATGCAGGAAACAGTGTGACTGCAGCCGTGTGGGGGGAGGGGGCAGTGTGTGCACACACGGGTACATGAGCTTGTGTGCAGGAGAAGAATCTGCAGAAAGTCATCAGAGACTAACTCATGTTTTGAGGGGTTTGGACTTTATACTGAAAGCACAGGGAGCCATAGAAGGATTTAGACAAGGGGCAGTTGTGATTAGATTTTATTTAGAAGGTTTACTCTAACCAGAGGGTGGTGGCCCGGAATACAGGTATATATCAAGAACTCCTGCTCTGATAGGCAGAGAACCACCCGTCCTTTCTGCCTTGCATGGTATTAAGGGGTGTACTGGGTACAAAGGACCCTTGCCACTCTGTGCAGACCCACTCTGAGGTCAGGCGGTAGAAATCGAATGTATTGGCCGCTTTTCCTGCTCAAACTCTTAAAACTGTCTCATTAGGCCAGGCTCGGTGGCTCACACCTATAATCCTACTAGCACTCTGGGAGGCCACGACAGGTAGATTGCTTGAGCTCACAAGTTCAAGCCTAGTCTGAGCAAAAGGGAGACCCTGTCTCTACTAAAAGTAGAAAAGCTGAGGCAAAAGGATCACTTAAGCCCGAGTTGGAGGTTGCTGTGAGCTATAACGCCACGGCACTCTACCCAGGGTGACAGCTTGAGTCTCTGTCTCAAAAAAACAAAAACAAAAACAAAAAAACTTGTCTCATTAATATTTGGAATCAGTTTCCCTTTTTATAATTTGGATTATGAAAGAAGTGAGTCCATCCAGGCAATTCTAAAGTCCCAGGGGTGCTGACGTGGACAGTGAGGCAAGCAGTATAGATAAATCCTTATTCCACCACTTTCCAGCTATGTGACCTGGGCCAGATAAGAAAACCCCTCTATGCCTTGCCTTGCCTTCCTCATCTGTAAAATGGGATCAGTATTCACCAACCTCAGTAAATATTGTAAAATTCACAGAGCATCATTATAATGGTGAGGATGGTGAGGACCCTGTGTGCCAAGTCACCTGGGCTTGCACCAACTCCCTGTCTTGCAGCTGTGTGACTTGGAGCAACTTCCCAAACCTCTCTGGACTTTGTTTCATCTGTTCAATAGGGTTAATATACTCCTACTGCATAGAGTTATGAGGAGAATTGATTAAAATCATCCACACAAAGCTCTTAGAACAGTGCCTGGCTTCTTGTACATGCTTAATAAATGCTAGTGACTTTCGATGATAATAATATAGTACTAATAATAACGTCGTCTTCCTTATATCACCGTTATTATTACGACAGGTCTCTTTCTTCCTACCCTGCAGTTTTGCCTATTTCCTTGGAAAAACATTCTTCCACACTTTACCCCCAAGGGTGGTCACATTTAGCATCGTGACCCTCCTCTGGGGATTAGTTAGCTCCTTTCTGGAAAGCACCTGGGAGCTGTAAGTGTATTGCAGACTCAGAACATCACAGGGCTGTGTGATGCTGAAGCCTGATCCTTTAGCCTGGCAGCTGGAGGACGAGGAGGACACAGCTGTGTGGTGTCTTTTCTCCCAGCCCACCTCAGTTCTGCTCTGAGCCATTTTCTGCCCTGTCTGGGGTAACCTGGGCCACTTGGTACTTTCAGCTTTCTCAGAGAGAGGACATCTTTTTAATGGAATGACTCTAAACATACACCTGGTGCTGTTATTGAAAAAGCAACAATCAGCTCAAGTGTCAGCACTGAGAAGCTTGTGCTTAAAATTAGCAGGAGTCATTAGAAGGCCACTGTTTGCTCTTTCGACTCAAACACATCGGTCCTGGGTGGCATGTGACTGAATACAGCCCTTTAGGTGGCCTGCCCCACTCTCTGGAGTTTCAGGTGGAAATTGGGATCCTTATTTCCTTAACAAACACTTATCTAGCAGCACTGTGAACCTATTACTATACGTGTGTGCATATGTGCATATTTGTGTGTACAAAAGTACCTGTGAACCTGTTCTGAGCACTTTATAAATATTAAGATATTTCATCCTCTCAACAACTCATTTTGTAGATGATAAGACTGCGTGAACTTTGGTGGGAAGCTCACCATAGTTAAACCAAAGATTTCGTTCACTTCCTACCCGTGCCTCTACTATGTACCAGGCACTTTCTCAGTACTTTATGTATCAACCCACATAATACAATAGCCCCACTCAATGAGTACTATTATTGGCCATGTTTATTAGTGAGAAAACAGAAGCCCAGAGCAGTTAAGTATCTTGCCCAGAGTCACACAACGAGGAAGTGGCAGTTGGAATTGGAATCCAGGAATTCTGGCTGCAGAGACACAGGCTTAGTATAAATTTATTATAGTTCTCAAAGGTGACTTGGGCCACTAAGGAACTAACCATTTGTAAAAGAATGAGTCACTACCCAAATATCCACCCCCCTCTGGGTTACTGTGCCCCCACCCTGGGTTCTGAATCCTCCTCTGTGGTGGGGGGTATTCAGGGGCATCCGGGTTCTGAACCCTTCTCTGTGGCTTCTCTGTGGTGGGGCGTGTTCGGGGGCATCCGGGTTCTGAA
>NW_003852522.1:1212528-1221203 GCF_000181295.1 Otolemur garnettii
CCTTCTCTGTGGTGGGGCGTGTTCGGGGGCATCCGGGTTCTGAATCAATCCTTCTCTGTGGTGGGGGGTGTTCGGGGGCATCCGGGTTCTGAATCAATCCTTCTCTGTGGTGGGGGGTGTTCGGGGGCATCCGGGTTCTGAATCCTTCCTTCTCTGTGGTGGGGGGTGTTCGGGGGCATCCGGGTTCTGAATCCTTCCTTCTCTGTGGTGGGGGGTGTTTGGGGGCATCCGGGTTCTGAATCCTTCTCTGTGGTGGGGGGTGTTTGGGGGCATCCGGATTCTGAATCCTTCTCTGTGGTGGGGGTGTTCGGGGTCATTCTGTGCACTCCAGGGTGCTGAGCAGCATCCCTGGCCTTGACCCACTCGAAGCCAGTAGCACCTGCTCCCCAGCTGTGACAACCAAAGATGTCTCCAGACATTGCCAGATGTCCCCTGGGAGATGAAATCACCCTCAGTTGAGAGCCACTGTCCTAGATGTTAACTATTATCCCACACTGTGATGCAAGTCCAAGGCAAACTGACTTTACCTTGCAAAAAAAGGAAGAAGAAAAAGATTTCATGAAGTTGGTGAGCGTGATAGAGGCAAGCTGCTGAAATCACACCCCCAGACATAACAGATGGCACCTGGACAGTATTCATTTAGCTAAAAAATTGAGGACTTTGACACTATAAGCTCCTCAAAAGAGAATAGTTTGAATAGCAAAAGGGTCAAGACAGAGGTAATTGGTGAAAGTCCCTGAGAATTTGCAAATAAAAATAGTTCTCTTGGGCGGCGCCTGTGGCTCAAAGGAGTAGGGCGCCAACCCCATATGCCGGAGGTAGCGGGTTCAAACCCAGCCCTGGCCAAAAACTGCAAAAAAAAAAAAAAATTGTTCTCTTGAAAATTTGCACTGCAGAAGTCAAACACGAAGGTGTGCAATATGCGTGAGCAGTCTATTTGGCAGGGAAATTGCACGCATGCATACATGTGTGCGTGCCCACATGCAAACACATGCCTGGCCAGTTGTGTGCTCTAGCCACTAGGTGTCCTCAGTTCATAATAAGGGCATTCTCCCAACCTGTCTGATCATCTTGCTTTGGGGTAACCTGACAAATGAAGCAGGAATTCATAGATTACGTTTTTCTAATGAATAATTCCTTTTTCATCTTTACAACACTGTTAGTAGGATTTTTTTTAACTCCCCCCATTTTACAGGTGAAGAAAGATTGAGGTTTTTTAACTCTCCCCATTTTACAGGTGAAGAAACTGAGGCTCAGAAAGATTGATTTGCTTTTCCAAGACTACACAGAGCCAGGATTCAGATTTCAGCCTGACTTCAGGCATCAGTAGGCTAGAGCTGCCCTGATGGGGGCAGGGGTGACCACTTCTGAAAATTTCTTTCACCAGCCCCTCATGGCTCTTTCCCATTGACTAGGTGTAAAATCTCCCCACTCTCCTGTTACGTTAAGAAACATGATCGTGAAGAAGTGTGAATTCAAAGGGCAGCCTAGGCTTTGCTGGAAAAATAAAGCAGAAAGAGAAGAGTGCTTGAGCTTGTTTTTGGCATGGTGAGGAGCTCGCCACTGCTACAACTCTGGGTGCCAATGGTCTGTCTGTGTAAAAGCAAGACTTGGTTGTGCTCATTAGAGGATTTGACCGTTAGGCCTTAGGATGGCACTTTGGGGAATTTTTTCTGCTAAGACCAAGAATAAAATAGCTCAAGTTCATTTTGCTCCTACTTTTCCCAAGCCCTGCATTTATCTCTTCTGGATTTTTTTTCCCTGCTTCTCATTTTTGGATCCTAACTTCTGCTGACTCATCTCTCTGAGCAAGGAAGGAGGGAGGAAGTCAGAATTGCTCATTGACCGTTTTCTTTCTTTAGTGACTCAGCTGTGATTCACATTTTAACTAATGGAGGAGAAAAATCTGATCAGTCCTAAGGCATCTGTCCAATCATGAATAACTCCAGGCTGGTTATAATAATAATACCTATTAAAAAAAAAGTGGGATGTCCTGAATTAAACCATGGCTTGTTTCTCTCACTAATCCTGAGGGCTCCACCAGGCTTTCTGAACTGGAGCAGCTAGTCCAAGCCCAAAGCAGCATTTCTGCAGAGTTGGTCTGAGGTCAGGACAAGAAATGGAATTTTAGGCTCTCCTGGGATAGCAGAAGGATCATGGGAATGTAATATCGTTCGTTTCCTGAGTTGTTCTTTGGCTATAATCCCAGGCTCAAGCCCGGACTCCCCCACCCCCATCCCCACCTGGGGCCTGAAATTTGTCAGAGCCGATTGCAGAACCTTTTCACAGCGTTGCAGCCTCTGTGCTTTTTTGTTTGCCCAGAGAACAAGAAAAGTCCAGCTCATCATGATCTCTGCTTCCTGGATGCTTACTGTGCATCAGGTGGTGTGCTCAGCACTTTTCATGAATGATTGCATTTAATCCTCGCACTGTCCACAAAAAGAAAGAGCTTTTATGCAATTCTCCATCTTTCCTAGGAGGAAACCGAGGCGTGGCACTTTGCCCAGTGTAGACAATTAGTAAATGATTGGGCAGTTTATAAGTTTATAAGTTCCCTTCCACCTGAGAGCCAGAGCTTGCATCTACTACACTTCTCTGCCTTCCATTCAGTTGGAAAGAGACATTGGAAACTGAAAACTCATTCAATAAATATTCATTTATTGAGCCCTGCCATGTATTGGGCCCTGTTCTAGGCACTGGGGATCCATCAATGAACCCAAAAAACAAAACTGTGGCCTCTTGGAACTGACATTTTTAGTTGCACAAGCATATTACTTACTGTGTATTAGAGAAAATAAGTTCCTATTGCTGCTGTAACAAAGAATCCCAACATGTATGAGGGCACAAACACAAGAGAAATTTAGTTCTTCCACATATAAAATCCAAAAGAGGTATTCTTTAAAAAAAAAATTCAGGTTAATATGAGGGTACAAACCATTAGGTTACAATGTTTGCATTCATTTATTAGGTAAGGTCCCTGTTGTTGGGTCCTGCACCCAGGAGGTGTGCCATATACCCTTACAATGTGCCCATTAGGTGGGAACACACCAATTGTCCTCCCTCCTTGCCTGCCCTCCTCCCTCTTTCCTCTAGTGTGAATTAAATTGAGTTTTTCTCTTGTGTGGGTATGTATTAGTTCATCTGCTGGCTTCTTATTAGTAATGAGTACATTGGATACTTGCTTTTCCCTTCCTTTGATACTTTACCAAAGAGGAAGTTCTCCTACTCTCTCCAGGGTCATACAAAACGTGTAAAGTCTCCATCTTTTTATGGCTGAATAAATAGTATTCCATGGTATACATATACCACACTTTATTGATCCATTCATGGATTGATGGGCACTTGGGTTATTTCCACATCTTGGCAATGGTAAATTGAGCTGCAATAAACAATCTAGTGCAGATGTCCTTATGTTAAAATGATTTTTTTTCTTCTGAGTAGATGCCTAATAATGGGATTGTGGGATCCAGTGGAAGGTCTATTTTGTGTTCTTTGTGAATTCTCCATACTTCTTTCCAAAGAGGCTACATTAGTTTTCAATCTCACTAACAGTGTAAAAGTGTTCCCTTCTCCCCACATCTGTGTCAGCATCTGCAGCTTTGGAACTTTGTGATGTGGGCTAATCTTACTGGGGTTAGATGATATCTCCGGGTTGTTTTGATTTGCTTTTCTCTGATTATTAGAGATTATGAACATTTTTTTATGTTTGTTAGCCATTCATCTGTCTTCTTCAGAGAAAGTTCTGTTCATGTCTCTTGCCCAATGAAAGATGGGATTCTTTGTTCCTTTCTCTGTTGATTAATTTCTTTATAGATTCTAGTTATCAGTCCTTTGTCAGATTCATAGCATGCAAATATCTTCTCCCATTTTTAAGGTTGTCTATTTGCTTTAATTGTGTCCTTAGCTGTGCAGAAGGTTTTTGGCTTAATTAAGCTCCATTTGTTGTGATCGCCAATGAAATCTTCTTCATAAAATCTTTTCCCAGGAAGATAGCATTAAGAGTTTTTCTCACACTTTCTTCTAGGATGGTTACCATTTCATGTCTTAGATTTAAATCTTCTATCCGTCGTGAGTCAATTTTTGTAAATGGTGAAAGATGTGGGTCCAATTTCAGTCTTCGACATGTGGTCATCTAGTGCTCCTAGCACCATTTATTGAATAGGGATTTTTTTTCCCAGTGTATGCTTTTGTTTGGTTTATTGAAGATCAGATGGCAATAAGAAGCTGGCTTCATCTCTTAAGTTTTTTTCTGTTACCTGTGTCTAATCTCTATTTTTGTGCCAATACCATGCTGTTTTAATCACTGTGGACTTGTAATGTAACCTGAAGTCTGACAGAGTGATGCCTCTGGATTTTTTTTTTTTATTATGACTCAGAATTTTCTTGGCTATATGGGTTTTTTCCCTGGTTCCATACAAAATTAAAAACGATTTTTTCATGTTCTTCAAAGTATGATGTTGATATTTTAATGGGGATTGCATTAAGTCTGTATGTTGCTTTGTGTAGTATAGACATTTTAACAATGTTGATTCTTTCCAGCCAAGACCATGGTATATTCTTCGATTTGTTCGTATCTTCTGCTATTTCTTTTCTTTGGGTTTCATAATTCTCTTTGTAAAGCTTCTTCACCTCCTTTGTTAGGTATATTCTCAGGTATTTCTTTTTCTTTGGTGCCAGTGTGAAGGGTACTGTGTCCTTGATTTACTTCTCAACTTGACTGTTACTGGTGTATACAAATGCTCCTGATTTATGGACATGGATTTTATAACCTGAGACATTTCTGGGGTTCTGTAAGTATAAGATCATATCACTGGCACAGAACAAGAGTTTGACCTCCTCTGCCCCCATTTGGATGCCTTTAATATCCTTCTTTTGCCTGATTGCATTGGCTAGAACTTCCAGCACTGTGTTGAACAGTAGTGGCAATGGTGGACATCCTTGTCTGGTTCCACTTCTAAGTAGATAGAAGGGGTATTCTTGACTAACAAGCAGCTCTCTTACAAGCAGTAAGTCAGGGGCCCAGGTTTCTTCTATGTTGTGGCTCCTTGTCTTAAACCCATGGCTTCTAAGGTCTCCATGCTCCTTGATATCAAGCCACAGAAGAGAAAAGAATATGAATTTCTCAATTTATTTTGAGAAATGTTTCTGGGCCAAACCTGGAAGTAGCCCAGGTGACTTCTTCCTACCACTGGCTAGAACTTCCCACATGGTCATGCCTACTACAAACCTGGGAAATATAGTCTAACTGAGCACCCTGAAAGGAGAGACAGACTCCAGTCTCTGTGTGAATCTTCTCTGAGAATCAAGCTCCACGTCTTGCTCCATATCACCTCCTTACAAGCCCTGCAGCTTTAAGGAACACTCTTATTTTCTTACACCCATCTCCTCTGTTTCTTGGGCTTCCTGCTCTTGGGAATTGCTCTTGCCTTATAATAGGGTAAAATAAGAATCTGGAAGAATGTCTTTGCCCACAGTTTGAGATCTTATTTGGGAAAGGCAGCAGAGTATCCCTGCCCCTTAAGGTAAAAGAGCCTATAATCTAATCCTGCTTCTCCAGAGACTTTGATCTTAGAAATGGGGGTGGCGGTTATAGGGCTCCCCAGATGAGCAGCTTTCATGGACCTCCCACCTTGTACCAATCACAGTCCCAACAGAAAAAAGAAGTAACTTCTCCTAGATGGTTCAAATGGAGATAATGTCATGAAGAGACTCCTTAAAGAAATGAAAAGTGGGTTAAGGAAATAGAGGTCCTCAGAGGGAAGACATTGCTAGCTCTATTATGCCCGGAACCTGGCAGAGGCAGAGCCATGAAGAAGGGACTGCTGTCGGGACTAAGGCAGGAACAGGGAAGCAATACTCCAACCACTCTCCCTACCCTCATTTTCCACAGTGCTTTCCCTTAGCCAAACCCAGCCAGAAACTAGAGCAAACATTGGTTCTGTAAGAGAGGTAGTCTGGTGGGGTCCACCTTGCAGGGCACAGAGCAAGGCTGGAAGAGGTACCTGGAGTGCACCCAGGGAATTGCCAGTCTGCACCGGCATGCAACCATTTGCATGCCCTCAAGTTACATAATCCACTCTATAATTCAACTGCAGAGCTGCACAGTACAGCAGAGTAGCCACTGGCCCCACACAGCTATTTAAATATAAATGTGCATTCATTAAAATTTAACAAGATGAAAATTTTAGTTGCTCAGCCACATTTCAAGTGCTCATTAGCCACACGTGGATGTTGGCTGCCATGTTGAACAGATCAGAATAGAACATTTCCATCACTGCAGAAGATTCTAGAGGCCCATGTGGCCCTGCCACAGTGTAACCTGAGCCCGTGCAGGTTAAGGAAATGGAGGAGAGAAGGAACAGCTAAAGGGACACTTTCATCAGCAAATGGAGCTATGGATTAGGAGGGAGAGGATTCTCCAGATAGAGAAGCAGAGGAAAGACTGAGTGAGCTGCTTCACTGGGACACAGGCTTCATTCCACAGAGAATAGTCAGAAAGCTTTGGTTCAATATCAGCTCTGAAATGAACCAGTATGTGATCTCACACAAGACACCTGGCTTCCTGGAATCGTGATCTTTTCAAAGTGGGTGTCCCATGGCAATGGTGCTTATAAGAACAAGGCTTTGGAAGTGTAGATCTGTAAGAAATATCACTTACTGCCATGTTGGGAAACTGTCATGGAAGTTGTGATGGTGCAAGACAACCAGCAGGTAGGGTTCTTTTCTCTCCTAAATGCTGTCTCCTGACCTGGGTCTTCAGTGGCTCTTAAACAACATTTTCTTTATCTCTAGTCAATGCCTTATTAAATTCACCCCCCCATCTACTTCAAACCTTTGCCCAGTTCCTTGGCATCTTGCCATCTTTTTCTCATAAAATTGGTGGGCACTTTTATGAACTCTTTCTCTTTACATTTCCTCCATCATCATCTTCTGTTTTCTAAGTTTCTCCGTTATGTCTTCAAGAAATCCATGTCTCTTCACTATTCCAAGCCTGACAAGTATCAGAGGAGTCAGAAGTAAATGACATGGCCAAGTGCAGTGGCTCATGTCCGTAACTCTGGTAGGCTAAACAGAGAGGACTGTTTGAGGTCAGGAATTCAAGAGCAATCTGAGCAAGAGCGAGACCCCATCTCTAAAAAAACAGAAAAATTAGCCAAGTGTGGTGGCATTCACCTGTAGTCCCAGCTACTTGGGAGGCTGAGGCAGCAGGATCACTTGAGCCCAGGAGTTTGAGGCTGCAGTGAACTATGATGACACCACTGCATTCTGGCTCAGCAACAGAGTGAGACTCTGCCTCAAAACAAATTTTAAAAAAAGTGAACAGGATGTGTAGGATTAAAACTCAGCTCTGCCATGGACTAGCTCTGTGAGCTTGAAACAGTGACTACACCTCTCTGATCTAGAAAGTGGAAGAAATGATAGGGTCTACCTCATAGGGTCATCATAGGAATTGAATATGATAATGCACAAGGCCTGGCACTCAGTAAATGTTAACTGCTTTCTAAATCTATTTCTCTACCTTTGTTTTGAGGTATGACATACATACAGAAAAGCACACATGTCATATGAGTACACCCTGAGTAATGTTCAAACACTGAACACACTCAAAAAATAGAAAACGGAAAACCAGCCAGGAACAGTGGCTCACACCTGTAATCCCAGCACTTTAGGAGGCCAAGACCGGAGGGCTGTGTTCTCATTGCTGTATGTGCTGAACTGCCTGTTAATCTATTTTACCAAGAATGGGCATTTGGGTCCTTTCCATTTTGGGACTTACATGGTTTTCATCTTCATGTGACTATCGTTACATTTCTTTATACAGTTTATTTTCTTTTTCTGAGACAAAAATCTATCCTTGTCACCCAGGCAGGAGTTCAATGGCCTAATGATAGGTCACTGCAGCCTTAGGCATCCTCTCACCTTGGCTTCGCAAAGTGCTGAGATTATCACTCTGACCCACGGTTTACATTGCTGTGGTAGTTACATTCCTATTCATGGGAGTGGCATGTCTGGGGCAGAGGAAGGAATCTGTTTATCTTTGGTGGAAACTACTAACAGTTTTCACAAGTGGAGAGACTAAACTTCCACAGCTGTGAATGAGAGTTTTTGTTTTTATTTTGCTCCAAAAGTACCTCTCTATCTAGTAGGAGGCTCCCACCAAAAGTCTAGAAATTCGGTTGTGAATACAGTTGTTCATTTCCTTTAGAGTTTGACTCCATCCACTGGATTCATCTATTGGATCTTCATTCTCCCCTGACACTTGTGTTTTGCTGCCCTGTTGGGAAGACACCTCACCTCCACCCACTTAAGTCATAACATGTCTTCTCCTTTTCTCATTCTAGCCTCTCAGTAAGAGGTTACTTTTCTTTTTTCTTCTTTTCTGGGGTGGAGGGAGCAGAATCTCACTCTGTCACCCAGGCTAGCGTGCAGTGGCATCGTCATAGCTCACAGCAACCTCAAACTTCTGATTTTGAGTGATCCTCCTGCCTCAGCCTCCCAAGTAGCTGGGACTACAGGTGCCCTCCCCGACTGGCTAATTTTTTCTGTTTTTGGTAGAAACAGGGTTTCACTCTTGCTCAGACCTCAAGCACTCTTCCCACCTTGGCCTACCAAAGAGTTGGGATTACAGACATGAGCCACCATGCCCCAGCAAGAGGTTTCTTTTCTTTTCTTTT
>NW_003852522.1:1221399-1226507 GCF_000181295.1 Otolemur garnettii
GCTGAGGATTTGAACCCGCCACCTTAGGTGTATGTGGCTGGCGCCTTAGCCGCTTGAGCCACAGGCGCTGAGCCAAGAGGTTTCTTTTCTACCACCTCTTGAACCCTGGCAATCAAAAAGGTCATGCAATGATGTCCTTCAAGACACCCATGATTCTGAAATTACTGGTCTTCATTCAGCCACCGTCCTATTCTAGATCTCCTGGGGTCACTTACCCCCCTCTTGTAAATTCTTCTCTTTTCTCAAATCTCTTATTTCATTGCCTTCTGGGGATTTTGCCTCCTGTTCCTACTCCTTTTTATTTAAGAAAACACTGTACTTTAAGAGGACTTCAGGAACCACCCAAAATAGAAACATGTCCTTTCGTGCAATTCTTTACTTTAAAAGACAAATAAAACAAAGAACTGCTGTATGCAGGAGGTTAAGGAACTTGGGAGGAGGGGAAAACTCCTGTCGAGGGGAAAACTTTTTGTTAAAGGAAGGAAGTGTAGGAGAATAGATAAGCAAGCTGGTGAGGAGGAAGGACTTCTTCTGCAGAACTTTAGAAGCATAAACTTTAAGACCAAGATAATCTTCAACTTCTGATTACTTGAAGTCCAAGATGTTTTGTTTAAATAAAGACATTGGTGGCTGAGCACTGTAGTTGATATCTGTAATCCTAGCACTATGGGAGGCTGAAGCAAGAAGAACATTTGAGATCAGGAGTTGGAGAACAGCCTGAGCAAGAATAAGACCCTAATTCTACAAAAAATAGAAAAATTAACTGGGCGTGGTGACATGCACCTGTAGTCTCAGCTACTCTGGAGGCTGAGACAGGCGGATCACTTGATCCCTGGAGTTTGAGGTTGTTGTGAGCAATAGTGACACCACTAGACTCCAGCCTAGGCAACAGAGTAAGATTCTGTCTTAAAAATAAATAAATAAATAAAACCGTAATAGGGGAGGTTCAGGAATAAAACTACCTGGATCCAGATCCTGGCTGTTCCATTTTCTGTGAATCCTTGAGTGAGTTATCAATCTCTCTATGCCTCAGTTTCTTCATCAATCAAATGAAGAGAATAGCAGCCACCTATGGAATTGTTATTAGTTTTGAGTGAGTTAATGTTTACAAATCATTTAGAATAGCAAGTAGTACGCGGTAGGAACCAAAGAAGTGTTGTAAACAGTGAATAGAGGCCATGTGCAGTGGTTCATGCTGATAATTCCGGCACTTCCAGAGGCCAATGTAGGAGTATGAGGCACTCACTAGGCCAAGAGAGGGCTCCAGACTGCTCATCCACCAGACCATCCTGGATGCAGCTTTTAAAGACATGGTTCAGCAGAAAATGTCTAACATTGCCCTGCTTACATCAGGACACCCTTAAAATCAAGCATGTGTTTTTGAAGAAGGCAGCCCAATCGGACCAAATTAAACATTCTATCAGCTGCCTCTTAGGGCAGAAGAATGAAAGCAGAGAATGGGGGTAAAAGGAGGAGGAAAGCACGACTGAGTGAATGAATAAGAGAGGGGCGCTGCACAGACCAAGGTGACAGTCTCTCATGAACTGAGGAAAGTGACAACCTCAACTTCTGCATTTAAGGGTTTAGAAAAGGAATTTCAGGCTCAGCACCCAGTTAGGGCACCACTGCCACACTGAGGCTGGCAGGTTCAAAACGAGCCTGGGCTTGTCAAACAACAATGACAACTACAACCAAAAAACAATCGGGCATTGTGGTGGGCGCCTATAGTCCCAGCTACTTTGGAGGCTGAGGCAAGAGAATCACTTAAGCCCAAGAGTTTGAGGTTGCTGTGAGCTGTGATGCGACGGAACTCTACCAAGGGTGACATAGTGAGACTCTGTCTCATAAAAAGCAATTTCAGAAATGGTTTTCCCAAGAAAGGGTACAGCAGGGTAATAAAAGAATGAACTTGAAGAGGAATTGCACAGTCCAGGAGTGGCAAGAAGACAGAACACACAAGAAGTAGGTCTGCTCCTAGGTAGCCATCTCAGGAATATTTGGCCTGAGAGTCTGTAAGAGGCAAGAACTTCATCTAATCTGAGGTCAGGGGACCAGAACATGTCCATCTTCTCTCTGCCTTCCAAACCTGCTAATATCTCCTTCTCACTGTCCTGCCTGCTACCTCCCCCTCTCACCACAAGGTCTCTCCAACCCCAGGACCTTTGCACATGTTCCCCTCCTCCTGAGTGCCATATGGTAACTGCTCCTCTTTAAATGTTCATTAGCATCCTGGCTTCCAACCAGTGAAGAAAAATAGAACTCCTTACCATGTACAGGCTAGTGATGGCATGAGCTTGGCTGAGGTCTCAAGGAAAGGTGAATGAGTTGGCAGAGTAAGCAGAAACAGAATGGTGGCAGGGGCAAAGCCAGACTTAGGATCCAGGTACCATATGTTAGCTGCATGATTGTGAACAAGGAGCTTAACCCCTCTGGGTCTCAGCTACACTCATAAAGCTCTTGGGCCATGTAATAGGTATGCAAAGCAACAAGCACACAACCTGGCAAAGAGAATAAACTTAATGAATGTGGGTTAGTATATTGGTTGGTTCTGGTATAACTTAGCCACATATAACAAAATTAAAATGATGATGCTGGCTCGGTGCCTGTGGCTCAAGTGGCTAAGGCGCCAGCCACATACACCCAAGGTGGCGGGTTCAAACAACAATGACGGCTGCAACCAAAAAATAGCCAGGCGTTGTGGCGGGCGCGTGTGGTCCCAGCTACTTGGGAGGCAGAGGCAGAAGACTCGCTTGAGCCCAGGAGTTGGAGGTTGCTGTGAGCTGAGATGCCACAGCACTCTACCCAGGGTGACAGCTTGAGGCTCTGTCTCAAAAAAAAAAAAAAAAAAAATGATGATGCTAATGATGAAAGCAAATATTTATTTAGGGCTTACCAAATGCCAGTACAACTCTAATCATATCACATACATTCCTACACTTCCTACACCTATAAAGGAAGTACATCAAATCATCCCCCATTTGATGCCCAGGAAACTGAGGCACAGAGAGGTTTACTGACTTGGACAAGACCAAATAGCTAGTGATTGGAAGAGCCAGCATTTGACTGGAGCTGCCTTGGCTCTAAACACTGGGAAGAATGTTTGTCATGCACCTTACAAGAAGTCTGGAGGCTGAGGATTGTTTGCAGGGTTGGTTTCATGGCTTAGTGATGTTTCCAAGCTTTCTTTTCCATCTTTCCATCCTACCATCTTCACCGTAAGGCCTTTCTTGGTAATCCTCACCACTCACAGCCCCAAGATGGCCACCTTAGTTCCAAGATGTCTACCCAGCCATCCTGTGGAGGGAGACACAAAAGTCTCCAGCCAAGGAAGAGTCTGTCTTATGCCATTTGACTCTTCTGGTGGTAGTGAAACTCTTTCCCAGAAGCACCCTGCACAGTTTTCACTTAGTCCTATTAGGCCTGTGACTGGGTCATGTGACCAGTGCCATCCTTACAAGGAATCTTGGGAAAAAAGAGACCATGGAGGCATTTCTGCTTCCTTGATGGGAAGTGGGCTCTGCAAGCAAGGAAGGGGGTGGGGTACTATGAGGTAGACACCTGTGTCTTCCATGATTCTTTTCTGGGGTCTCCAACCCCCAAGCCACTGGTCCATGCGTGGCCTGCTAAGAACCAGCCTGCACAGTAGGAGGTGAGCAGTGAGTGAGCAAGCAAAGCTTCGTCTGTATTTACAGCCATTCCCCATCATAACACCATCCGAGCTCCACCTCCCATGAGATCAACGGCAACATTAGATTCTCATGGGAGTAGGAACCCACCATAAGCTGCATGTGTGAAGGATCTAGATTGCAAGTTCCTTATGAGAATCTAATCCCTGGTGATCTGAGGTGGAGCTGAGGTGGTGATGCTAGCACTAGGACCATCTAGTTGGAAGAAAACAAGCCATGGCTCCCTCTGATTCAGCACTATGGTGAGATGTATAATTATTTCATTATATATTGCAGTGTGATAACAATAGAAATAAAGTACATAATAAATATAATGTACTGAATGATCCCAAAACCATCTCCCCACCCCACCCCAGTGGAAAAATTGCCTTTCGTGAAGCTCGTTCCTGATGCCAAAACAATTGAGGACCACTGCTTAAATGCCCTTGCCTTCCATCTTTTCTAGAATATTCTCTATTTTACAAGTTATCACCAAACTTTCCTACATTTTTTACTTCTTCAGTGTTCATTCATTCAGCAAACATTTACTGAGTGCCTACTATGTGCAAGGCACAGCTTTCAGTGCTGTGAACAAGGATACTATGAACAAAACCAATGGAAATTCCTTTGAAAACAAAACAAAAATAAGATAAAATTTTTAAAAAGCCAGGCATAGTGGCATGCACCTCTAGCCCTGGGTCACTTGAGCCCAGGAGTTCAAGTCCGGCCTTAGTGACTATGGCAACTTAGTGACTATGTCTCTAAAAAAGAAAAGAAAAAACAAAGAAAATTCCTGCCCTACAGGGGTGGACTTGCTAAAATAGCACAGTCCAATGGAACTTTCTGCAGTGATGGAAATGTTCTATGTATGCACCGTTCATATGTGGCGGTGGAGCACTTGACACATGACTAGCAGAACTAAATTTTTTCATTTAATTTAAATTTAAATGCATAATAAAATAGCCCTATGTGGCTAGTGGCTACCATATTCAGCAGTGCAGCTCTCCAAAGGCCAAGGGATAAGGCATTGACTTCTTTCCTATGACCTATAAATGTATTCAGTTCTCCCCTGGCCCAAAGATTCTATCTTCTCATACCCAGGCTCACACTCCCAGCTCCTCTCCTCTGTCCTCTCTTAGCTGTCAGTCATGACAAGACTGCCTGTCAGCTGCAGCCATACAAAATGGATGTTCTTCATGGTTTGCACTTGATTCATCTCTGTGTGGCCCTGGAGTCACTGACCTCATCTTTCTCATAATGTTTTTGAACTTGACCCTCATGGATGCCGGTCTCTGCCAAGTGTTCTCCCACTTGTGTCTTCTCCCTCTTATCACAAACATCCTTCCTCTACTTATCTCTTAAAATATTACTTTCCGGCTCGGCACCTGTAGCTCAACCGGCTAAGGCGCCAGCCAAGTACAGCTAAGGTGGCGGGTTCAAATC
>NW_003852522.1:1226730-1274611 GCF_000181295.1 Otolemur garnettii
ATATATATATATATATATTACTTTCCAACATTCCACTGGGAACCCTTGACTTTTCCACTTAACCCAGGGAAGCAGCTTTTGCTATTGGCAGAACAGAAAAGAGTGGCCAGAGTGTGTTGGGACAGAGAGATCAGCAGAAATTAAATCATGCAAGATCTTATGATTATGGTACAGTTTGGATATCATCCCAAACTTGAAGGAAGGCATGAGAAGATTTCAGCTAGGGAGTGACAGAAAACTGCCATCTTGAACTTAATGTGTCTACAATCCAGTGCTCACTCTTAACCAAACCAAGCTCCTTCCTCCATCCACCCCATGTCTATTGACAGCAACTCCATCTTGCGGGTAGCCCAGACGAAAACCCTGGAATCATCTTGACTCCTCTCTCTCCCTCCCACTGGATGTCCTAGGCACGGCCATATTGTTCTCGGCCATATTGTTCTCCATAGCACCTCACACCGTCCAACATTCTCTATATCTTCACATTATCACTTTGTTCTTGGCAGCATCCTCAAGCCCTACCAGAGTATCTGGCACATGGTAAGCACTCACTAAATCCTTGGTGAATAAGTGAATGAATCAGGAAGCCAAAACGCCATTCTTCCTTCTCTTTCTTCGACATGGTTGCCCTTCAATTCATGCAACTAGTCACATGAGGCATTGAAACCTAGCACAGTAGAGAACTGGGATTCTGTGTTCTGCCAAAAAATCACCTACACTCATATGTTTATCACAGCACAGTTTACAGTCACAGAGATATGGAATCCATGTGCCCATCAACCAAAGAGTGGATAAAGAAAATATGATGTACTAAGTAGTATTCCATAGAGTATATATAAGAAAGGATGAAATAATGTTTTTTGCAGCACCTTGGGTGAAACTGGAGGCCATTATTCTAAGTGGCATAGCAACAGGAATGGAAAATCAAACACGACACGTCTCATATATAAGTGGGAGCTAAGCTACAGGCTCACAGGGCATACAGAGTGTACAGCGGACACAGGAGGTAGGAGGGGCCGAGAGAATGAAAACCACTTTCCCTTCATATAGTAAAATATGTACTATTGGGCTGGTGGATATGCACGTAAACCAGAGATCACCACTATAAATTCATCTGTGTAATTAAAAATCACCCATACTCCTACATATATCAAAATACTAAACATAATTTTTTTTTAATTTTTAAAAGATTAACAGAAAGTCCAAGCAGGGTGACTCATGCCTGTGATCCTAGAACTTAGTGAGGCTGAGGTTTGAGGCCAAGGAGTTCAAGACCAGCCTGGTCAAGAACAAGACCCCATCTTTACTAAAAAGAGAAAAATTAGCCAGGTATTGTGGCAGGTGCCCGTAGTCCCAGCTACTCTGAAGGCTGAGACAGGAGGATGGCTTGAGCCCAGGAGTTTGAGGTTGCAGTGAGCTATGATGATGCCAAGGAACTTCAGTCTACATGACCCTGTCTCCAAAAAATAAATAAATAAGTAAGTAAATAATGATAAAAAGAAAAGAACTCGGATTCTGGAGTCCTGTAGTTGGTCTAGGCTTCCAGTTCTTGCTTGGGGTTATAGACCCCCATGTGCTGTTAACTTCTCTGAGCTTTAGTTTTCTCCTCTGCCAACCGCCAGGATCCAGGGAAGATTTGACAAGGCCCAGGCAAGCTCCCTGGTGCACGGCAATCAATGGCAGCTATATATAAACTGGGGCTCCTTTGTACTCCCACTGTCTCCGTCCTAGTTCCAGACCTCATTACACCAGCCTGCTCTGGAGGCTTCCTCCTAACTTCTGTTCCGTCATCACCAATCTGTCCTTTCAGCTGTCAGGCTTGTCTTCCCAACGCCAACCCTAATCACATCCTTCCCCTGCTCCAGAACCTTACATGACTCCCACTGTCCACAGGACAAGCCCCATCTTCTCAGCCTCCTATTCACAGCCTCCCCTATCCAGTCCTCTCAAATAATTCCCCACCAGTTACCCTGAGCAAGGCCTTCTGCCTCTGTAGGGTACTCTCGGCCAGAGAAATCTTCATCATCTTCCTCTCCTCCCCACCCATTCCTTCTTATCCTCCCAGGGAGGGGGATGTGAGAAAATGCATCTTGGGAGCCAGCTGGGACTGCAGTGGAAATGAGGAAGGTGGGATTATATCTGCACTTCTGAGGCTTAGACAGGTTAAGACAAAGGCCGCCCAATGAGAAATGCATGGCCGGGGTTTCCCCGGTCTGAGATTTTCTTATTGTGCTGTGCTGCTTGCCCAGATCTGAGTTACAAGGCTGTCCCACCCATTACTCATTTCCTCTTCATTCCTGCCTCCTCCTAAATCCCTGGGCTCAGAGGGCCTTGGAGTTGAATCTCTCACCCACTTACTTGTGTGATGGTCTAAGGGCAGGGTTTAGTTCATCTCAGTGTTATCTTCACATCCAGCACAATCTCCCTGGTCCAGGCCCATTGGTGTGCACATGAACCAGTGCAGTTGCCTCCTCCCCAATCTTTGCTTTCATCCTCGCCCTGCCCAAGAGGGGTCATATTTAATACAAATCAGATCATGCCCTTCCTCTGCTTAGAACCCTCCATGGCTCCCACCTTAGTCAGAGCAAAACCCAAAGTCCTCACCAAGACCCACAAGGTCCTGCATCATCTGCTCCATCACTTCCTGCCTCTCTCCTCCTTGTTCACCCTGCTCCAGTCACACCATCCTCATCGCTGTTTTTCAGATGCACTAGGCATGGCCCAGCCTCAGGACCATTACATTAGTTTTCCCCCCACTGCCTAGAGTTCTCTCCTGATATATTCATTTGGCTCAGACCCTCATTTTATGTTTTTTTGTTTCTGAGACAGGGTCTGGTTCTGTTGGCAAGCTGGAGTGCAGTGGTGGTATCATAGCTCTCTGCAATCCCCAACTCTTGGGGTTAAGTGATTGCCCTGCCTCAGCCTCCAGAGTAGCTGGGATTGCAGGTGCCCGCCACACCCAGCTAAAACTATTCACAATAATTGGAAACTTCAGCGAGTTGTTCGTCACCCTCTTGCTTGTGGAGGGTCAGACCTTCATGTTGAAGGCTGCTGACTGATCCGGGTGGTATTTGCTGAAGGTTGGGGTAGCTGTGGCAATTTCTTAAAATAAAACCACAAGTTTGTTGCCTCAACTGACTTGTTTACAAAAGATTTCTCTGTAGCGTGCATTGCTTTGGGGTAGCATTTTATCCACAGTAAAACTTCTTTCAAAATTGGAATCAGTACTCTCAAAGCCTGACGCTGCATTATCAACCATGTTTATGTAATATTCTAAATCCTTTGTTGTCATTTCAACTGTGTTGAAAAGCAACTCCTTATCCATTCAAGTTTGATCATGAGATTGCAGCAATTCAGTCACATCTTCAGGCTCCCCTTCCAATTCTAATTTTCTTGCTATTTCCACCACATCTGCAGTTTCTTTCCCCACTAAATTCTGAACCCCTCAAATCATCCATCAGGGTTGGCATCAGCTTCTTCCGAACTCCTGTTCCTATTGATATTTTGACTCCTCCCATAAATCATGTGCTCTTATTGGCATCTCGACAGAGGAGTCCCTTACAGAAAGTTTTCACTTTACTTTGGCCCAGATCCATCAGAGGAATCACTATCTTTGGTAGCTATAGCCATATAAAATGTATTTCTTAAATAAAAAGATTTGCAAGTTGAATTTATTTCTTGGTCTATGGGCTATAGAATCGATGTTGTGTTAGAGACATGAAAACAATATTCACCTCCTAATACATCTCCATCAGAGCTTTTGGGTGACTAGGTGCATTATCAATGAACAGTAATAATTTGAATCTTTTTTTTCAGAGCAGTAGGTCTCAACAGAGAGCTTAAAATATTCAGTAAACCAGGCTGTAGACCAGGGGTCCTCAGACTTTTTAAACAAGGGGCCAGTTCACTGTCCCTCAGACCGTGGCCCCGGGACGAGTCAGCTGCAAAGCAGGACAGGCAGCGGTGGCAAAAACACCCGGTGAGCCGGATAAATGTCCTAGGTGGGCCGCATGTGGCCTGCGTGCTGTATTTTGAGGACGCCTGCTGTAAACAGATATGCTGTCATCCAGCCTTTGTTGTTTCATTCATAGAGCACAGGCAGAGTCGATTTGGCACAATTCTGAAGGGTCCTAGGTTGTTTGGATATGTGAGTGAATGTTGGCTTTGGCTTAAAGTCACCACCTGCATTAGCCCCTAACAAGAGAGTCAGCCTGTCCTTTGAAGCCACACATTAAGTTCTCCTCTATAGCTACCAAAGCCCTACATGGACTCTTCCTCCAATGTAAGGGCTGTTTTGTTTTCATTGAAAATCTCGGGTTTAGTATAGCCACATTCCTCAGTGATTTTAGCTACATCGTCTGGATAGCTTGCTGTAGCTTCTACATCAGCACTTCCTGCTTCACCTTGCACTGTTCCGTCTTGGAGATGGCTTCTTTCCTTAAAGCTGGTGAACCAACCTCTGCTGGCTTCAGACTTTTCTTCTGCAGCTTCCTCACCTCTCTCAGTCTTTATAGAATTGAATAGTTAAGTCCTTGCTCTGGATTAGTCTTGGCTTATGGGAATGATGTGGTTGGTCCCACCTTCTATCCAGAACACTCAGACTTTCTCCATATTAGCAGTAAGGCTGTTTTGCTTTCTTACCATTTGTGTGTTCACTGGAGTAGCATTTTTATTTCCTTCGACAAATTTTCCTTTGCATTCACGACTTGGAAGCTAGAGGCCTTGCTTTTAGCCTAGCTCAGCTTTCAACATGGCTTCTTTACAAAGCTTAATGTGTTCTAGCTTTTGATTTAAAACGAGAGACGCAGGACTCTTCCTTTCACTTGAACACTTAGAGGCCATCGCAGGATTGTTCATTGGCCTGATTTCGATATTGTTGTGTGCCAGAGAATAGGGAGGCCTGGGGGGAGGAAGAGAGATGAGGGGACTGCTAGTCGGTAGAGCAATCAGAACACTCACAACATTTATCCGTTAAGTTCACTATATGGGTGGTTCACGGTGCCCTAGAACAATTACAATAGTAGTGTCAAAGATCTCGGATCATAGATCAGCCTAACAGGTATGATAATAATGGGGAAAAAATGAAATATTGTGAAAATTACCAATACGTGACCAGAGACACAAAGTGAGCATGTGCTGTGTGCTGTGGGAAAGATGGGCCCATAGACTTGTTTGACACAGAATTGCCGTAAACCTTTGATTTGTTTAAAAAAAAAAGAGAGAGAGAGAGAAGAAGAAAGAAAAGAAAGCAGTATCTGTGAAGCACAATAAGCAAAGCACAATAAAGCAAGGTATATATACTTGTATTTATTGGGTTTTCTCCCAGTCCCCCCACACAGAGAGAGAGCAGGATGGGCCTCGCATGTTTTAGTGCTCAGTTAATGTTTGTGAAGTGAATAAATGAAGCCTCAATAAGTGGCTGTCATTTTCTGTTCATACCCTAATGGACAGCTATTATCTGCCAAGAAAGGAAAAAGGAATAGAATAAGACAGATTGCTTTTTTTGAGGCAGAGTCTCACTGTGTTGCCCAGGCCAGAGTGCAGTGGTGTCATCATACCTCACCACAACCTTAAACTGCTGAGCTCAATTGATCCTCCCACCTCAGACTCCTCAGTAGCAGGGACTACAGGTGTGCACCATTGCCCTCAGCTCATTTGTCTGTTCTTTGCAAAGATGGGGTCTTGCTCAGGCTAGTGTCAAACCCAAGTGATCCTCCCATCTCCTAGAGTGCTAGGATTACAGGCACAAGCCCCTGTGATATACAGAATTTGAGGGACCCAAATTAGCATCATAAAGTTGGTGGGGGAAGATAAAATAGAGTTAAATTGAATTAAAAGTTGTATGGTGTGGTCCCCACCAACTCTCTGGTTTCCTGGTATAGAGTTCCACCCTCACCATTCAAATCCCAGTCATGCTCCCATGTCATCCCTTGAATTTGCCAAGCTCTTTTCAATCCCAGACTCTCTTGTCATGCCCATTCTCTCAGCCTGGAAAGTTATTTTCCCTCTGACCAATTCCTTTGCCTCGTCTGTGAGACCTTGGCTTGAAATGAGGATATCCCCAGGTCCGAGACTAATTAACATAACCTATCACATGCCCCTCAAAGCCACTGTCTTTCCAGCTCACCCTGGGAAGGCATCACACCTGAGAGGCGTCATTCATTGTGTGCATTTTTTTTTTTTTCTTAAATATTTCTCTTCTACATCCGCATGGGGCAGAGATAGTCTTGTGTATTGCTCTATCCAGCACATAGGACGTGCTCCAATGCACCATTTTGGATAGTGAGAATATGTCAGTCCAACCTAACATTCCCATCTCTGCTGTAGGAATAATCTTGAAAATAGAGTTGGTGCACTCCTTGTTTTAGTTTGGGATGACCCAGAATAGATCCTGAAACAAGGATTCAGGTACAAGTAGTTCATCACAGTGGTGACCCTAGAAAGTGTTGATTGGGGAGATAAGACAAGGAGGGGTGAGTTGTGTGGCAAGTTACCCCAGTGGGCAACTGCTCAGTCTCATCAAGAGGCCATGTGGAACTCACATCTTAAGCAATCCAAAGGAGGGGCAAGGGAGCTGGGGAATTGGTTCACCTACTCCCAGCAGTGATCGGTTGAGGGCTGCTCCCTTAGGGGCATTCATTCCATGGACCTGCCCCAGTTTCGGAGAAATCCCTGAAGCAAAGAGGTCCAGATACTGGCTGGCCACAGGCTGTAGTGCTAATTCCCAGACTTCTGTACAAAACTGAAGATACCACCAAATTATTTGCTGTGCTGACCTCATCTTAACCATAGAGCCCTCTGGTGCTCAGCATTTCTCGTCCATTGTTTCATTGCATTGTGTCTTGACAGCTCCCTGTGTATCACTTACCTCTAAAATGGACACGTTCAGGTCATTGGCCCAGGAGGGACCCCCCTGTCTCGCCAGCAGTATTTTACAAATGAGGCCCCAGGACAAGATCTTGTCAGGAGCGTTTCTACAGAAGGCTCATCTTACCTATTGCCATCATCATAATGACTTGCATTTACACGTGTCACTCTTTTTGACCCAAGATTTGGGGTCTCTGGCCACGTAGGGGCTGATGCCAGCTGGTCTGTATGGGCAGGATTACAAACTTTTTTTCAGTTTATTTGTAAATAGCTTAGCATGCTACCTGTGTGCCTGGCACCTTACCGACCACTTCACAGATATCAACTCATTTAATCCTCACACCTTTTGAGGTATTGATACTGTTGTTGTCCTCATTATACAAAAGAGAGAAACTGAGGCCCAGAGTGGAGAAATGACTTCCCCAAGGTCACCCCGCTGGAGAGTGGTAGAGCGGGGATTTGAACCCATGGGGGCTGGGCTCCGAAGGGTCTGCCATTCCCCCAGCCCCCCAATCTATTGTGGCTGTAGGTTGCAAAATATATTGACTGTCACCACAGCTGGGTGCCACAGAGAAGCTTTCTCTCATTGCAACGTTTAGGAAGCATCAGCTATATACCTGGTTTGCGTCTCTGTAAATCAACTTGTATCCTCTGAGGCAGGTACTTTTAAGACCATTTCACAGGTGATAAAACTGTGTGAAGTGTAAAGTCACCTGCCTGTAGTCCCCTATCTGATACAGTACAACCCGGACCCCCAAGCACTCTTGCCCATCTGTCTAACCCTGAAACCCACCCTCTGTTCTCCATTCTGGCTTCTTCTAGCATCTTGGCAACAGTGGGGACTGAGTTTGACCTACGGACACTGAGGGCAGTTCGAGTGCTGCGGCCGCTCAAGCTGGTGTCTGGAATCCCAAGTGCGTGAGTTTCTGACCCTGGCAAGGGGTCTGCTCAGGGGTCCCGGGAGCCCTCAGTTTCCCTTCCCAGAGCATCTCAGTAGGGTCCCCAGCCTGGGTGAGGGCAGTCTGCTCTTTGGGGAGGCTCCCCAGGGGAAGTGTGGCTGCAGATCTGGGTGAGCTTCTGAAAGCGAGCCAGGAGCTGCACTCATTTGCTGGGCACACCCGACCAGGATGCTCTCCTTCAGTATTCAGAACCCTATGACATTGATGGTACTGATATCTCCATTTTACAGAGGAGGAAACTGAGGCTCAGAGTGACTGAAAATTGAAGCAGGGTTTCATAGCTGAGAGGTGGCAAAAATAGGACTTAGAATGCCTGGGCAGTGACACCAGTGGCAATGACCATTGCCATTTATTGAGTACCTACTGTACTAGGCACTACAGAAAAGGCTTTGTGAGCATTGTTATTTTATCCCCATAAATACCCAATGAACATCTGTTTTACAGGTGAAAAGGCTGAGGCTCAAAGAGGTAAAATTACTAATCTGAATTCTTACAGGTTGACAGTGACAAGCTCCAAAATCCATACTTGTTCCATGTTGCTTTCTAATTATCCAAGCACATTTATTCCCCCTTTAGGGGGTGGTTGCCATCTGCAGAGTAAGGATTAAGTTACAGGTTTTCCAGAAAATTTTAGAAAGAAAAAAACAAAACAGAGCTGTCCTTTTTTCTATGCTTCTGTCTCAATTGTTGGCAATAACTTAGAAATCACTTACTGTGTAACAGGCATTGTTCTAAGTATTTTTCTGTTTTATAAACTCATTTTTCCTGCCAATAAGCCTGTGAGTTACCTGGGCTCTCTTCTTATCACCATGTTACATTTGTTGGCTGTGTTCTTCAGATTCATTGCCATTCAGGTTTAAAGAGTTAAGATTTCCCAGATGACCGCCAGCAGGGTCTTTTTGTAGAAAGAAAGCATTTCTCTCCAGGTCTCTGCAAGATTTCAGCAGAAGCCTGCATCATACTAAATTAAAGGCCATCCCAGATCTAATACTAACAAGAGTCTCTGTTCACTGACTACGTGTGTATGACATACCAGATAGTTTGCTAGGTGTGGACTCTCTCATTTAATCCTACAAGAGAGGGACTGTCCTGGTTCCCATTTATAGATGGAGAAACCGAGGTCGCATCACTAGTAAGTAGATGACTAGGTCAGATTCCCAGGAAGCAGAGAGTTAGGCAGGTGATCTGATACAGCTGCCTCATTGGGGCAGGGGGGAGGGACATTCCCAGGAGAGTGAGTGTGAGGTCAGCAGCAGAAGGAATCAAACAAGGTTGCATGCACAGCCTGATCCCAGGAATATTATACATAGCACCAGAGCTGTCCTCCAACATGAGGCAAGGAGGCTGCCCTTTCTACTTCTCTGATTGATTATTGGGGATGGGAAGTGGAGAAGCAATAGCCTTCCAAGTGACTGGGAGTCCTTGATCACAAAGGACAATTCTGCTAAGACGAAAGGCAGCTATAAAGTGCAAAGAGGATCTGGGCAAGACACCAACGGCTATAGACCATACAGAGCCTTAACAATTGCACCACCTGCCTCCCTCTAACAGTAATATTATTTTGTTTTGTTTTCCTTTGAGACAGAGTCTTACTCCGTCACTCTGGGTAGAGTGCTGTGGTGTCATAGCTCACAGCAACCTCAAACTTTCAGGCTTAAGCCATCCTCCTGCCTCAGCCTCCCAAGTAGTTGGGACTACAGATGCTTGCCATAATGCCCAGCTAGTTTTTCTATTTTTAGTAGAGATAGGGGCTTGCTCTTGCTCAGGCTAGTCACAAACTCCTGAGCTCCAGCAATCCACCTGCCTCAGCCTCCCACAGTGCTAGGATTACAGGCATGAGCCACCGTGCTCGGCCAGCATCAGTATTATTTTGAGCCCCGTAGAGGAACTTAACTTCTTAGACCACACCAACAGTCTCCCTTTCTTACTGTGGTTTCTACCCCTCAAGAGGTGCTGACTGTGAACTGTGAAAAGTTCTAATCAATAGCCAAAGCCCCAAGCTATGTGTTTTTAATCTTCACTTGAATCACTTTCCTAATAGATAGCCCTAAGGTTTCAAGCATAGGATTTGACATCATTTAGACCTGAGTTAGAAGCCTCCAAAAAAAATTTAAAAATGGTAGTGATCATTATTATGAACACTTAGAATAGTGAAACTTTTAGAGAAGAATGAAAATATAAATATTGTCGACTTAACCCCTTCCTCCCATGAAAGAATTTGAAGCCTGGAGACATTCAGTTGTCGAGCAGCGCAGACCCATTTGTTATGTAAGACACTACCAGATGCTGAACTTGGCAGGATAAAGGCTGATGTGGGGTCTCTGATTTGGCTGATGGCAGTAACCCCAGATCAAGGTCTTCAGATGCCCAGTTGGATGCGTCTTCCATTCCACTATGCCCCTTTGGCGATGGCTTCCTGCCTTCTCATTCACCACCATTGCTGGATTAGGCTGCTCAGAACAAAAGACAGCATAACTGAGTGGGAGAACATCAAGCTTCATGTCCGGTGGACCTGGGTTCAAATCCTAGCTCTGCCGTTTCTCATGCACTTGAGTGAATCACAGCACCTCTCTGAGCCTTGCTTCCCACTTCTGTAAAGTGGGAGTGATTTTACACACATTCCCACTTCAGGGGGGTGTTGCTAGAAGCCAATGAAATAATGTTCAGTCTGGTTCCTCTGGGTTGGAATTGGGACACTGGCTGCGTTCCTATGAGCCACAACTAGCATATATGGCGCCATTGTGTGACTTGAGGAAAGTACACCCCCTCTTGGCAGAAAAAAAAATTAAGAAAATGGCTCCCCCTTCTGGGTGTATGTTGCTTAACACCTGGAATGTGGCTCAGAGAGCAGTAGATTTCCACACCTCTTGGCCGAAAGGTCATCCAATGGAATAATGTATGTAGTATCCCCAGGCTCTTGTGTGTTCTGGGGACATCTTGGTGGTGAAGTTTTGGGTGCTTTCTAACAGCCAGTGTGGCTTCTCTCTGTGTTTCCCCAGGTTTACAAGTCGTCTTGAAGTCGATCATGAAGGCAATGATCCCTTTGCTGCAGATCGGCCTCCTCCTATTTTTTGCAATCCTTATTTTTGCAATCATAGGGTTAGAATTTTATATGGGAAAATTTCATACCACCTGCTTTGAAGAGGGGACAGGTAGGTCTAAGCAACTTGGTGTGATTTTCCAGTTTCCTTCCTTGGGGACAAGCTCTGGAAAGGGTTATGCAGGGGCTCCTGCTTTCTCCTGGTGATGGAAAGAAGCACTTTCAGGAAGCATTGCAGGAAAGGCAGTTTGTGACATAGCCCCTCAGATCTTGGGTCGTTGCTATGATCTTGGGTTGTGGTCCCTCCAGAAGGCAACTCAAAGTTGGGGAAGGGATTGTTCTGAGAATGATCCCAGGAATGGGGAAGAGAAACAAGGAAAAGAAAGCATCTGGTGAAGGATGTGTTATCAGGCATTGATCACTGTGGGTAGCAGAAGCTCAGTCCCACTGGGCACCTCTGGGAGACAGCGTAGATTACATACCTCAGAGCCGTCCCAGCTACAGAGTGAGAGAGCCGGGGTATTTATCCACCTACTTCTGTCTGACATTGGTAAGGACTGTGGTGGGGGCATTAATGCCCAACACATCTGGTTATGCAAAACAGGTGTCATGGGTATTTTTGGACCTCAGCCCCTGAGTTCTAAACCAGGAAGAGGAGGAAGAGAGGATGTCCTGGCCACCATACTTTGCAGGCAGCAACCCTGCCCTAAAGAAGAGGATGGTACTGCATGGGTCCTTCTGGTCCACCCCTACTCCCATGATTTGCCTGAAGATGCCCCAGCTGGGAGTCTGGGGCACCAACCAATCAGAACCTAGGTCCCAGAAAGGCCCTTCCCCTATCTGCACTGTGCCCATAGTTAACCCTTCAACGTCTGAATCTAGGGGAATTGGGGTGGGTGGAGTGTTCAGGGGAAAAGCCAGGCAGGCTGGAGACACACTCCTGAGGCTCTCAGCTTTGAACTAGCAGCATGGAAGAGCCAACACCTGCCCCCCACCCCAACACCCAGAATACACATTCAGGGACCAAATAGTTTTTGAATCCATTAAATCCCTGGTTACGTAAACTCAGCTACCTGAAGCCCCAGAATGAAATGGAATGAATAAGAAGGGATGCCTTCAGTATGTCAATATTTGGACCACCAGCTGTCCTGATGCAGGAAGATCGAGTGGAATGCTGCTGGTCAGTGCCAATTTTCAGCCTCAACTGAGCACACGGTTCAGAACCTTTCAGGTTAAGGGAGCCCTGAATTGAACGAGTGGTGCAGGAAAAAGGTTTCAGGGTCTCACTAGAAAAGTGAACATCTCAGAAGATTCTGTCTACGAGTGGCTTCCCACCTACCCTTCTCCACCCAGTGACCCCTGCCAGTGGATTAGCAGAGGCAGCCCTGAACCCTCTCCCCAGACCTGGGGTGGGGGAACCCAGTGGGGCAGGGTTTTTTGAGATGGGGGGAAGGATTTTGCCTCCTTTTCTCTCATTTCTCCTGCCTTCTCTCCTGGGCTTGTGAAGTTTGCTCAATATGGAATGTCCTAATTATTTCTTTCCCTGACGAAGAAGGTGTTAATTGAGGCAGAGCTATTTCTGCTCTTGGCCTCGTCACCCTGATGGAGAGAGAGAGAGAGAGATACAGGGCAGGGCCCCTTGGAAAAAATCAGCCACAAGCAGAGAAACCAGGACTCCTGGATCCTAGGTTTTTGTGAGGTTTTTTGGTTTTCCACCCCAGCCAAGTCTAGCTAAAGGGAACAAGAAGAGGCCATGGGCTGGTTTGGGTCTGAGTGGGGTTGTGAGGGGACAGATGTGGGTGGTGCAATTGGAGGGTAGGAAGCCTCGATTTAGGAGAAAGACTGAAAAGCTCACGATTAAAAATATAAGACGTGTGAGTAAGAGACGGATATATACAGACACCCAGGCAGCGGGTTAATTTTAAAATGTATTTATAACCAAATTCCTCAGACGCTTCTGGACGGTTGTTTTTCTAGAAGCAACAGTTCCGAGCGGTTCGTGTTGGTGTTTGGGGGGTTGAGGGGGATTGCGAGCAAGAACACCGCTGGGCAGAAGCTGCTAAAGATAGATGCGTTCTCAGCTGCTTCCTAGTGTCGGGAGCCGAGTTCCTGTGCGCCCAGCACCGTGCCAGCCAAACACTCAGAAGAAAGCAAAGATATAGCAGAAGGCCTCCTGCTTTCTAAGAGCTTCTAAAATAGTTAGAAGAGGCAAGACCCCTCATTTAAATCTATTTATAGTAGTAAAGGCTAATGTGTGATTCCATCCACGCTGTCCCTGCCCCCAAATATGAAAATTCAGGAGCTATTGTAGGTTTGGAACAAAGGGCGTGGGGGCTGTGTTAACTAGACTAACACAAGGGGGACGGGGGTACACTTAAACACAGGATGGAAGGTTCCAAACAGAGGCACCACCCCCAAATGATAGTTCCCATTTATGATAACGGCTCATGGATTTTTTCCCCCTGCCCTGAACGTTATGTTTAAAAGAGTTTGCCTTCCAACCTGTATTTATTAAATACTGGCCCGTGAGCCAAGTCCAACATCAGCGGGGAAGGCATTTCCAAAAACTTAAAGTAAGTGGTGAGGCCAGACTTAGAGTTTGTTTCTATGTAACCGGAACTTGAAAAGCCAACAAGATTCATTCATTCTGTGCTGGTTTCTTTCCCTCTGCCGTGTGCTCAGTTGAGGCTGGGAATTGGCACTGCACAGCCTGTAGCACATACATTGAGATATATTTCTGTTGAGTAGGAAGCCTGGATTTATACACTCGGCTGTTTGTTTTCTTGTTGGACAATGTCACGCTCTTCTTTGAAAACCTTCAGAAGTTTCACTCAACGAATAAAGTCCTCCCAGACCCACTGCTCTGGTTAAGTGAGGACAATCCCAGGATAGGAGCTTCCATTCCCCTCCACCCCGAGCCCAGCAAAAAACACCTTGAGATTCAGATTGACCTTTGGTACATCCAGCAGACTGCCACCTCCCCAGGAAGCTATCTTCCTTTTCCAGCAAAAGGGGTGTCTGTTGGCACGTTTCTCTCTCCTTGTGGCATTTTCACAATCTGCTTCCTGCTATTTGGGGAGAAAGCTTAGCGCCTGTTCCTTACCCTTAGGCAAGGGTAGGAACTGTGTGTGCTGGTGTCCCTCACCCCCAGAACAGCTCCCTGAGCCCAGTACATCTGAAGAAGAAAAAAATCAAAAGACTAATGTGTGTCCTAATGAATGTCTGAAGGATGCTGCACACAATAACCACAGGGTGCACATCACACATTGCCCAAACTAATCCCATTATGAACTGTAAAGATCATCTCTACAAAGTTCAAAAAACTAAAATCATATACAAAATATGTTTTCTAACCACAGTGCAATTTAGCTGGATGTCAGTAACAAAAAAATAATTCTAAAAGTATTTAGAATTAAGAGACATGCTTCATTTATGGATGAAATGATGTGATGTCTGAGATTTGCTATAAAATATTCCAAGGGCAAGTCCAAGTGTTTGGAGGAGACATAGATGAAACATGATTGGCTGGGAATAGATAAGTGTTGAAATTGGTGATGGGTACATATGGATTCATTATATTATTCTCTCTGTCTCTCTTCATCTATATGTACCTGATAAGTTTTTTTAAAAGAAGTACATCTTAATTACTAATGAGTCAAAGAAGAAATAATAGAAATAGGAAAATATACATTACTTGAACAATAATGATAGTGCACAATGAAATTTATGAGATGCAGGTAAAGCTGCACTTAGAGGTAATTTATAGCCTCCATCTCAAAAGTTTACAAAAGAACGGGAAAAAAGACACAGAAAACTGGAAGAAAAGTAATAAAGATTAGAGAAGAAATTAATGAAATAGAAGACAGTCAATCAACAAAGCCAAACATTGATTTCTTCAGAGAGACTGAAAAGTTTGTCCCAATAGCCTTTTTTTTTTTCCCCAACAGCTTTATTCTTATTTCTCAGAGCTGGTTTTCTCTGCTGCTTCCCCTGACTTTTCTCCCCTTCCCTTTCATAGATGACATTCAGGGTGAGTCTCCAGCTCCGTGTGGGACAGAGGAACCCGCCCGCACCTGCCCCAATGGGACCAAATGCCAGCCCTACTGGGAAGGGCCGAACAACGGGATCACTCAGTTTGACAACATCCTGTTTGCAGTGCTGACTGTTTTCCAGTGCATCACCATGGAAGGCTGGACTGATCTCCTCTACAATGTAAGTAGTGCTGGGACAGAGCATGTTGAGAGCCAGAGTCCCTGAGAGGTAGCCCCTGCGACCAGTGAGGCTACTGAGGCTGCATGGAGGGACTCTGAGCTGGGGAAGGCAGCCCAGGGACAAACTTAACACAGCACCAGGAAAGCTGGTCTGAGGCTCTGGCCTTTGAAGACGCCTGGGGTTTATCAGCAGAACTCTAACTATAGGGATGGCCTCTTGGGGCATAGAAGTCTGGAGGGCACACAGATGCTATGTAATTTTTCCTTGTACAAGTGTTCAAATGTAATTTTTGATTTTTGAATATGGAAAGATGGTATGATGCAAAAACCAACACGGATAATAAGAGAGTAATATCCTCCCTTGAACCTAGGCAAGGGAGCCCTGTGCTGGTGCCCACCTGGCCCTGCCCCAACCAGGCCCCTTCCAGTGGGATGAGGAATTCGTGTAGCTGAGGAGATGTGTCTGCCAGAAGCTTGTGCTGGTAGACCACACTCTGGGTTATCCAGGATCTTGGAATTCCCTGCCCAAGCCCAGATTCCATGAACTTGCCTGAGATTCTTCTGTAGGTCTATTTATGCCACCCCTGATGGCCAAGGGTATTGAAAAGGTGGCTGTTGTCACAAATGTGACTGGAGCATGGATGCGCGTGCTGCAGTGTCCACACATGAGCATGGATCCCCTCTGGCAGGATAGAGCCATGAGTGGAAAAAGAAGGCAACAGGGCTGATCTCCCCATGCTTTGACCCAATGCAGATGTCCAGATTCCAAATTCCACTCTGACCTTCTGAGTCTTAGTGAAGGTGTGTTTGTCGAGTAGAAACATAAAGCATGTTTTATTTAGTTAGCTTTTAAATATTTACACATCATATGTGGCCTCCATTTGTAATCTTGTCCTAGATCTTGAAAATGTTAGGGACATATCTGAAAAGAAGTACACCCGTCTCTCCTTCCACCCCACCGTATTTCCCTTATGTAATCCCTTCAGTTCCTCCAAATATCCTTCTAGTGTTTACTTATGCAGATACAAGCACAGTCAAATCTATATCCTCTCCCCTCGTTCTTACACCAAAGGACAGCATCCTAAATAGACTATTCTGTTCCATAATTTTTTTTCTCTCATAACAACATTTTCTAGAGACCTTTCTATAGCAGGACATATGGAATCACCTCCATTTTTTGTACAGCTGAATAGTATTCTATTATGTGGCCGTTCGTAGTTTATGTGGTCCCCTTGAGAGAGATGCTCGAGTGGTTTCCTGTCCACTGACATCAGGCGTGATGCTGCCGGGAGCAATGTTGCATGTACCTCTTCTCATGCTTTTGCAGATAGAGCTGGAGGATGGCGGGGTGGCGATGTTCATTCCCAGAAGTAGTTAAGACTAGAAACTAAATACATTTATAATTTTGATGGATATTTAGTTTTAAAACTCCCTTCATCCTTAACACTATACAACTTTCCTCACCCACGTAGGTGAAGAGGACAGGGCCAAGGATTCAGGATCAAACACAAGGACACCCAAGTATAGTGAGCTCGTAGAGCCTTCTAGGGCTACTCCACAGATGCGCACACATGCACACCTCTCTGTTGACTTGGGAAGTTCTCCTTTTACCTGCCTTAAGTACTGAAATTGCCAGTTAAGGTCAGGCCAGGGATTGGCCTGTGCAGGAAGCAACACCTGGCTTTCTCCTGTACATAGAGAAGGTGCATTTTCCCTCTAGTCCCAGTGCATGTTCCGTAAGGAATTCCCCCACTCCACCCTGCCCCCGCTGACGGTAGAGGGAGATTTACCAAAACTATTCTCTTTCATCAGTAGTCCATTTTAGGGTGAGGTTGAGAGTGCAGCTTGGGAGTAGGCAGACAAAGGAGCCACATGAACAGTTGTATGTGTCGCACACTGCACAAGTTATTGAATCTCAAGAATGTCATTCATGTTGTAGACTACATAGATTTCTACTGTTATTGTGATAATTTACTGAGAGATATAAAGAAAGTGAGGAAGGGACATGGTGTTGTACTTTGCATGAAGACCTTGTCTGAGTGTAGCATCTCTGGGAACAGGATAGCAGTTTCAAGTTCCCGCCCTCTCTAGGCTCCCCTGCTGACAGTTTGAGCAAAGGGTTATATCCAGTAAGTTGGCCAAAGCTCGCTGGGGGATTTTAATTGGTTCTAGGTTTTTACTAGGCTGGTGTGAAAGGCGGC
This sequence comes from Otolemur garnettii, assembly GCF_000181295.1. Classification (NCBI taxonomy): domain Eukaryota; kingdom Metazoa; phylum Chordata; class Mammalia; order Primates; family Galagidae; genus Otolemur; species Otolemur garnettii. The sequence goes on from NW_003852522.1 coordinate 1,244,009, forward strand.
CTCAGCAGGAAATGAACTCTCCTGGGAAGGAAAAGATTGGAAAATGGAGAAGGTTAGGGAACTCAGGGAGTGATTGGAAGTAGGGAATGGGAATTGGGAAAATTGTGAATGTAGAAAGGAGATGTGTCACAGAGTTGGACATCCGAAGAAAGGATCTAGGGTTCGGAGTAAGGTACTAGAAGTATGAGTAGTCACAGCACCACCATCCAAGAGGGTTTGCCCTGGGAACCTCTCAGCTTAGAGCTGAACCACTTCTGGAGAAGCAAGCTTAGTGGTCAGGAGCACAGACTGAGGCATCAGCCTGCCTGGATCTCTCCTAATTTTACCACTTCCTTGCTGTACAACCTTGGGCAAATTACTTGGCCTCTCTGTGCCTCCATTTCCACATGTGCAAAATGGGGAGAAGAGAGATACACACTCCTACCTGATAGAGCTCAAGGACTGAGGGAGGTGGATACACGTGAAGTGTTTAGAATAGAGTCTGGCCCTGGGTGACCTCCGTCAAATCCCGCCCCTGCCTCTAAGTGGTGTTCCTTTAGAACCATGTATGAATTTTTCATCATAACAACTCCAGCAGCAGCTGCAGAAGCAGAGTGAGCTGTGGGGTCTTATGTTACCCCTCACTTTGGCCCTGCTGGTAACTGCCACTAACTCAGAGTAGCTTTCCAGAACTTCCTAGGCATTTCTGTCCCACCCTCATCCTTTGGGTAGGAGACAGTGCAGTGATTTGACCCTAATGTGAACCTAGAGCTCAGCTTCTCACCTAGGGACAATTTTTGCCCCCAGTGGATGCTAGCCAGTGTCCTTAGACGTTTTTGGTTGTCACGACTGGATGGGAAGAAGATTGCTACCAGCATCCAGTGGGTGAAGGCCAGGGATGGTGCCCAGCATCCTATGTGACATAGCATGGCCTCCACCACAGAGGAGTATCTGGCCCCAAATGTCAATGGGCTTTCTATTGGGAACTTCTGGGCTGAAAGAACCCTTGAGAACGGGGAGTCCTGCTGTGACCACCTGCCATGCTCTGCCTCTCTCTCTGAGACTGCAGTGGCCTTTGAGAGCCCCGAGGAAGAGCACTGAAGCAGTGCTTGGAGGATTGGTGGAGAAATACCTCCCACCTTCCTCCCCACCGGGGCTTTTGCTCTGCCCTGCGTCTCCCCAGGGAAATCAGACTTCAGCTGCTCACAGGGCTAACCTGCTCACTAACATACCCTCCCTTCCCTGTCTTGTGCTTCCTGGGATCAATGCTTGGATTCATTGCCTTGGATGCTGTAACAAAGTACCTGAATTGGTGGCTTAAAATAACAGAAATTTGTTGTCTCACAGTTCTGGAGGCCAGAAGTCCATGCTTACAATCTCAGAGAACCACACACTTCCTGGAAAATCACCCCTGCCTGGTCCTGGCTTCTGGCAGTTGCCAGCAGTCCTTGGTGACCTTGACTTGGAGGTCCTTCGTCCTCCCTCCAGCATCACATGACATCCCCCCTTAGTATTTCTCTGTGTCTGTCTCTCCTCCTCCTCCTCAGAAGGGCATCAGTCCTACTGTTAGGACCCAATCTACTCCAATATGACCTCACCTTATTTAACTAATTACATCCACAATCACCCTATTTCCAAATAAGGTCACATTCTAAGACCCAGGGCCTAGGACTTAAGCATATACTTTGGGGGAATGGGAGACATAATTCCATTTATAACACCTCCCAAATAAACTACTTGCTTATGAACTCTTGGCTTGGGGCTTCCTAAATTAAGAGAACTCCTCCCTTCACCTCCAGCACAACCAGCAGGTTTTCTCTTTTTTTTTTGAGACAGAGCCTCAAGCTGTCCCCCTGGGTTGAGTGCCGTGGCATTACAGCTCACTGCAACCTCCAACTCCTGGGCTCAAGCGAGTCTCCTGCCTCCGCCTCCCAAGTAGCTGGGACCACAGGCGCCCGCCACAACGCCCGGCTATTTTTTGGTTGCAGCCGTCATTGTTGTTTGGCGGGTCCAGGCTGGATTCGAACCCCCCACCTTAGGTGTATGTGGCTGGCGCCTTAGCCAGTTGAGCTATAGGCACCGAGCCAGCAGGTTTTCTCAATGCCGGGGTGTAGAGACTACATGGCTATCTCTGAGATTCTGCTGGCAGGACAGAGCTGTTGTTTTTAGGGACTCTTTGGGACAGCCATCTGCCAGCTACCCAAGTCAGTCCTAGGATACTCCTCATCCTGTTTGGCCACAGGCATACACAGGGTGCCTCATGGAATCTTTGTCCTTTGTGACCGATGTCAGAGCTGAGGCCTGTGGGCATGATCTCAACATCCAACTCTTAGTCCGTTCTGAACAAACCTGTAGCTTGAGATCCGCAGAGGGTCTTAACACACTTGTTCCATGCAATTTGGGGTCCATGGGCCCAGAAGCCCAGTTGAGGTGGCCTATCTGGGTGGGTAGCACTTAAGGATCCTAGCATCTCATTTCTTCTCTTAACATCATTGAAATCCATTTATTTATTCGGTAATTATTTACTAAGCACCTACTGTGTGTGTGTGGCAATGATTAGATGATCAGGGATACTGCCATGAAGAAGGCAGACTAAAATCTCCTCCCTGGTAGGAGAGGCGGACGCAAACAGTAAACACTATAAATAATAAACCAGACAGAAAGTGAGAGACAGCCAGCAAATGCATATTGCAAGAAGCCCAGTGGGAACAAAAGCATAAGAGGACATGTGATGGGTGTGGGGGAGCTAGTCTAGGTCAGGCGATCAGGGAGGGCTCCTCAGAGGAGGTGACATGAGAGCAGAGAAGGAGGGAGCCAGGCAGATGTTTGAGAAAGAGCATTCCCAGCAGGGAACACAGGTGCAGCTCACCTACATGATGTCTTCAGTTCCCTTCTGGATATTGGATTTCTTTCTTTTCTTTCATTCTCAGCTTCCTGGTTTAGTATCTTTTGAAGAAACCCTAATCTTGACTAATTAGCAATGCTATTGAAGGTTATCAGGGTGTGCATACCAGAGTTATGTATAAAATCAGCACAACACTGCAAGCACCTTAAAAGCCTGGCAATAGGGGATCGATTGACTAGCCTATGTTCCCTCCATATATGATGGTGTATTATGTTGTCATTAAAGATCATTTGCCAGAAGAACATTAAGGATACGGGGAAATCCTCAACATGCAGTGATGAGTGAGAGAAATGAATTTTTAAAAAGTAATTGAGGCAAGGTAAGCCTTGTAATCTCAAGAGTATAAATATAAAAATGTAAGTAAAGGAAAAAAAAACCAACTTGGGTTACACCATACCAAGATAGCCTTCATGTAATAAGATTCAGAAATCTTAATTTTCTCCATACTTCTCTGAATCTTCAAATTTTTCTACAAGGAGTTTACTTCTTTTTTAATTTGTTATTTTATTTACTTATTTCTGAAATAGAGTTTTACTCTGTTTCTCAGGCTGGAGTGTAGTGGCGTCATCATAGCTCACAGCAACCTCAAACTCCCGGGTTCATTTTGTTAGTTTTTCCATTAATGTTCAAAGACTCCTCCCTCCTCAGCCTCCTTTAGTAGCTGGGACTATAGGCATGTGTCACCACGACTGGCTAATTTTTTTAACATATGTTATATTGGCAGGGTCCTGCACTGTTTCTCAGGCTAATCTTGAACTCTTCGCCTCAAACAATCCTCCCACCTTGCTCTCCCCTTTCTTTTCTGCTGGGAAAGAATCCCATTTAATATATGTGTTCATACCAGCCCCAGCCCCAGAAACAGAGCCTGATCTCCCCTCCTTTGAGAGTGGGCTGGACTTAGTGGCTCACTTCCAGACAGTAGTGGAAGGAAAGGGAAAAATAATAGTTTTATAGCAGAGAAACTAACAGACCCCACCTCAGTCAAATGACAAAGTTTAACAATTCCCAGGGATGTGGCTATCATGGAACCCTCGATTTGATGCCTCACGGCTATGATCTTCATCAAAACTCATGACCCCAGTTTAATCAGAAGCAACACATCAGGAATCCCAGATTAGAGGACACTACACCAGATACCTTGAGCAGTCCTCTCTGTGATGGTCAGGGTCATGAGAAACAAGGAAAGGGTGAGAAATAGTCACTAAGACATGCCAGCTAAAGGCAATGTGGGACCTGGGAACATGAATGGAAAAACTGATGAAATCCAAATAAAGTCTGGAGTTTCATTGTTTTAAAAAAACCTGTGAGGGAGAGATTATTGGCCCCCATTTTACAAATAAGGTTCAGACATGTCCAGAGACCTTACTGAGATTGCCCAGCCATGCGCTGGAATACAGAGTATGAGCCCTGTGATCTCCTCTTGCTTGTGCCCTGAGCTGGTCCCAGAGAGATAGCTACAGAGATGGGGAGAGGAGGGGAGCAAGGGAAAGAGAAGGAGTGAGGGGAGTTAAGGTTTTGAGGAACAGTTTATTAAAACTCTCCCTAAAGTCTGAGGCAGAGAAATTGCAAGAGCAGAAGCAGAAGGTCCACTTCACAAGTTCTTAGCCCTGATTTTCAAGGCATAATAAAAGACGTGATGTGATGGAGGAAACCAAATGTATAAAGACTATTATCAGAAATTTTTTTGTAAAAGATTAATAGCTGTGCAGAGTGGTGCATACCTGTAATCCCAGTATTTTGGAAGGTTGAGGTGGGAGGATCATGAGTTCAAGACCAACCTCTGCAACATAGTAAGACCCCCATCTCTACAAAAAAAAATTTCTTTTTATTAGCCAGATGTAGTGGTGTAGTCCCAGCTATTCAGGTGGCTAAGTTAGGAGGATCACTTGAGCCCAGGAATTCAGGGCTACAGTGAGCTATGAAGACACCACTGCACTCCATCCTAGGGCAACAGAGAAAGACCCTGTCTCTAAAAAGGGGAGGGAGTATCTCATTCGTTTATGGCACAGTTTAAGTAATGTGATCTTTTAACATCAACAAGACCCAATGACAGGTCACATAATTTCACATGAGTATTTAAGTTTGAAAGACTTAGCACGGTATCTGTGAACTATACGTGGTTTCTCTTGGTGATGAGTGTCACCAGTTCTGCCTAAACTGCCGCAGCTTGCTGTCTCCCTTTATAAGGGAAGGAAATGGCCCACTCCCAGTGAAAATGCAAGAAAGTCCAGGGGTAACTATTTTCTCTCCATCATGAGCTCCCTGAATTCTATCCTCAGACCCCCAAAATTTTCTCCACTTTCCTGCCAGCTGACTGAGGGACTCTCACAAGTGGCTTTCACCATGTCTAGAAAAATCCTCAGAGGAAGTTGATAATTTGTAGGTAACTGTGGTTCTCTTTGTCAGTGTCTGGCCCTGCCCCCACCACGACCAGTTTCCTAGCCTAAAATATCAATAGTGCCAAGGTTGAGAAGCCCTGCAATGGGAGACCAGGTCCCCCTGTGGACAGAGGCCTAGGGTACTGGCTGGGTATTGAGGTGAACCTGCCCCCTAAGGCTCTGGTATGGGGTAAGTGCCTGTCCACCATGCCCAAGGGCTACAAATACAAGTTTACTGGAAATCCTGTGCCCATGTGAGGTCCAACTCATGTCTAACTGCGATAAAACAAAACTCAGTTGACACAGCCCTTCTCTGCCCCTGACCTGGAGCCTCATGTCCCACTGGACAGGTCCTCAGACCTTCCCAAACCTGAGCAGGATGTGGGCAGCCTTCTGGAGTCGCAATGAACAGTCAGCCACTTACTGTGTATTGCCCTGTTCTGGGTACTTCTCTGGGTATCAATCCATGATTCTTGATGGTAAAATCCTCTGAGGCAAGGCCTTAAATATCCCCATTTTACAGATGAAGAAACTAGGGTCCAGAGCATTCTGCCACTCTACAGCCTCCCGTGGCAAACCAGATTGAGGGCTCGTTCTCCAAGCTCGAGAAGGTGGGTTGGGGAACCCCATGATCGCTGTGTGGAGCTGTCTGCTAGAGACAAGAGCCAGTGACTCTATGTTGCTGTAGTGACAGGTGGTCCCATTTCACAGGGACCCCCTCACCATGTGCCCTGCTCAGCTCAGAAAAGCCAAAAATTGCCTCCATCCCACACAGGGAAGGTCCCCAACGCCTTCTTCTCCAGCTGCGCTGAGGCAGATTGGGGTCGCTGTGTGGGTGACAGGACCTATTCTTTCTCTCAGTTGCTTCCAGGGACGGGAGGCAGACAGGCTGGGGGCCTTATCCTGAATCCTTCCTGACCAAGAAGGGGGTCCTCTGTAGGACCAGGATGCCTGGCGTTGACTTTGGGACGGCCATTAGCTGAGGGCTTTTTAGTGTGTGTGCCTGGCATCTCCCTGATCCGTAAAATAACCCTGTGAGGGAGATGTTAGCTCCACCTTCCAGATGAGGAAACTGAGGTTCACAGGGAAGAAGTGACCTGCCAATGTCCCCTAGCCAAGGTGACAAAGTCAGGACGCAAACCCAGTGCTGCACACTGTTCGTTACACGTTACACCCTCTCCCGATTCTCTCTTCTGCCCTGTCTTGTCTCTGTTATCCTTGCGTGTGTTTCTCTCCTCTCTCTCTCTCCCTTCTTTTTCTGCTCCTTCTTTGCTTTCTCCCCCCCTCCCCTTCGTGCTTTTCTCTGTGAATTTCCCTTACTCTCTATTTCTGTCCCTTGATTAATCTCAATTAGAAAAATAGCAAAATTATGTTTATTTGATGTCCGTAAATGCATGTCCCTTGGCAAATGGTCACTAAGGAACTGATTTTTTTTTTTTTTTGAAACAGCATTTTCCTCTGTCTCCCAGGCTGGAATGCAGTGCTGTTACCACAGCTTGCTGCAGCCTCAAACTCCTGGGTTAAAGTGATCCTTTCACCTCAGCCTCCCAAGTAGCTGGCATTACAGGGGCATGACACCACACCTGATTAATTTTTTAAGTTTTTCTTTTAGAGATGAGGTTTCACTGTATTGCCCAGGCTGGTCTCAAACTCCTGACTTTAAGCAGTCCTTCTGCCTTGGTCTCCCAGAGTGCTGGGGTTCAACTGATTTTTTAACTAAGCCTTTTTTCACTCATAGATGTTTGTCTTGGCCAATACCAAAGCATTCGACTTGAGGGCACTGGAGATTACTCGCTCATTGAATGCCTGGTGTATACAGGCGCTCTTTGAGGGTTCTGGAGGTGATATGTTAGTGGAAAAACCCGATGATCAGTGAGATAAGAGGCAGACACTACATAGCACGCTTACGTACATACTTCAGGCTTTGTGGGCTACACAGTCTCTGTTGCAACTACTCAGTCTGCTGTCATAGCACAAAAGCAGCCACAAACAAAACACTTAAGAGAATGAGGCCAGGAGCAGTGGCTCACACCTGTAATCCTAGCACCTTGGGAGGATTGCTTGAACCTAGGAGTTCAAGACTAGCCTGGGCAATAGTGAGACCCCATCTCAACTAAAAATAGAAAAACTAGCCAGGTGTTATGTTGTGGCAGTTGCCTATAGTCCCAGCTATTCAGGAGGCTGAGGCAGGAGGATCACGTGAGCCCAGGAGTTGGAAGCTGCAGTGAGTTATGATGGCCCCACTGCACTCTAGTCTGGGCAACAGAGTGAGACCCTGTCCCCAAAAAGTAAAAAGCGAGGAAAAAAAGAAAAAAGAAAAAGTGAGGTCTCATGGCCCTGCACCAGTCAAACTTAAGTTTGCTAAAACAGGTTGCCTTCCCCTGGACTGTAGTTTGCAGACCCCTTTGTTAGGGGTGGCGTGGAAGGATGGTGAGAGTTCAGGAAAAGAGCGGCACAGGGGCTGTGAGTTCTCTGGGTAAGAGACTGCAATCCTCTAATAAGATCTGAAGACACCAAGTTTATGAATCTGTTTATTATCACATGGGCCCCCCAAATATGTACACCTATTATGTATCAAAAAATTAAATATATACATACAAATACAATAAAGAAATGAAAAAGGTGAGAGGGAAGGGCAACCCTGGAGGATGAACAGCCAGTGCAAATTCCCCGAGGCTGCTGTATTCCTGGTGTGCATGAGGAACAGGGAAGCTGCCTCGGTGGTCGGGGGCAGTGAGTGAGGCTGAGGGACAGAGAGGATGAGGTAGGTCACTGGAGACTTCATGGACAGACAGCCCCATATAATTTATCATCCAAACCAGGACATTTGTGAGAATGAAAAGGAAAAAGAGGACTTAAAAAATAATTAGCAAGCACGACATGATCTATAATGAGTATAAACTGGGACATACACCCTCCCTTGTGGCCACTGTCAGGCTCTGGCTTTTCCCTGGTTAGATGCACCCCACTTTTTTCCTATATGCTAGGGAACTAGCTGTTCTCCTTAGCTGAGTTTTGGTTTTGTTTTGTTTGTTTGTTTGTTTGTTTACATCCTGTATACTTTTTTCTGAATGAACCATGCTCAAAAAATTAGAAGAAAACAAACTATAAAATAGAACGCACTCAAGGATTTTACTGGGACTCAGCCGTTAATCTGTTTGATGAGTATTTATTGAGCACTCACTAAGTACCAGGCACCACTGGAAAATGGAGATGAATCAGTGTCTTCCCTCGCCCTTCGGGCTCTCCCAGGCCAATCATTATACTATGACTATGCCAGTACAGAGAAGGGTGAAGCGGGGAAAATACCAGTGGGTGTAAGCCCGAATGACAGGTCTAGCCCCAGCCGTGCCATCACACACTTGCATGATCCAGGCAAATCACAGTGCCTCTCTCGGCCTCAGTTTCCCCATCTTCTGGGCATGGAGGTTGTGGGAATTGAGAGATGTAAGGTGTAGAAGTATTTTGTCCACCCAATAAGGGTTCTGCTGCTGTGACTATGGGTATTCCTCCTCTTCATTCCTACAGAAATCCCTAGTCCAATCCCATGGACTCCGGATAAATACATTTCCTGTTGTTAGTATTAGTACTTTTTTTTCCTGAAAAAGAGTTTCACTCTGTTGCCCCAGGCTAGAGTGCTGTGAAGTCATAGCTCACAGCAACCTCAAACTCCTGGGCTCAAGCAATTCTCTTGCCTCAGTCTCATGAGTAGCTGGGACTACAGATGCCTGCCACAACGCCTGGCTTGTTTTTCTAATTTTTAGTCTCACTCTTGCTCAAGCTGGCCTCAAACTTGTAAGCTCAGGCAGTCCACCCACCTTGGCTCCTCAGAATGCTAAGATTACAGGTGTGAGCCACCGTGCCCAGCCTGCTTGGTATTATTTAAATGAACTTCCAACAGGGACTTCAGGATCGTGAGTTTTCACCATCTAACCAGTGCTTAGTGAACACCTGCTTTGTACCCAGTGCTGTCTGGGGGCTTAGACAGGAAAAGTCCCTTCCCCCAGAGAGCTGACATTTGAGCTGACAGTTTTGAAATGCGTAAATTTACAAGCTACTTCAGACAGCAGGATGTGCTGAAAGAGAATGAGATGCCTACCTGAGTGGCATAACAGGGCAGGTCCTTTTGATTGGGAGATCTGGGATGGTGTCTCTCTGGGGGCACAGTAAATCTAAAGCTGAGTTTTGAGAAAGAACTGACCAAATCAAGACCTCAGGAAAAAGGGGGTCCAGGGCACGGCCTGTGGCTCAGTGGGTAAGGCACTGGCCCCATATACAGAGGATGGCAGGTTCAAACCTTGCCCCAGCCAAACTGCAACAAAAACAACAACAACAACAAAAATAGGTGGGCATTGTGGCGGGCACCTATAGTCCCAGCTACTCAGGAGGCTGAGGCAAGAGAATCACCTAAGCCCAAGAGCTAGAGGTTACTAAGCCCGTGAGCTGTGATGCCACAGCACTCTACCGAGGTTGACAAAGTGAGACTGTCTCTTAAAAGGGGGGTGGGGGGACGTCCAGACTAAGGCTCAGAGAAGGAAACAACTGGCTCATCGTGACCTTGAACTTGATCAGTTCTCCACTGGACTACAGGAGATATTCTTTCCCCACCTACCTCATGAGAGCCGTATAAGGGTGAATGAGAAGGTAATTTTTTTTGTTTGTTTGTTTGGTTTTTTTGAGACAGAGCCTCAAGCTGTCCCCCTGGGTAGAGTGCCGTGGCATCACAGCTCATAGCAACCTCCAACTCCTGGGCTCAAGCGAGTCTCCTGCCTCCACCTCCCAAGTAGCTGGGACTATAGGCGCCCGCCACAACGCCCGGCTATTTTTTGGTTGCAGCCGTCATTGTTGTTTGGCGGGTCCGGGCTGGGGATTCGAACCCGCCACCTTAGGTGTACGTGGCTGGTGCCTTAGCCGATTGAGCTATAGGCACCGAGCCGAGAAGGTAATGTTTAAGAAAGACCTAAAGGAGGCAAAAAAGCAAATCACAGAGCCATCAGTGTGTATCAGTCAGGATATCTGGCTATGCTGCTGCAACAAACATCCGCAACACCTCCGTGGCTTAATAACAAATGTATTTCTTGCTCATCCTGAAATGGTGCAGGTTTGCAGTGGAGAAGATGGGAATTGTGCTCAGTGTAGTCACTCGGGACCTAGTAGTTAACCCAGAACTCAGCCACTTGCTGTTCCAAAAGGGAAAAAAGAATCCTGGAGGTTCCCAAGCTAAAAGTTCAATGCTCTGGCCCCCCAAATGATACAACTATTTCTGCTCAATCCTCACTGACCCATGCCCACTGTGTGTCCCTCAGCCAACCACCAGGGGATTAGGAAGGGCCATCCTACTGCATCGCCAGAAATATTTGATTACAGTGCTAATGAGAGTAGTGTTCCCAGAAGTGGAACGCTTTGAGCTTTTGGAAGAAAGACAAGGTGATCACTAGAGCACATCCTTCCTGATATTATTAATGAATTTAACAAGTAAGCACCCTGCCCTTCCTCCCCCCCTCCCTGAATCTTGACTTGTGTGCACCTCTACCGCCAACTTGAGCTGAAAAAGGAGATGACAACCAGGAGGGGAGATTTTTCACCCCCACCTGTGCTGATGAACTGTCCCTCAACAGCCACAGTATCTTCAATCTCTCTACTTGTGATATTCTCCATTTGGTCCCTGAGCACACATACCCCACAACACCCATACCCAGGAAAAGCCCATCTCCCAGTCAAATGCTGCATCCCCCCTTTCACTTCTTCTCAGTGAATTATTGAAATCAGGGTATGGAATTGAATCATTGAATAGGATTAAAAAAGAAAAGTTACCTCTAGAATTAGGCAGCAGAACCCCAGTTCCTAGAGAGGAAGGTACAGGACAGAGTTCAGGAGGGAGGTTGGCTTGGGGTTGAGGATGTGAGCTGTGCAGGGAAGCTGAATGAGCCTCTCATTCAGTAACTCAGCAAACATTAGATGAGCATCATCTGCATGCTAGATGTTGTGCTAGGGACTAAGGATACAGAAGGGAACAAAAAGGACGAAATTATTGCCCCTTGCAGAATGGACGTTCCCTCTGGAGAGACGAGGACAAGCAAGGGAAATTACACGCAAAGTATAGAGGCAGAGAAATGCTAAAGAAAAAATAGAACAGGATAGGGGGATCCAAAATGAGGGGTGTGATTGTAAAGGGCCACCAAGGGAGACCGTCCTAAGAAAGTGGCATTTGGCCAAGCACAGTGTCTCACACATGTAATCTTAGTACTTTGGGAGGCCGAGATGGGAAGATGACTTGAGGCCAGGAGTTTGAGACCAGCCTGAGCAAGAGGGAAACCCAATCTCTACAAAAAATAGAAAAAGCAGCAGGATGTGGTAGCAGGTGCCTGTGGTCTCATCTACTGAGGAGTCTGAGGCAAGAGGATCACTGGAGCCTAGGAGTTGGAGACTGCTGGGAGTTGTGATGACCCCACTGTACTCTAGCCCAGGCAACAGAGCAAGATACTGTCTCCAAAAAAAAAAAAAAATAGGCGGCATTTAAGCAAAGAAGTGAAGGTATAACCCTGCAGCAATCTCAGGGAAGAGCATTCCCGGCAGGAGGAAAAGCCTATGCAAAGGTCCTGAGGTAGGATTGTGCTTGGGATGTTTGAGGAACTGGTAGAAAGCTATGTGGCTGGAAGAGTGCATGGAGGTGGGGGGCACTTCTGCTGTTTAGGAGCTCAATGACTGTATTCTTACCACAATCTGAGGGGCTTAAAACAATGGAAATGTATTCCCCTACAGTTCTGGAGGCTAGAAATCCATGGAGCATTAAGGTGTCAGCAGGGCCATGCTTCTTCTGACTTTGGGTAGAATCCATTCTCACCTCTCTCCTGGCTTCTTTGCTGACAACCTCTGATCCTTGGCTTGTACACACATCACCTAGACCAGTGGTTCTCAGCCTTCCTAATGCCTCCTAATGCCACGACCCTTTAATGCAGTTCCTCATGTTGTGGTGACCCTCAACCATAAAATTACTATTTTTTGTTTAGAGACAGAATCTCACTTTATCACCCTCGGTAGAGTGCTGTGGCATGACAGCTAACAGCAACCTCCAACTCCTGGGCTTAGGCGATTCTCCTTCCTCAGCCTCCCAAGTAGCTGGGACTATAGGTGCCCACCACAATGCCCAGCTGTTTTTTGTTGCACTTTGGCCGGGGCTGGGTGCAAACCCACCACCCTTGGTATATAGGACTGGCGCCGTATCCACTCAGCCACAGGCGCCGCCCATAAAATTATTTTAGTTGCTACTATAATTTTGCTACTGTTTTGAATCATAATGTAAATATCTCATATTCAGGATGTATTTTCATTGTTAGGAAGGGGTCGCGACCCCCAGGTTGAGAACCGCTGACCTAGACCTGCCGCCTTCACCCATATGGCCTTCTCTACTGTGCAAGGCTATCTCCATGTCCAGCTTTCCTTTTTGTATAAGGACACTAGTCCTATAGGATGAGGACTCAATCTAATGATGTCATCTTAACCCGGATACATCTGTAAAGACCTTGTCTCCAATTCACATGTGTGTACTTCAGCACATCTTTTTGGGGACACTCACTACAACCCACAACAGGGCCATGAGCGTGTTACTTTACTCTTCTGTGCCTCAGTGTCCTCACCGGGGAGGATGAGAAGGACTATGTGATTTCCTCTTTGGATTTCTGAGAGGATTTAATGAGCTCCAATAGTCTAGACTCTTGTAGGTGTCTGTGAATTCCCTGGACAGCGTGTCACATGGCCAGAGACCACTAAGCCTGTCATGGATCCAGGGTGTGGGCAGACGCAGGCCTTGCTAGCAGTATCTGAGGTGAAGGGACTGCCTTGGCTTGGAGGAGGCTCAGTTGCTTCTAGCTGTTCAGTCCTGCTCCTCTCCCCTACCTCCATGCTGTCCCTATTATCTGAGCCTGCACCTTGTAATGGCTCAAAGTTTGCCTACCACTGGCCAGTGCAGGCTTTTGCTCCTTGGACTATATTTAGCCCTGAGAATTGGGAACAAGAAGCCTTCAGCTGCCACAGTGACAGAGGGGGAGAAACACAAATTCACTCCTGCCTTCTGTCCAGCCATGTTCTGCTGGCTCCAGTCTTTCTTCCAGAACCAAAGCACTGGAACCTTTTGGGCTTGTTAGAACAAGGCTGTGAGCTGGAGGTTGGCACATTTCTTATCCCCAGAATCTGTCTGTATCTCTGCTTAAAGCTGACATTTTTTTGTTGGCGATTTTCTTTTGCAATTTTTTTTATCATGGTTAAATATGCATGACATAAAATTTACCATCTTAACCATTTTTAAGGGCACAGCTCTGTGGCATTTAAGCACATTGATCACCACCTATCCCTAGAACTTTTCAACCTTCCCCAACTGAAACTGTCCCCAGGAAACATTAACTCCCCATACCTCTCCATACCCTGCCCCCCCAACGTTCTACTTTCTGTCTCTATGGATTTGACAACTCTGGGGACTCTCTATAAGTGGAATGACATGGTATTTGCCCTTTTAGGACCGGCTTATTTCACTGAGCATAACACCGTTAAAGTTCACCTGTGTTATGGTGTGTATCAAAATTTTCCTCCTTTTTAAGATAACATCAACTTATAAATTTAAAAAAACAAAGCTTTTTTGATTGAAATAAAATAAATATACAAAAAACACCATGAATTATGACTGAAAACCTTGATGAATTTTTTACAAACTAAACACCCTTGTAACTAGCACCAAGTGAGGAAACAGAACCTTCTCAGCCCTGGAAGCCCCGTCATGTTGCATACCTAGTCACTACTTCCCCCAAAGGTTACCACCATTAGGACTTCAAGCCTCATCCACTAGTTTTCTTGTTTCTATTAACATATTTTGCATAAATGGAATTTTACCCATATGCTCTTTTCTGTCTGGCTGCTTTTGCTCAACATTAACTTTGTAAGATTTCATGTGATGACTTGTGATAGTCATTAATTGCATAATATTACATTTATTTAATATGTATCCTCTCCTGTTTATAAAGATTCAAGTGGTTTGCAGTTTGAGGGTGTTGGGGATACCATTCCTATGAACATTCTTGTGTGTGCCTTTGGTGAATCCAGACACACATTTATTTGGGGTAACTGCTTAAGAGTGGAACTACCAGGTTTTGGTGAAGGTATATACACCACATAAAGATGACAGATCACAAATACAGTGGTGCACTTTTAGGGTTATAATTCCATGTTTTTCCTGTACCTTTTCTATACTTAGATGTGTTTAGATAATATAAATATTTACTATTTGTATTGAGTATCTACTGTATTCAGTATAGTCACAAGCTGGGAGCAATAGGCTATCCCGTATAGCCTCCATGTGTAGTAGGCCACACCATCTAGTTCTGTGGAAGTGCACTTCAGGATGTTCACACAACAACAAAATCACATAACAGTGCATTGTCTAGAACTTATCCCCATTGTTAAACAATGCAGCACTATACTGAGTTTTAGTACAAACTCTCAGCCCATTTTTGAAAGTGTGTGGGTTATGTGTTTTGAGTTGATCTATGTACCCCCCAAATTAACATGTTGAAGTCCTAACCCCCAGTACCTCAGAATGTATCCTTATTTAGAAATGAAGTCATTGCATACATAATTAGTGCAATGAGCCCTAGTCCAATGTGATGGGGGTCCTTGTAAAAGGAGAAATTCTGATAAATGCTGAGATATGGGTGAACTTTGAGGCCATTATGCTGAGTGAAAATAAGCAGTCATGAAAGGGCAAATATTGTGTGATACCGACACAGAGAATGCCATGTGGAAATTAAGGCAGGATTAGGGTGATGCTTCTACAAGCCAAGGATCACCACAGACTGCTGGCAAACCACCAGAAGTCAGGGGAGAGGCATTGCACACATTCTCTCTCATAACCCTCAGAAGGAACCAGCCCCATCAACACCTTGATCTTTGACTTACGGCCTCCAGAATTGTAAGACAATAAATTTCTGTTGTTTAAGCCATCCAGTTTATGGTTCTTTATCATAGAAGCCACAGGAGACTAGTACACCATGTTACCCTCCCCACAGCAAGGCATGAAGGCTCCAATTGTCCTGTAGCTCCACACATACCTGATATCATAGTGATGACTTCATCTTAACTTCTTTCTCATTTAGCCTTTCTTCTGGCAACAGTGGCATCATATGTGCATTTAAAGGTGGGCTTTTAAAGCCACACCTGGGGCTGGCTGGGGTGGCTCCCACCTGTAATCCTAGCACTCTGGGAGGCCAAGGTGGGTGGATTGCCTGAGCTCAGGAGTTTGAGATGAGTCTGAGCAAGAGCAAGACCTTGTCTCTACTACACATAGAAAAACTAGCCAGGTGGTGCAGTGAGCACCTGTAGTCTTAGCTACTTGGGAGGCTGAGGCAAGAGGATTAGTTAAATATAGGAGTTTGAAGATGCTGTGAGCTATGACACCATGGAACTCTACCCAGGATCACAGGGTGAGAAAAAATACAGAAATCAAAATAAAGCCACACTTGGGAGCTTTGTATTTTTCAGGTGCCACCAGGTGATGAACAACTGGAAGTTTCCTCTGTCCTAATTGCCAGAGTCAAGGCTTCCCTAGCACAGAGAGGTTAAGTCCTTGGACTCTGGAGCTCAGCTCCCTGGTTCACATCCCACATCAATCACTAACTACCTCTGTGGCCTTGGGCTAGGAGTTTCTGACTCTCAGTTTCCTCACTTGTAAAACGTGCATTATGATAACATCATGAAGATTAAATGAGTGAGTTAACACAGGTATGCTTAGAAGAGAGCCTCACACATGGTAAATACTTGGTAAATGGTGGTTTTATCGTTCTCACAGACTCCTCCCTTCCCACCTCTTCCTCTCTATTTTTTGATTTTCTACCCCATCCTCTTCCTTCTTGCCACAATGTTCAGTTCTCTGTTTCAGAGAGAGTTCTCATTTTCTATTTGTGGACTTTTCCCTCCTTGAACACTGAGCTCTAAACTTCTGGGAATATTTTTGTGATTGACATTGAGACCGCAGGGAATGGAACAGGGAGACATTTGAGGAAAAGGCTCACAGCCCTGTGATGGGGCTGGTGACTACACCAGGCCGTCAGACCCTGTGGTCATGCACCTCCTCTAAGGGGAGACTGTGCCTTTGTTGGAAGAAGGGAGAAAACCAGGCGTCTGTTCATCTGTTACAATGGAGTTTTCCTTCCCCTCTTAGACTTTAGTTTAGAAAAGTTCTTGTGTGTTCCATGTTTATTCTCAGGTCCTATGAAATCAGCATGATAAGAAGGGAGATTTGCCTACATTTCTCTCAGACCAAGGACTTTTGAGACAGAGCCACCAAGAAAACCAGAACTCCCCCTTCTCTCCCCCGGTCAGGTCTTCCCTATCTACGTTCTACTCAACTCTTCTCTGCTTTCCTTCCTCACACCTCACAGAGCAATGATGCCTCAGGGAACACTTGGAACTGGTTGTACTTCATCCCCCTCATCATCATTGGCTCCTTTTTTATGCTGAACCTCGTCCTGGGTGTGCTATCAGGGTAAGTCTCTACTATTCCCTTCATCTTTCTCCTGCTTGCCAACTCCCACCGAGGAAGAGGCCATTGATGCTTTATTTTCCTTTACTAGACAGAATACAGGCCTCTCCCTTGTTTGGGGTTAGCAGACTATCACGAGCAAGCCATGTACAGATGCAAAGGTTGTACTTTCCTATGCTAGGGGGTCTTGGGGGCATTGCATGTTGTACATTCTGTACTGTACATTAAAAAAAACAGGGTGGTGCCTGTGGCTCAAAGAGTAGGGCGCTGGCCCCATATGCTGGAGGTGGCGGGTTCAAACCCAGCCCTAGCCAAAAACTTCAAAAAAAAAACAACAATGATTTTGGTTACCCCTCCCCTGTTTCCCAAATATAAAATCACAGCTTACAGTCAAACATGAATTTTCCTGACACACAATGACCTTTACCCCCAAGATTTTTTTGGCTTAATCATCATAAGTGGGCTTCATTTCTGTCATCACAGAAGTCTGAGTGGTTCTGCAGTACCATCAACAACCCAGATCCCAGCTTTCTGCTCTAACATCTTTACCAGAGGCTTCTAATCTCATGGATGCCTCATGCCCTCAAGATGGCCACCCCATGTTCCAAACAGGAAGAGGGAGAAGGGAAACGGAGGCAGGGTCTAGGCCAGAGAAATGCAACTACTGAAGAAATCTTCAGCTTATATCTTACTGGTCTAACATAAAAGAGGGCTGAAAATACTTTATAGCCAGAATTGTGAAGAGAATGAGAGTGGGGTCTGCAGCCAGCAGTAGTTGGCATGGCCTGTTTTATCCACTAACTTTTTTTCTTTACCTGGATGCATTTGTTGGGAAGTGTATGAAGCCAGCAGATATACTCACCCCTATAATATTCTGATCTTCTCCAATGAGAATTGACTCCTCCTGTTGAACACCTCTGACTTCCAGAGACTTCTGAATTCCCAAATCACACATACACATTTCTAAAATTTCCAAAATAGCAGGGTGGCACCCATGGCTCAGTGAGTAAGGCACGGGCCCTATATACTGAGAGTGGCAGGTTCAAACCTGGCCCCGGCCAAACTGCAACAAAAAAATAGCCAGTGGCAGGCGCCTGTAGTTCCAGCTACTTAGGAGGCTGAGGCAAGAGAATTGCCTAAGCCCAGGAGTTGGAGGTTGCTGTGAGCTGTGACACCACAGCACTCTACTGAAGGTGATAAAGTGAGACTCTGTCTCTTAAAAAAAAAAAAAAAATCCAAAATAGGCAGTCTGGTTTTTTGTGTGTGTGTGTGTGTTTCTGCAGGGAGTTTGCCAAAGAAAGGGAGCGGGTGGAGAACCGGCGAGCTTTTCTGAAGCTGAGGCGCCAACAACAGATTGAACGTGAGCTTAATGGGTACATGGAATGGATCTCAAAAGCAGGTGAGGCCCTTTCATCCTGGGGCCCAGGGATGGAGATCCCAGGCCATGGAGCACACACAGAAGTCATGCACACAATTTGGAGAGGACTGAGCTGGGAGCATCATGATGGGAGAAGAAAGAGAATCTAAATTAGTTATCCCCAAATTGTATCAACAAGAATCCAGCATTTGATATTAAAATGTCTGGGATAAAGTCAGAATATATATCACATAATTGTTGAGTTCTAAAATCAGACATTGGTCTACATCCTGGCTCAGCCACCTGCTAGTGCTGTATTTTACCTGCCTTACCTCAGTTTCCCCAGCTGCTAAATGGAGATAATGATCATACCTATCTCCTAGGGTTATTTGAGTATTTAGGAAAATAATCCCAGCAAAGTCACTTGGGAAGAACTGCCTGATAGACAGTGGTGCAGATTTATTTGTTCAACCATTTAACAAACTTACCACTTACCTGCTATGTGTCAGGCATCCTAGGCACTGAAGATACAGTAGCGAGCAAAACAGACCAAATCCCTGCCCTCAGCATTCTGACATTCTAGTGAAAGAGACAAAAAAAATACATGTCACAGTAAATGGTGCTGCCAAATGTGGAGAAGAAAGATAAAACAGAGTCAGAAACAGAGCTGTTGAAGATGGGGTGGTCAGGGAAAGTGTCTCTGAGGAAGTGACGTCTGAGCAGAGACCAGAGGAAATGAAGGAACATCAAGGGGAAGAGAGTTCCAGGCAGCAGAAACCCTGCAGAAACCCAGGCATGTGAAGGCCCTGAGGTGGGGGCGTACTTGAGACATAGCAAAGAAGCCAGAGTGAGTGAAGGGGAGAGTCAGAGGAGAGGAGGACAGGGAGGCGACAGGGGCCAGAACAAGACTGGGCTTATGGGAATATTATGCAGCCTTCAAGAAAGACAGAGACTTTACCTCCTTCGTGTTTGCATGGGTAGAGCTGGAACATACTCTTCTTAGCAAAGTATCTCAAGAATGGAAGAAAAAGTATCCAATGTACTTAGCCCTACTACAAAACTAATTTATAGCTTTCATAGGAAAGCTATAGCCCAATTATAGCCCAAGAATATGGGAAAGGGGGAGAGGGAGGGGAGGGAAGGGAGAAGGATGGGTGGAAGGAGGGTTTTTGGTGGGATCACGCCTATGGTTCATCTTACAAGGGTACAAGTGAATCTTTCTAAATGCAGAATATGTCTTAACTAAGAAAATGCCATGAAGGCTAACCAGTTTGGTGAAAATATTTCAAATTGTATATAAAACCAGCACACTGTACCCCGTGATTGCACTAATGTACACAGCTATGATTTAATTTAAAAAATTATAAAATTATAAAAAATCAAATGCAGAAACACTGTAAAAAGTGAAATTCAAGAATAAATTCATGAATATCATCTTCATTTACAAATTTAAAAAAAATTTAAATGTCATAACAAAAAAATAAGACTGGGCTTATGGTCTTTGGTGAGGATGTTGGTTTTTATTTTGAGAAATGGGGATAATGCTGGCCGTTGCCAGTGTTGCTAACTTGGAGCCCTAAACAACCCAGCAGCACATTTTTGAAGGGTGGAGCTGTCCCCATCAGCCAGGACAGAAGGGAGGTGGCCAGGCAGACCCTTCTCCTTCCCAGTCCAGAACTCAACCACAAGAGAATCCCCCAGATGTGGGAGCTTAACTCTTTGTTCTTTCTCTTCAGAAGAGGTGATCCTCGCCGAGGATGAAACCGATGGAGAGCAGAGGCATCCGTTTGATGGTAACTGCACTGAACCAAGCTCAGTGGTGGGTCCCAGGGGAGGTGGGAACAGCCAGGGCCAAGGGGAAACAAGCAAATGTGTTCTAAGGGGACTCCATGAGATGGACATTCAGGGCCCAGGTCATGCCAGGGCACAAGACCACGTTCAGTATGATCCAGGAAAAGGGAGGAATCTGCTTCCTAGAGAAATTTCAGGAAGTAGGTGCATGTTTTCCTTGTTTCCTTTAAACATGTGCCCCGGCCTTTTCCACTTTGTACCCTAGTTTTTCTCATCTGTAAAATGGGCATAATATAAATAATACCTACCTCATGGGATTGTTTCTGAGGTTGATATCTGTTGTGGCAAATAGGATGCCTGGCACAGCGGCACCACATATATTTGCTAAATAAAGAAATAATCCAGGTGGGGTGCAGTGGCTCACCCTATAATCTCAGCACTTTGGAAGGCCAAGGCAGGAGGATCATTTGATCAGGAGTCTGAGACCAGCCTGATCAAGAATGAGACAGCAGTTGGTAGGGCACCAGCCACATACACCAAGGGTGGCAGGTTCAAACCCTACCTGGGCCTGCTAAACAACAATGACAACTACAATCAAAAAATAACTGGGCATTATGGTGGGTGCCTGTAGTCCCAGCTACCTGGAGGCTGAGGCAAGAGAATCATTTAAGCCCAAGAGTTTGAGGTTGCTGTGAGCTGTGACGCCATGGCACTCTACTCAGGGTGACAGCTTGAGACTCTGTCAAAAAAAAAAAAAAAAAAAGAGTAAGATAGCATCTCTACAAAGATAAAAAGCTAGCTAAGCATGGTGGTCATGCCTGTAGTCCCAGCTACTCAGGAGGCTGAGGCAGGAGGATCTCTGAAGCCTAGAAGTTGGAGGCTGCAGTGAGCTATGATTGTGCCACTGTGCTCTACCTTGGGTGACAGAGGGAGACCCTGTCTCAAAACGTAAATAAATAAAATAAAATAATTTTAAATTCAATAAATAAATAAATAATCACACCAAGAATCTAGTTTACTGTGAAGGACTGTTGACTCCTTTGTACAAAATTTGACTAGACAGAGCCATGGCTTTGGATTGAAAATGCCAGGACTAAGAAGGAAATCAAAGGAACTAGTAGTTACAGAATGGATTTTACAAACCGCTTTATTGGAGAGTGTAAATTGCTTTCCCTGGAGTATAGACTTTAACTCACTGTCCCCTGGAAAGCACTAAAGGTTGTTCATAAACCCAACCTGTCAGCTCTGCTGAGCATCAGGGGGCAGACTATAAGAGTGAGTGACTGCATAACCTGTCGGGGGCTCCCTGAAAGTAGAGTTTTTCGGGAGTTAGAGATAGGCCAGAGGGATAAATGTTTTGCAAGATAATAATGACAACAATAAGAAAAATAATAATTCTCCATGAAAAATACAGCTTGTCACTCACGGTTTATCTTCTCATGTGTGAGAAAGCTGTTAGAGTGATGACTTTTGATGGAAAATTACAGGCATTTGAATGAAATAAAGGAACTGGGAGGTTATAAAATAAATTTCACTATTTTGGTGAAGGTAGGGGGGTGCCTAAATCTCTTTATTGGAAATATATACCTGAATCGCTATCCCCTGGAGAGCCCTTGAGGGTATATGGTCTCAATATTGGGGGAGAATGTGCACAAACCCAGCCTGCCTAACAACTATAATATAGGTTAAGGGGTTGACTGTTTTCATAAGAGTCACCATGTATCCAGTCCCAGGGTTTAAAGTGAAGTTTCTTAGAATTTAAAAGTTGACTAGGCTGGGTCCAGTGGCTCACGCCTGTAATCTTAGCACTCTGGGAGTCTGAGGCAAGTGGATGGCTTGAGCTAAGGAGTTTGAGAGCAACCTAAGCAAGAGCAAGCCCCCGACACTACTAAAAATAGAAAAACAGGCATTGTGGTGGGCCATTATAGTCCCAGCTATTCAGGAGGCTGAGACAAGAGGAGGTTAAGGCGACAGGATCACTTGAGCCCAGGAGTTTGAGGTTGCTATGAGCTGTGACACCACAGTACTCTGACCTGAGACACCAAAGTGAGACTCTGTCTCAAAAAGTAAAATAAAATTAAATTAAAAATAAAAATAAAAATAGACCAGAGGGAAAATAGTGGCTCAGAGCCCAGACTTGGAAATCAGACTAAACAGGATTTGATTCTTGACTTTATCCCCGTAGGCAAAGTGATATCACCTCCCTGAATCTCAGTTTATGCATCTGTAAAATGGGCACAGTGTTAGCTCTCCCCAAACCGGTTGCCATGAGGGTTACATTCAAGGACATGCTCTCTTCCTCTATTGTCATTGTCACAAAAAGGGTAACGTCTTTTTCTCTTGCCATGTTTCCATTGTTGGAGCTCTGCGGAGAACCACCATAAAGAAAAGCAAGACAGATTTACTCAACCCTGAGGAGGCCGAGGATCAGCTGGCTGACATTGCCTCTGTGGGTGAGTCCCTTCATCTATAGCCTGGCAGTTATTTATAACTGATCACCCAAGAGATAGGAGGGCTAAGGCTTGAGAACCAGCCCTCCTAGGATTTGGGTATCAATTCTGCCCCTTATTACCTGTGTGTCCTGGGGCAGATTACATGATTATAGCAATAACAGCGTGCCCTTCTTGTCATATCATTGTGGGGATCCAATAAAGCATTAAGAACCAGTGCCTGGCAGAGACTGAGCACCCAGTAATTTTAGCTAATGTTTATTGGTCCCTCTGAAGTATTTCAGGGGGACCTGCTCTTATTAGATGCCTAATTCTGAGTAAGTCAGAAACAGAATCTCTACCCACCTGGAGCTCACAGACCAACACAGCAAATAGATATTAAACAGAAAATCATACAAATAAACTTACGATGGTAATAGCACTGCAGAGATGCTGCCCTGGACTTGGCCCACTCTGGAAGGGTAGGGCGTCATCAGGAAAGCCTTCTTGGAGGTGGCGGCATTCAAGCTGAGCACTGAAGGATGAGCAGGAGTTCACCACGGCAAACAAATGGGACTCAGACCTTTGCCACAGGTCCAAAGTTTGAGCGGGGAGGGGACATTTGTTCTTTTTCTTCTCTCCTCTCTATACTACTGATTCATGAAGTGAGACTGTGCTGCTTTTGGCCTTCACAGCAAGGAAGTATTGGGATCTTTCTGGAATGGGTTTCTCATAGTGGCTAAAAAAGCCTCCAGGCAGAGGAAATAAGGCTGGAATGAGATTGAAGGGAGTGGGAATTCAGGCTGTTTGGGGACTCACGAGGGGGGCAGCATGAGAACCAAAGGCTAGGAAGAGAAAGAGAAAAGGAGGGAGGGAGGGAGGCACAGGGAGGAGGGAAGTTAAGATACACATGTGTTTCTGATCCACAGACACATGGTGTTTTTAGATTCTACTTTTTTCACTCAACCCTAATTTATAACCTCGTTGCTGAATTTTGACATCATTTCCATTGTGATCACGTATCTCGTAAGGGTGGATTCACTACAGTTTGTTTAGCCATGGCTCTATTATCTCGTGTTTGAGCTGGTTCCAATATTTCTCTTACGAGGAGCACTGCTGTGCACATTTGTATACAATTACTCCCCCCCACCCTTTGGGCGTATTTCCTTGGGGATAATTATAGATCAAAGATATTAACAGCTTTTCAACTCATTATTCATGGAGCCATTCTGAGTATCAAAAACATGGAACCCATTTATAAACTTGCCAATTGCGCACATGTTCGCAGATTCCCCACCCTGGCCATCACATATTATTGATTTAATTTCCTTCCCCAGTTAAGTAGGCTTGTAATGATACCTTAAAGCTTGTTTTCATTTGAATTTTTAATTTCTAGCCAAACACGCTTTTCCTGGTAATGAAGAACTTATTCTATTTCCATATATGTATACATCTTTTTAATCTCCTTTAAGCAAGTGTCAAGAATTACGGCATTCAATCAATGTTTTCTGCATATGATCGGTTATGTCTGTCTCAGGTATTAGGTTGCTTCTTTTGTTGTTGTTTCTTTTTCTTTAGAGACAGAGTCTTGCTTTGCCACCCCAGCTATAGTGCAGCAGCATCATCGTCTCACTGAAACCTCAAACTCCTATGCTCAATTGATCCTTCTGCCTCAGCTTCCTGAGTAGCTGGGACTACAGGCATGCACTGCCACACCTGGCTAATTTTTTTTTTTTTTTTTTTTGAGACAGAGTCTTACTTTGTCACCCCCGGTAGAGTACTGTGGTGTCACAGCTTACGCTAACCTCAAACTCTCATCCTCAAGTGATTGTCTTGCCTCAGCCTCCTAAGTAGCTGGCACTACAGGTGCCCACCACAATACCCAGCTGTTTTTAGACATGGGGTCTTACTCTGGCTCAGGCTGGTCTCCAACCTGTGAGCTCAGGCAATCCACCCTCCTTAGCCTCCCAGGGTGCTAGGATTACAAGTGTGAGCCACCACACCTGGCCTTAATTTTCTATTTTTAGTACAGACTGGGTCTTGTTCCTGCTCAAGCCAGTCTTGAACTCCTGGCCTCAAGCAGTCGTCCCTTCCCAGTCTCCCAGAGTGCTATACTTCTGTTTTTAAAATCTGTTTTGTTGTATTTTGATAGGCAAACTTTCTTTTAATCATACCACATTTATTGAATGCCAACACTGGAAAAAAAATTGGGTGCCCAAGATAGTATCTTCTCTATGGATAAGACAGGATGCCTGCCCTTACTTAACAGGGAGATATCATCTTTCAACAATCATTCTTTTAAGATGAAAAAATAATACTGCCCAGTTGGGCAAGGATGTGGGGAAATGGACTCTCAAATACAGTGGCAGGAGTGTAAATTTGCAGCATTTCAAGTGTATGATTTGACATTATTCAATTATAGATGTTTACGATATGGTGGCTCACACCTGTAATCCCAGCATTTCAGGAAGCCAAGACAGGAAGATCACTTGAGACCAGGAGTTCACAACTAGCTTGGACAACATAGCAAGACCCCTCTCTACATGTAAAAATTACCCAATTTTTGGTTGTGTGTGCCTGTAGCCTCAGCTATTTGGAAGGCTAAGACAGGAGGATCACTTGAGCTAAGAGTTTGAGGTTGCTGTGAGTTATGATGATGCCACTACACTCTAGCCTAGGCAATAGGGCAAGACCCTGTCTCAAAAAAATTACAGATATTGATATTTATTGACTTAGCGGTACCACTTCAAAACAATTTCTTCACATGTGCAAAAAATCTGTATTTCAGCCTTTTCTTAGCAGTGTTCTGGTGTTCAAAAAAGTGAAAAACAGAGACAACTCATATGCTTCGCAGTAGGTGGAGAAGATGGCTAAAGAAATTATAGTTAGCTGGGTGAGGTGGCTCCTGCCTGTAATCCTTGCACTCTGGGAGGCCAAGGCGGGAGGAGCACTTGAGCTCAGGAGTTCAAGACTAGCCTGAGTAAGAGCGAGACCCCATCTCTACTAAAAATAGAAAAATTAGCCAGGCATTGTGGCGGGCACCTGTAGTCCCAGCTATTAAAGAGGCTAAGGCAGGCGGATGACTTGAACCCAGGAGTTTGAAGTTGCTGTGAGCTAGGCTGATGACACTGTACTCTGGCCTGGGTGACAGAGCAGCATTCTGTCTCAAAAAAGAAGAAAAAGCAAAAAATTAATTGTAGCGAAGGTTGAGTATCTCTTATAGGAAATGCTTTGGACCAGAAGTATTTTGGATTTCAAACTTTTCAGATTTTGGAATATTTGCATAATGAGATATCTTCCGAATGAGACCCAAGTCTAAACATGAAATTCATTTGTGTTTCATATAAGCCTATTAGATATTTTTAATACTTGTGTGCATGAAACAAAGTTGATGTACGTTGTACCTTCAAAAAGCAAAGGTGTCACTGTCTCAGCCACTCACGTGGACAGTCTATAGTTGTCTGACATCACCATTGTTCCTGACTCTGAATTTATATACTACCGATAAGCAATCATTTTCTTATACTTACTTTTGAAGAGAGTAACTTTTTGTTACTTTTGAAATAAAAAAATTAAGTTTAAAGTTGCTTAAAAACAGCAGAGACTAATTATAAGGAATTACAGCCCAGGAGATTGAGGCTACAATGAGTTGTGATTGTACAACTGCACTCTAGCCTGGGCAACAAAGTGAGACCCTCTCTCTTAAAAAAAAAAAAAGAAAGAAAGAAAAAAAGAAAGAAAGACAAAGGAACGGTGGAGCAGTGCCAATGGCTCAAGAAGTAGGGCACCAGCCCCATATGCTGGAGGTGGTGGGTTCAGACCCAGCCCCAACCAAAAACTGGAAAAAAAAAAAGGGAACTGTTACCAGCAATCCAACAATTATATGGGGATACAGGGCAGGAAGGAATATGGTGTAAAATCAAGGAAGACTTCAGGAAAGAGGTGTTTTAAACTGGGCTTCCCCTGTGGGTGGGAGTAGTATGTGAGTTTACTCAGACTAAGCAGCTTAAACCATAGAAATTTACCGTCTGAAAGTTGTAGAGGCTGGCAGCCCAAGATCAAGGTGTTGGTGGGGCTGATTTCTTAAGAGGCATCTCTCCTTGGCTTATAAATTGCCATCTTCTCCCTATGTCTTCACATGGTCAACCCTCTGTGCATGTCTGTGTCCTAATCTCTTCTTTTTTAAGGACACCAGTCATACTGGATTATAGCCACCTTAAAGACTTCATTTACCTTGATTAGCTCTGTAAAGACAGCCACATACTGAGGTACTGGGAGTTAGTACCATCAACATGTGAATTAAGGGGGGAGGACACAGTTCAGCCCGTAACCAGGGATAATTCTAAGATGCCTGGAGAGATATTCTCAGAGAGTTTCTGTGTGTAAGACCTTGTTCTTGAATTTGTGGCTGACAGAAGAAAACTTGCTAAACAGAGAATCCGTTGTCTAGGTATGCATTTAATAAAGAAGAGATTTTAAATGGCCGGGTACAGTAACTCGCACCTGTAATCCCAGCACATTGGGAGGCTAGGCTCTAGCCTAGGCAACAGAGCAAGATCCTGCCTCTTAAGAAAATTATAATTAAGGGCCAGGGATGGAGAATCGTGCCTGTAATCCTAGCACTCTGGGAGGCCAAGGCGGGTGGATTACTTGAGCTCAGGAGTTCCAGACCAGCCTGAGCAAGAGCAGCACCCTCTATCTAAAAAAAAAAAAAACTGGCTGGACATTGTGGCAGGACCCTGTACTCCCAGCTGCTTGGGAGGCTAAGGCAAGAGGATTGCTTGAGCCTAGGAGTTTGAGGTTGTTATGAGCTGTGACACCATAGCACTTTACCCAGGGCAGAGTAAGACTGTCTCAAAGACTAAAAAACAAAAAAATAAAAAATTTGTAATTAATAGAAGTGATAGTACCTAGCTAACATGGGGCACAGCACCTAGGATGTGTTCAGTTAACAGTTCTCTCTCTCCCTCCCCGGTGAAGGGTATACCTGTAGTGAGATGTGTCTCCAGGCCAAGTGATCAGGAGAGATCCCTTCTATGACTGGCATATGGTTCTGAGTTCAGCTTCTGAGTTTGCAGTAGGGGATTACCTCCAAAATCATCGTGTGCCAGGCATCACACTAAGCTATATTAACTCATTTATGACTCTCTATGGTCCTACAAAACAGGAAGTGTCGTGTCTTCAATTTGCAGATGGAGGTAGTGGAGACCCAAGATGTAGGAGTAGGGCCTGGGGCATCCTGCCCACTGTGACATCTCTCTCTTTGTCTGCCTGTGGAGCTTCCCTATCCCAGAGTCACCTGACAGTTCCATTCCTCTTTGCCAAGTCCTTTGGAGACCGGCAGGTGTAGGCATATCTTTGGGAGCTGCAGGGAGTAGAGCCAGTAATGTCCAACTGGGCTGGGCCATGAGGACCTGTCCCTGGGGTCAAACAAGTTGTGGACATGAGAGAAGGGTCCTGGCCAGAGAGGAGGGGCATCCTTGAGAGGAGGCCACACCCACTGAGCCTGCCAACCGTGCTGGGTGGAAACATATCCCACCAGGACCCCAAGTTCTAGGAGTGGAGTGTGGTGACCAAGAGCATGTGCTCTGAGTCATCTTGTTACTTCTCATCCAGTTACCAGACCCCTGTCAATCTGTCTCAGTCTCCATTTCCTCAGCTGTGAAATGAGTACAATGCTGGTCCCTCCTTCCTAGGGTTGCAAGGAGGAGCAAGTATCCTATTCTGTAAAACGTGTTCCCCACAATGCCTGGTGCCTGCTAAACGTTTCATAAACGTTAGCTGTTGTAGTCATTCAAGGGAAGCCAAAATCCAGAGTTTTAAGGAAGAATCTCTCACTTTTTAAATGTGAACCAATAATTTCAACTTTCACAAACCCAGTATGAGCCATTATAGCTACTGGTGTGCTGCTTAAGTCTCTGCTGAGAATTTGCTAAGTGGAAGTGACTTTCTTCAAGGTGTTTGCTGTATCTGTTGCCTGGCAAGTGGGGTGGTTTCAGTAAATGTGCTGGGTGGATAAATGGGTGACTGGACAAATGGATGGATGAATGGATGTACAAATAAATGAATGAACAAATGATGATGAATGGATGGATAAATGAATGCATGAGCAAATGAATGAAGAACAAAGGAATGGATGAGTGAATGCATAAGTAAATGAATGACTGAACTAATAAAGAACAATAAAGAAATGAATGCAATTGAAGGTTTATAAGGAGAGATATTTTAGAAGATGAATTCATTCTGTCTAAAAGTGATCATTGCCCCTCCCCCAAAACCTGCCTCATTCAATGGCAACTTCATCCCTCCAGGGACTCACTGAAAACTGTGGCTATTCCCACTCTCTAACATCCACACTTGATCTATCAGCAAATGTTGAATCTACCTTAAATAATATATCCCAAATCCAGCCACTCTTCCTCCTTAGCCATCACCCAAGTCAGATCCCTATCATTGCTTGCCTGGACCTGTGCAATCATCTCCAAATGGTTTCCCACCTCTAGCCCTCACTTCTCATTGTCTGTTCCCCCCACAGCACGAGAGGAAACTCTGAACCCCTTAGTCAGGAATGTCCTTCTTCTGTTCAGAACCCTCCATAGGTCTCACCTCCCTCGGGGTAAAAACCAAAGTCCTCCCTTGTGGTCCACCAGGCCCTACATGACCTGCCCATCACCTCCCTACCCTTACCTCCCTCTCTTTCCCCTATCAACCACTTTTCTCTTTCCATCACACTGTTAACTTACTAATTTAGTAGGCCTGATGTCTGTCTCTTCCACCTAGAATGTCAGTGCTGGGAGAGCAGGGCTGACTTACCTAATGTATCCTGAGTGCCTGGGAAAGGGCCTAACACACAGTAGGTAACTGCTCAGTAAATGCTTAAGAGCAAAGATTTGTGCAGGCAGTAGACACACCTGACTTACTCCTTGGTGATCACTTCTCAAATGAAATGTTCATGGAAAACAGTCTTATTAATACCTAATGCTTGGAGGCTTCCCAAGCATGCTCTGTGCAGCTCTGTTGCCTGCCTCTATGTCAGGAGTACTGAACAGAGGGTTCTGCTTGATCTCTTCTGTGATGTGAGCCCTTAGACACATTGGACGTGGTTAGGAGTGGGGAACATGGAAAATTGGTGACAGAGTACCATCAGCCTCCCCATTGACACCCTGAGTTCTCATTGGTTACTTCCAATTCTGTTATTTTCAGGAACTTTGTCTTCTCATAAGCTCATTTCTGCAAAGCTAAGCCCATGGGTCATGATGATTCCCTTGGGCCAGAGGGCTTACTAGAAAGGTTAATGGATCCCTTGGCTAGGAACCTGCCTAAGCCTGATATTCTCCATCTTTTCCCTGGCAGGTTCTCCCTTCGCCCGAGCCAGCATTAAAAGTGCCAAGCTGGAGAACTCAACTTTTTTTCACAAAAAAGAGAGGAGGATGCGTTTCTATATCCGCCGCATGGTCAAAACTCAGGCCTTCTACTGGACTGTGCTCAGTCTGGTAGCCCTCAACACGCTGTGTGTTGCTATCGTTCACTACAACCAGCCCGAGTGGCTCTCCGACTTTCTTTGTGAGTACAGCCCGGTCCCACCCTTGGGACCCTGATCCCTTCCTCACACCCTTTTTTCTATTTCACTCTCTATTGTTACATGTTCTTTCCTTTGGTCCTCATGAAATCTGCTCTTCCATTTGGCCATTTCTAAAACTGGAACTGGGGTTAGTATTGTTGCTGCCACAACCATAGACCCCATCTCAGGCCTGAGAGCTAGAACCTAGAATTTAAACCACTAGATGCTCCTGTGATCCCTTTCTAAGAGAAAGCCATGGGGGTGCTAGTGAAAAGAATATTGGAAAATAGAGAAAAACAGTGAACACGAGACACCCCAAATAGAAACAGAAATGTAGGGCAGTGCCTGTGGCTCAGTGGCACCAGCCCCATATACTGAGGGTGACAGGTTCAAACCTGGCCCTGGCCAAACTGCAACCAAAAAAACACAGCTGGGCATTGTGGCAGACACCTGCAGTCCCAGCTACTAGGAAAGCTGAGGTAAGAGAATCGCTTAAGCCCAGGAGTTGGAGGTTGCTATGAGCTGTGATGCCACAGTACTCTACTGAGGGCGATAATGTGAGACTGTCTCTAAAAAAAAAAAAGAAAGAAGGCTCGGCGCCTATAGCTCAACCAGCTAAGGCGCCAGCCACGTACACCTAAGGTGGCGGGTTCGAATCCCCAGCCCGGACCCGCCA
>NW_003852522.1:1274770-1303258 GCF_000181295.1 Otolemur garnettii
CAAAAAAAAAAAAAAAAAAGAAACAGAAGTGTAGATATAATTTTTATGGATATCTCTGGGAATGTTAAAATAAGTTTTAGTTAAGAGATGAGAGGGGTGCCTTTGAAATAGGGAGTAGCTTATATGTTGTCCCCATTTTCTCTGCTTACTTCTGACTTCCTGTTTTCCCCTTTTTCTTTCAAACCTTTTGTTTCTTTCTTGCTTCATCTTCTGCCCCTTTCGTCTTCCTTATTCATTCCTAGAACATACCCCTCTAATAAGTATGAGAGTATCTTGCTCCCTTGGTGGGTACCAGAACCCCCAAGGGTTTGCTCTCTGGGCCTATTCCCAGGTTTCAGGAATTTACATGAGATGATATCAGTATTGAGGGCCAATATTGCAGGTGAGAAGTGGAGAAAGATGGGCAACATCTGACCAGGATTTAGAAAGTAAAGAGCTCTATGGAATCAATAAGAGTAGTGACGAGGCATTGAGGAGAGCAAGTGGATGCCCTAGCTCTGGTTTGTGGGCCCTAGGTGAGGACTTTTTGCCTACTGGTTCCCTCCTCTTACATCTATTGGTTTATCTGACTTATTCACTGCCCTTCTGATCTACTTCAGAATTGACCTATGACAGCCACAAAAGACAGTCTAGTCTAAGAGCCTAGTCCAGATCCTCATCTTCTTGTAACCCTCATTGTTCCCAGTCATGCTGGCTGGCAAACTCCCACCCCCTGCCCAGGACACCTCCCAGGGACCAGTTCTCCTTCCAAGAGCCCTGACCCAGTTCCAACCTTAATAATTACATTCAGTCCCTCTGGAGTCGCTTATAAATGAGGACTCTTTACTGCTTGTTTTAACTTCCTCTGGTAGTCTATTTTTAATCTTCCATATTCTCCCCTTTAATCGCCTTGTGCAGTCTGTCCTGGTTCAGAAACAGGGGATTGGGACATCCTGCCTGGGACCACTATACCTATAAAGGTCTTTTAATTGTTCCCATTTTCCAGTTGAGAAAACTGAGACAGAGAGAGGTTAAGTAACTTAATCAGGGTCACACAACTGTAAATGACAAAGCCAGGATTTGAAGCAAGGTGACCTGAATTCTGAAAGCCTGTCCTACCATGTGACTTTGGACAAGTCATTACCATCATCCATTCATCAAAGACATGTTCAATTATAAAGCAGTATTTTATGTGCCATTAAAAAATAAAACAATGCTGCCATCTAAACTAGGGCATGCCAATTTTAAAATATACTTTAACTTCAAAGATGTCAAAATGTTAACAAAAATGTTTCTATGTCTTGGAATCAGCATACATCTTGCTCTCATACTTGTTATCTGTACGTGGTAGAAACTGGACACCATGATCCTGAAAGTTCTTCTATACCCACCAATTCTATGGATAAAAAATCCCTTCAGGGTCTTATGAATCACTAGCTATCATGTTTTCATGGTAACTGGGGAACAAGATCTCAGAACCTCTTCAGTACTCCCAGAGTTGCTTCTGGTGGTTCTTGGAATGCACCAGATGTGATGAATAGATTTTCTTGCCTGATATTTTTGTTCTAGAGGCTCTAGGCCTCAGACATTGCCTCAGACATTAGGAGCTCAGACATTGCCTCAGACATTAGGAGCTCCTTAGAGTCCTACACATAAGAAGATATTTCAATGAGAAATGAGTGCTAAGGCTTTGACAGTTTAAAACACTTCTTAAAAAGCATGATATAGCATACCTAAGTTTGTCTAAGTTAGTGCTGGTATAACAAAATACCCAAGACTGGATAATTTAATGAGAAATTTATTTTCTCACCACTCTAGGGGCTGGGAAGTCCAAGATCAAGGCATAGCAGGTTTGGTTTTCTGGTAGAGGTTGCTGCCTGCTTCCAAGATAGCACCTTGAATATTCTATCCTGCAGAGGGAAGAACACCACTTTCCCACATGACAGAAGGCAGAAGGGCAAAAGGGACAGGCTTCCTAATCCCATTCATGAGGGCTCTACCCTCATGACTGATCACTTTCTGAAGGCCCCACCTTTTAATCCTTACATTGGCAATGAAGTTTTAACATGAATTTTGGAGGGCATAGCAACCATCAAATAGAGCTAGTTTTGTGGCCAGTAATTGTGAAATTCTTAGAAGATAATTTGAATTGTCTGTCTTTCCTTTTTGTATGCTTTCTTTCCCTCAGAACCCTCTGCTTCCTATCCATTAGGTGAATGCCCATGCCTTTCCTAATGCCTCATCTTCTTACCCTCTTTTATGCTTTCTTATCAAAGAACAAAAGGCTTTGGGCAAGTACAGGACCTCATGCCTGTGATCCTAGCACTTTAGGAGGCCAGAGGAGGATTACTTGACACCATAAGTATGAGACCACCCTGAGCAAGAAAGAGACTTCATCTGTACAAAAAATAGAAAAATTACCTA
This sequence comes from Otolemur garnettii, assembly GCF_000181295.1. NCBI lineage: Eukaryota > Metazoa > Chordata > Mammalia > Primates > Galagidae > Otolemur > Otolemur garnettii. Next base: position 1,277,174 of record NW_003852522.1, read on the forward strand.
GGCATGGTAGCATGTGCCTATAGTCCCAGTGACTCCAGAGTCTAAGGAGGAGAATTGCTTGAGCCCAGGAATTTGAGGTTGCTGTGAAGTATGAAGATGCCACTACTCTCTATCCTGGGCAACAGAGCGAGACCCTATCTCAAAAAAACAAAACAAGCAAAAAAAAAAAAAAAACAACTAAAAGTCTTTGTCTTGCTCAAGACTTTTTGTTTTCTTTTTTTTGTTGCAGTTTGGCAGGGGCCAGGTTCAAAGCCACCACCCTCAGTATATGGGGCTGGCACCCTACCCACTGAGCCTCAGTCGTCACCCTGCTCAAGACTTTTAAATCACCAGTAAGACAGGATTTCCAGGGAACATCAGATAACTTTTTCAAATTGAGAGAAAAGCCAGGCCTTAGATGGGTTGCCTGTGGTGCAACCAAGTACCTAATATCAGGATTACAAAAAGAACATCGTTATAATATCTATTTCTTTTTTTTTTTTTTTCATTGAAGCTTGGGCATGTAGAAGTTGATTAAGCATAATTCTTAGATCATGACACACTAGCATTAGGGGGCCATGCATGGCCCATTGTTATTTTGTTGATTAGTTCGTTATTTAATCAGTTCAGTTTTAAATGTAACAATTACCCAGGAGCCAACTAGTCAACAAAAAATCTAGGTTGAGACTCTGTCTCAAAAAAAATCTAGGTCCTTGGCAATAACCTACATTAAACCAGAGCAAAACCCACAAGATAAAGACCTGCTGAACTTTTTCCCACTCCTTTTAAGATTGGCCTGAGTTTGGCTGGTTGGTTGGAGGGTAGAGAACAATTGTTGCTCGTTTCTTTTAGCAGAAGAGAAACTAAGGCCCCTGGGAAAGAAGCCTTGCATAATCTTTGCCCAAGTCCACCAAAGACCATCGTCTCTCTCCCTGCCCGCCACACCAGGCAAAGGATAGGGCTGCTATTAAAAGGAAAATCAGAGTCACCTGGAACCCCTAACCCCAACAAGTCTAACCTCCTCTCTATTTCCTCCTTCTCCCTTATAGACTATGCAGAATTCATTTTCTTAGGACTCTTTATGTCCGAAATGTTTATAAAAATGTACGGGCTTGGGACGCGGCCTTACTTCCACTCTTCCTTCAACTGCTTTGACTGTGGGGTAAGTGTTCTGGCTTATAAGGAGTTCGTTTCTCCAGCTCTTGCCTAGAATGGCCGATACCCAGGAACATCAAAGGGGGAGAGGCTGGCCAGGCACTGTAGCTCATACCTGTAATCCTAGCACTCTGTGAGGCTGAGGTGGGAGCATCATTTGAGGTTAGGAGTTTGAGAGCAGCCTGTGAAAGAATAAGACCTCATCTTTACAAAAAATAGAAAAATTAGCTCGGTGTGGTGTCATGCACCGATAGTTCCAGCTCCTCAGGAGGCTGAGACAGGAGGATTCCCTGAGCCCAGGAATTAAAGGCTACAATGAGCTATAATCACACCACTGCACTCCAGCCAGGGCAACAGAGAGAGATTGTATCTCTAGAAAATAATAAAATAAGATAATGCCCTGAGCAGCCTTGTCTGTAGTAGTACCAAGCCCTAATACCCAAGTATCCCTTTGCAGGAGAACGGACAAGGAAGTCGTGGCATACCCATATAACAAAGTGCTCTGCCACAATGAAAAGCCACCAACAGCAGCCACATTCCACAGCAGGGGTGAATCTCACCCATGTCATATTGCACAAAAGGAAGAGGCACTGACAAAATGAGTCCATACAGCTCATGCAAAGTTCAAGTGGACAAAATTAAACTATATTATTTAGGGATGAATACTTTTAAAAGGCAAGGATCTCAAAAACATTATCCTCAGATAAAGAAACCAGACACGAAAGGTCACATATTGCATAATTCCATTTTTAGGAAATGTCCAGAACAGGCAAATCCATAGAGACAGAAAGTAGATTAGCGGTTGTCTGGGGCTGGGGGAGGGAGGAATCGGGAGTAACTGTTAATGGGGACAGAGCCTCCTTTGGGGGTGATGGAGAAGTTCTGGAACTAGACAAGAGGTGGTGGTTGCACAACATTGTGAATACACTAAATGCAACAGAATTGTGTACTTAAGAGTGGTAATTTTATGTTAGGTAAATTTCACCTCAATTTTTTTTAAAGGTTAAGGAAATGGTTATCATAAAATTCAGGTGGTTATGTCACAAGGTCTCTGGAAACTTCTGGGGTACTGACACATCCTAATTCTTGACATAGGAAGTAGCTGCATGGGCATTCACTTTGTAATTATGTGTGTTTGGGGAATTCTTAGGTCTGTGTGAGCTCTTAATTAAAAAAAAAAAAAAAAAAAAAGCAATGAAGCGGTCAGGGACCCCATACCCCGCTTCCATTCGGAGGGGAGAATTGGGATGGATTCCTGCAAGGTAAAGCCTAGGAAATGTCTGCAAGTTCGGGAGACCAGATGCCGTTCCTGGATAGGAGATGAGGTCCTATCTCATAGTAATTATCTTATGATAATGTTACAGGTTATCATTGGAAGCATCTTCGAAGTCATCTGGGCCGTCATAAAACCTGGCACATCCTTTGGAATCAGTGTGTTACGAGCTCTCAGGTTATTGCGTATTTTCAAAGTCACAAAGTAAGTCTTTGGGGTTCCTCAACATTGCATCAGGGGTAGGGATGGGTGATAAGGCGGGGCACCTCCAGAAAGTTGGGAAGGCGGGGGCTTCGCACCTCCTAGCTGACCCCCAGCTCCTATCTCCCTGGCCTGTCCTGATCCCTTGCTGGTCTCTGGGCAGGTACTGGGCATCTCTCAGAAACCTGGTCGTCTCTCTTCTCAACTCCATGAAATCCATCATCAGTCTGTTGTTCCTCCTTTTCTTGTTCATCGTCGTTTTCGCCCTTTTGGGAATGCAACTTTTCGGTGGCCAGTGAGTACTCTGCAGAATCTCTGACTTCTGCTCCCTTGGGGTGAGACTCAGGAACCCCACTTTCGGGACATCTGGAGACCCACATCCCCTCCACTATGCAGGCCGTCCTCTTTGTGGCCTGGTTGCCCCATTGCCATCACCTAGATGTGTGGGGCTCTAGATACTACTCAGGGTGTGTCCTGGAAACAGGGATGATGGAGATGTTTCCTTGGAGACAGGATGCTGAATGAAGCAAGCCCTCAGAGCAGCTGGGGTGAAGCTGATGTGAAATGTCTGTTTTCCTTGCAGGTTTAATTTTGATGAAGGGACTCCTCCCACCAACTTTGACACTTTTCCAGCAGCAATAATGACAGTGTTTCAGGTATGGCCTCCACCTGGCCCTGTGAGTGGACACTTCTTAGAATCAAAGATTAAAGCATCTGCCTAGTGTCCAAGGGGCTTCCCTGAGCTGCTCCTTCTCTACCTTGCTTTTCCACACTGTTTGAAAATACAGATTGAATTATTATTCAGATCTGGTGAGGAATGCCATTGAAAGGATAATTTGTTATACTCATGGATCCCAAAACAGAGGCAGACCATACCATGCAAGACCACAAAGGGAAACACCAGGTTGGGTAGGAGGCAAAAAGAGAGGGGAAAAGGGAGCAAGAGCCTTGCGAGAGGCACCATAAATGAGCTTAGGATTGGTTAGTCAGGATCATTTCAGTAGCCGCTGGGCCTGTCCCTCATTGTCTGGTACCTGGCCCTGGAGTGATTAGGGCAAGTGAATAAAGGCCTAGAGATAAAGGAGGTATTTGGAATATGGAGACTGTTTTGTTGGTTTGTATTTGGAAAGCATGCTCAGAGCTAAATTGTTTGCTAGTCCTATGAATTGGTTAGTGTTAGGAGGGGCTGTCCCCAGTGTCAGCAAGGCTCCAGATGTCAGAGCATTAGAATACAGAAAATAAAAGGCATGGCTCATACACCCACCCAAACATGAAGACACCCCAGTCTCATATTGCAGGGCAAAGGAATTGACCTTAAGTGGTGAGCCCAAATCAGCTTCTGCACCCATGTGGGCACATGCCCTGAGGTTTGGGACTGGCCCAGCTGGGACCTCCAGAAGGCTTTGCAGTAGATTCTTTCTCTTTGGGGAACAAAGAGTGTGTGCAAAATGTGACTTCACTTTCCCCTTCTCCTGGGGTGGCATTTTCTAATGAGACTCCTAGACAGGGGGCCAGAGAGGAGACCATCCATCCACGAAGGGAAGCTCTGAGCCCCCATGTGGCTGGTCATTAATAGTTCTGGTCACTCCCCAAGTATCTTCAGTTCAGATGTTTTTTCTCCCCCAGTCGCTATTCTGTCCTCTAAGAACAGGTGACAGTCCCATAAGCATTGTTGGTTATCACAACTGGGGGAAGATGTCTGCTGCTAGCATCTAGTGGGTGGAGATCAGGGGACACTGCTCAACGTTCTAAATGCACAGGACAGCCCCCACCACAGAGAAAATCCGTCCCTAAATATCAACAGTGCCAAGACTAATAAGCTAAGAAACCCTGCCTTAGCAGATTGATGTTCTGGGAGTTCTTTTACATGATCTTTATCTTCCTGGAAATATGGAAAAAAGGAAGGAAGTTGGATTTTATTTTAAGGAGTGCGTAAGTGGCATTCAAATATCCCCTTGGTTCTTTCAATACACATCAGTAAAACTTCTATCAATACCTCATGGTTTTTCCTGAGATTTTCTTTGGTAGTCTGGACCAAAGAAATCTAGTCGTACCAGTAGATTTTTTTTTTTTAGCCCGTGGTGGATAAATACACCAGCGGCCTCACCCTTAGGGGAGATGCCTTCCAGAGCTCACCAGTAAGACTGAGCCCCACTTACCCATGATGGTAACTTGCTAGCTAACATCCCCTTTATTTTCTGTATTTTCACTTCTCTCCCCTACTGTGCTTCCTGAGATCACCCCCTCCCAAATAAACCATGTGCATTTGAACCTTTGTTTCAGGGTCCACCTCAGGGGAACCTCCAAATGTGCCTCTGTGCTAATATTTATGTTCCTACATAATAGTTTATTTAATTATCACTATGACCACATATGGAATATAGGTTTAATGTTAAAATCCTGCCTTATTCTTCTCAGGATACCATAACAAAAATACCATAGACTAAGGTACACGTCTGCAATCCCAGAAACCCAGGTGGCTAAGGCAGGAGGATCAATTGAGCCCAGGAATCCAAGGCTACAGTGAGCTATGATAGCATCGCTGTACTGGCTATCAGCCTGGCTACTAGCCTGGTTAACAGATTGAGACCCTGTCTCAAAAAAAAATTTTTTTTAGTAAATAAATAATACCATAGGCACTGGGTGGCTTAAACAACAGACATTTATTTGTCAAAGTTCTGGAGGCTAGAAGTCCAATATTAAGGTGTTGGTAGGGTTGGTTCCTGGTGAGACTGACTGGTAGTCACCTTGCTGTGTCCTCAATCCCACCATGAAGGCTTCCTTCTATGAGTTTATCTAACCATAATTATATCCCAAAGACCCCATCTCCAGATACTATTCCATTGAAGGTTAGTACTTCAATACATAAATTTGGGAAGAGACAAAATTTAGTCCATTGCCTTAATCACATCAAAGAAGATGGAGTTACAGAAAGGTTTGTGATTCCCCCCAGGGTCACATTTTCCTAAAAGTCAAGCTAAGAGGCCCTCAATATAGTAAGGCCAGGCCTCTCCACCCGCAAAGGCGAGGAGTCTGGATCAGCAACCCAGGACAGGGTTGGGGATTGGTTGGGTAGATCTCGGCTCCACAGCTGTGTCTCCCAAGGGGCCTGCAGCTGAGAGGGGGGTTGGCTGTGTGTTTTATTCCTCCCCTTTCAGATCCTGACGGGCGAAGACTGGAACGAGGTCATGTATGATGGAATCAAGTCTCAGGGCGGTGTTCAGGGCGGCATGGTGTTCTCCATCTATTTCATCGTGCTAACACTCTTTGGGAACTGTATCCTTCATGGGAAGGGGCAGACCTGGGCCTCTGTCTGAGCCAGGAGGACAGGGAATTTGGAGCCCCAGATACCCAGGGTCCCTCTGATGGCTGCTTTCCCTGACTCAGACATTTGCAGACACCCTCCTGAACGTGTTCTTGGCCATCGCTGTGGACAATCTGGCCAACGCCCAGGAGCTCACTAAGGTGGAGGCGGAGGGAGAATGTTTCTGTGGCAAAGTTACCACCTGCTCATGGCAGATCAGGACAGTGGTGGGGGTGGGGGTGCAGGAAGAGGGTCAGAGCTTTTGCCCCAGATGCTTTCATGCTGGGGAGAAGGTGCTTCCACCCTCCACCCCAGAGACAGATACTCCCTAACCAAGCTGATTTTACAGCAAAGGGAAGGGAAAGGGGGAAGGCAGTAAGGTTACTGCAGGAAACAGATGGCAGACTAACAGGGAGTGGGCAGGGTGTCCGCGGAATGGTGTCACTCCTAGGCCAGCAAGCACTGTTAACCACCCTAGGCCACCCAGCTGAGGAAGAAGGGGCTGCCACAGGCTCTGTGACCTCAGAGGACCCAGAACCTTCTCAAGGCACAGATAGAGTAGCCAATAAATACCCCCACCCTTCTTCCCCCTCTGACCTCCTGCCAGAGCTTCCCACTAGCCAAACCCAGCATCTTAGGAGCAAGCTGCAGTTCAGCCCAAGCCTCTTCCCCCAAGGTCCCCCATCAAATTAAGAAAGCGTGTAACATGCACAGGGTCTTGCTGCCAGCCCAGGGGTCTCCCTCAGCTTCACAGCCCCATCCCCAGTGCCTGGAGGTATTTGGGACATGTTCATGAAACTGAACAGAACTGAGCAGCCACTGCCAAACCTCCATCTGCTGACCCTGGCAGGAGGGCAAGAGAGTTTCCCAGTCCCGGCTCCAACTAAGGAGGGAAAGGGAAGTCTCCACCATCCCAAGCACACGGCCTCAAGCCTGGTCACCTGCAGAGCTGGCTGGCATGGCTCATCTAGTCATGAGCTCATCCAAGTTCCAAGAGCCCATCTTTAGAGACTGGTATAGGAAAGAGCAGACACTAGGAAGTATAAGAGAAGGGAACAGAGAAAGTCCAGCTCATCTCTGGTGTGGGGGTGTGGACATTCCCCTCCAGATCCTTTTTCTTTCCTTCCATTTATCCCACAAGCATTTCTTGGACATTTACTTTGTGGCAGGCACCCTGATAAGCCCCTGATGTGTTTTTAATCTTATTTAATCCTCATAGAAAAGAGATGAATTCTGTGAACCCTACTTTACAGATTTCATTATTCAATAAGCATTTATTGTGCAACCAAAGCCCTGATCTAGGAGTCAGGGACACAGCAGTTGAACAAAAAAGACAAAACCCCTGCCTTCTTGGAGTGGGGATTCAAGTCAGGGAAACAGACAAGAACTAAGATAAATTTGTAAAGCTACATAGCTTCTCAGATGGTGGCAAATGCTAAAGAGAAAAAAGTGGAATAGGAAAAAGGCTGGGGAGAGTTGGAATTTTAGATGAAGAATGTGAAGCACACAGAGGTTAAGGGACTTGCCCAAGGTCACATGGCAGCTAAGTGGAGAAGCTGAGATTTGAACCCAGGCCATCTGGGTGTGAAACTTGTGCTCTTAACCACTATGCACCGGTTGCTTAAACTTGAGCATCTTGAAAATGCAGATTCCAGGGCCTGGCCTTAGTTCTGTAGAGGCTTTGAGAGCCTAGGAATCTGCATTTTCAGTGTTTCTGAGGCAGTTGGTCCAGGAACTTGGCTCTGAGAAATGCTGGGTGTGGTGTTAGGAGGGGGAAGAGGCCCTGGGAGAGCAGGGTGGCCACCCAGAGTGACCTCCACATTGTCACCGATGGTGTCCTGATCTGACCATTTCTGAGGTGGTAAGGTTGCTCCTTGCCGCAGAGAAGCTGCACATAGCGGGAGAGCTCCCGCAACAACGCATAGGGGGGTTTGTTTCGGGCTATTTCTTTCTCGTTGCTTTTTCTTTGCTTTTTCTTTGTTGGCTTTTCTGTTTTACGAATGAGGCCCTGCATGAAGGCTGAAGAAGGATTTAAAGTCCAAAAACGTCTTTTTCTGTATGTATTTTTTAAGACATCTTCCCCCATCCTCCTCCTCTCTGCACCTAACCATCAGCAAGCACCCTGGGCAGTCGGCTGTGGTCCAAGTTCCCTGCTCTCCCCTCCTGCTGCCTTCCTGTTGTGGGGGCTGGGAATATAAATTCCTCTCCTGATCCTCCTTTTGGGAGCTGTTGGCAATGCATGGCATGCGCCATAGAACGCCAGACTTTTCTGTATGTGAGGCTAGTTGGTGTTTTTTGAAAGTCGGTTCAGAGAGTTCAAATAGCTCAGCAGTATAGTGAGTGGGAAATCTTTGCATTGCCCTTTGTTCATTGAGATAGGAAGAGAATCTTTTCATGGGATAGGAAGAGAATCTTTTCCTCTTTGTTTTCTTCTGGCTGTGTGTTAAAATAGGGCTAATCATGAGCTGGATATCATACCTACACACACAGAAGATAGCAATATATTTAATGCCAGGTACCCATTATGGCTGGGGGTGGAGTGGTCTCAGTTCCGACTGGTCAACACTCAGGCCAAACCTGTTTTTAAATATTTCAAATGCTGTCCCTGCTCAACAACAGGGTCAAAAGTGAGGCCCCAAGGCCTAAATCATGTTTTGTGAACAGGGATCCCATATCCCTTTTAGGATGAACAAGAAGAAGAAGAGGCAGCCAACCAGAAACTGGCCCTACAGAAAGCCAAGGAGGTGGCAGAAGTGAGTCCTCTGTCTGCGGCCAACATGTCCATAGCTGTGTAAGTGCCCCCAATCCCTGGCATGGTACCCTGGCTCCTCAGCCCCCATACCCTCTCAAGTCACAGGTTTTGGGGGAGGGGGTGGTCCCTGACAGGGCCCAGCTTTAGGAAGAGATACCTCTGTTTTCCTACTCACTTTGCCTGAGTAAACATTTAGTTAGCACCTATTATGTGCCCAGCACTGTTCTAATTGCTGGGGCTACAGCATTACCAAAGGGTGGGGCTGGAGAGACATTAAACAAGATGAATAAGTAAATTACATATTGTGTTAGGTGATAGAACTATAGGAAGAGCTCAGCACCTGTAGCACAGTGGTTACAGCATCAGCCACACACACCAAGGGTAGCTGGCAGGTTCAAACCCAATGACAACTGCAACAAAAAAAAATAGCCAGGCGTTGTGGTGGGTGCCTGTATTCCCAGCTACTTGGGAGGCTAAGGCAAAAGACTCACTTAAGCCCAAGAATTTGAGCCATGGGGGAGGTTGGGGGAAGAGCATTCCAGGCTGAGGGAACAACATATGCAAAGGCCCCGAGGCAGGAATATACCTGATACATACATATATATACATATCTCTCTGAAACGCCTGATACATTTAAGGGAAGGTGGAGGACTCCAGTGTGGCTGGAATAGAGTAGGAAGGGGAGATAGTAGGGGGTGATGAAGGGAAGGAGGCGCAGTCAGATTACCCAGGGCCTTGTGGGGTAGAGAGAGTAACAGGGAGAACTTCAGTTTTTGCTCTCAGGCGAGTGGGAGCCATAGAGGGTACTTGAGTAGAGACGGGGAGGCACCTGCTGCAGATGCTTCCAGGCGCCCTCTGGCTACTGTGGGGAAGCTGATGTGGAGGCCAGGAGTTTCCCAGATGCTGGCTGGCCCAACATTGGTCTAAGCCCCTGCACCCTTCCCCTCACAGGAAGGAGCAACAGAAAAATCAGAAGCCAGCCAGGTCCGTGTGGGAACAGCGGACCAGCGAGATGCGCAAGCAGAATCTTCTGGCCAGCCGGGAGGCCCTGTACAACGAGATGGACCCCGACGAGCGCTGGAAGGCTTCCTACGCCCGGCATCTGCGGCCAGACATGAAGACCCACCTGGACCGGCCGCTGGTGGTGGACCCCCAGGAGAACCGCAACAACAACACCAACAAGAGCCGGGCGGCGGAGCCCACGGTGGACCAGCGCCTCGGCCAGCAACGCGCTGACGACTTCCTCAGGAAACAGGCCCGCTACCACGATCGGGCCCGGGACCCCAGCGGCTCGGCGGGCCTGGACGCGCGGAGGCCCTGGGCAGGCAGCCAGGAGGCCGAGCTGAGCCGGGAGGGTCCCTACGGCCGCGAGTCGGACCACCACGCCCGGGAGGGCTGCCCGGAGCAGCCGGGCTTCTGGGAGGGCGAGGCGGACCGGGGCAAGGCCGGGGACCCCCACCGGAGGCACGCTCACCGGCAGGGCGCCAGCAGGGAGAGCCGCAGCGGCTCCCCGCGCGGTGGAGCCGATGGGGAGCCCCGCCGGCATCGGGCCCACCGCAGGCCCGGGGAGGAGGGAGCGGAGGACAAGGCGGAGCGGAGGGCCCGGCACCGGGAAGGCAGCCGGCCAGCCCGGGGCGGTGAGGGCGAGGGACCGGAGGGTGGCGAACGCCGGCGGAGACACCGACATGGCACATACGACGCCGACGTGCGGAGGGAAGACAAAGAGCGCAGGCACCGAAGAAGAAAGTAAGTGGAAGCAACCTTGAATCCAGACAATGACAGTGATAATGATGACGATAATAATAAACAGCAAGGGGGCCAATGGTGGCTCATGCCTGTAATCCTAGCATTTGGGGAGGCTTAAGAGGGAGGATCACTTTAGGCCATGAGTTCGATACCAATAAGACCCTGTCTCTAGGGTCTTTAAAGATTAGCAGAACATAGTGGCATAATGTCAGCTACACGGAAGGCTGAAGCAGGAGGATCACTGGAGCCTAGAGTTTGAGGTTACTCTGAGCTATGCTGACACCACTGCACTCCAGCCTGGGCAACAGAACAAGACCCTGTCTCAAAAATAAACAGACAGCAGAGTATCACCTGCTGTATACCTGGAGGTCTCCAAAGAAATTCATTTACTCTTCTCCATAGATCCCAATCATAGCCCCTTTTCACAAATGGGAAAACTGAAGTTTTGTGCATTGAATAAGTGTCCTTGAACCCAGGATGTTTGGCACCAGAGGTCTTTGGCATCTCCGAGAAACTGAGAGAAGCCCCATACTCTCCAGAATTTTACAACTCTTCTGTGTCCTTGCTGTGTGACTTTTGGCAAGTGACTTCATTTCTCTGGACCTCTTTGTCTTCTCACCTGTGCAAGGGAAATAGTGGGATCTAATTGGACCGTTGCCAGGATTAAATGAGGTACAACATGCAGAGGGCTTGGAAGGGCAGCTGACACATAATAAGTGACATTGTAAATTTAGACCGTTTTTAGCCATTTTTAGTCAACTGTCTTCCTTACCTAATTCTGTTCTTGAAGGCATTGAAAAGCCACTCTGGACCTTCAGAACTGAAGGGAGAGTAGGGGTCAAGGTTTATGGAGCCATCTTCCAGACCAGAACCTTATCCATTCAGAACCAGCATCCTCTTTTTCATAGCAGTATTTTGTAACACTCCCTAGAAGATCCTACAGTGATTCTACACCCAGGGGCCCAACAACCTACATGTTGAAGTAGACATTGTCCTATTATGAATTAATGTCCCCTTAGTCTTCTTTTATATTTACAATTAGGGCATCATATGGATTTTTTTTTTTAATGATGTGCTTAAGTAATTCTGTTGTATGACATAAGGACAAGGCCAGCACTTCTCAAAATCCAGTGTGTGAATCTCCAGGAATCTTGATAAAATACAGATTATAACTCAGTAGGTCTTAGGCCTCAGGGGAGCCTGAGAGTTTATTTCTGATGAGCTCCCAGTGAGTCCAATGCTGCAGGTTCAGGGAGCCACACCTTCAGTAATGAGAATCTGGAAGACAAAGAATGAAGTAATTCTGACACAGGGAGACATACACATCACCACCAGGAGTGGGACAGGTACAAATGATGGCTGACTCGGAGTTGTGTGGACAATTCAAATCACATGAGGGGAGTTGCTATCAGTATCAAGATGTTCCAATATGGTGAACAACTCTTGGTAAAGTTTCAGACACAACAGAGTCTAGTCTTCCTTTTATGTATCTAATAACAGCCGCATTCCAGGGAAATGGAATGTATATTAAAAACATGGAAAAAACACTTTGTGTTTATATATAATAAAAGTTAGGTTAAAACTAATAGTTAAAGATAATTATAAACAAGAGTTGGAGACCAGCATGGGCAACTAGTAAGACCCCATCTCTACAAAAATAATTTTAAAGCTGGGCATGGTGGCAAGTACTTATAGTCCCAGCTACTTAGGAGGTTGAGACAGGAGGATCACTTGAGCCCAAGAGCTCGTGGCTGCAATAAACTATGATCATGCAAGACTGACTGTGATGGATCATCCCGTAATCCTTGCTGTCCAGAAGGCTCAAGTGGGTCACTTGAGCTCAGGAGTTCAAGACCAGCCTCAGCAAGGAGACCCTGTCTCTGATTAAAAAAAAAAAAAAAAAGTTGGGCATTGTGGGGGGCACCTGTAACTGTAACCCCAGCTACTTGGGAGGCTGAGGCAAAAGAGATCACTTGAGCCCAACCAAGAGTTTGAGGTCCCTGTGAGCTATGATGCCACAGCACTCTACCTAGCGTGACAGAGTTAGATTCGGTCTCAAAAAAAAAGGGAGTATAAAATAATAAGACGATTCCATTCTCTATTATAATGAAGCCAGTGGCCCTTGGAGGTCTGCCTTATTTTTCCTCTTATTTGGTCATTCCTTGGGTCTTTTTTGCAGACACACTCTGTTTTCTATTCTTCAGAGTATTGATAATATATACCTTTTTTTCTTTCTTGTTCACTTGTTCACTTCCCCTCCCATTTCTATCAGCATCTCTCTAGCTTTCACTGGCTCACCCCAGTGAAAAGAGGATGGCAGCACATTCTATTTCATATAATTCACTAGTTGCTGGCCCCAGATCCATTACACCAGGTGTCTGAGCCTAGTGGCATCCCAGGGTAACCAAAGTAAGGATGGAGCCTTTCCAGACACCCCTTAAAAATCTGTAGAGCTCAGAGCTTCTGCTACTCCCCTGAAGCCATGCAGTGCCTCCTGCCAGACCTGGCTGGGTAAAGAGAACATTCACAAAAGCCCGTTTTGCCCCAGAATTCACATCTCAGCTGTTTGCATCCTAGTTTCACCTGCATCTGTCACCATGACAACCCATTCTCCAAAAGGAGCAAGAAGAGAGATGCTGGACTTCCGAGCCTCACAGTTTATCCTGCATGGGGGCAGGGAGCACTTCATTCTTAAGCATTCTAGTTTTTTATTTTTTTATTTTTTGGAGACAGAGTCTCACTTTGTCACCCGTGGTAGAGTACTGTGGCATCACAGCTCCCAGCAACTTCAAACTCTTGGGCTCAAGTGATTCTCTTGCCTCAGCCTCCTGAGTAGCTAGGACTATAGATGCCTGCCACAATGCCCGGCTATTTTTAGAGATGAGGTCTCCTTCTGGCTCAGGCTGGTCTCGAACCTATGAGCTCAGGCGATGGACTCACCTTGGACTCCCAGAGTACTAGGAGGACAAACCACCATGCCCGGCCAAGCATTCTGCTTTTTATAATACCCCTTAGGGCCCCTTAGTAGTCTCCCTAGCACCCATACTACATAAACTCCATTTCATCACCCCATTTTCTTCTTAGAGTCTCTATGACCTGAATCCAACTCAGTCTTTTCCTAGCGGGTAATGCTGGGCAGATGACTTTGGCTCTCTGAACCTCAGTTTCCTCCTCTGTAAAATGGGGCTGATCATAATACCCACTCCAGGGTAATGGTTGTGGGGATTAAATGAGTTAATACATGAGATCTTCAGGACAATGGAGGCTGCTGTTCTCATTACCCTTCTTGGGTCTCAGGGCTGAATGTGCCCTAGGTAAGGTGTTCACAGCCCTCAGCAGAGGGATACTAACGCAGTTAGCTGGCAAAGGGATGCTGTTCAGGACAGGTGTTATGTAACCAGCCATGTATTCCACACAGATGATGCCAGATCCCTGGGAGGGAAGGTAGAGGGAAGGAACTCAATGTCAAAATTTTCTGCCCCTTTTGAGTTCTCCTTGGAGGCACTCTGGCAATGAAACCTCCTGAAGATTGAAATTAGGCTTCTGTAGCCTGAGCTTGTTAAAACTCCTCAACAAACAGAGCCTATAGAAACTCAATGAAGAAGTAAAAACCAGACAAAACAAAAACTTGTAGACACCCTTTCCATCCAAACAAGAGTGCACAATGATGTTTCTCTTATCAAATGTCCCTGTGACCTTCCCCATAGTCTCAGCTGCTGTGTTATTTAGTACAACCTCTTTAGATGGGAGCCAAAAGGCTTAGATTCTTCATGAAATTATAACTGAATGAGGCGTGCTATTTGGTAAGGATATTTCTCTCAAATGTAAACAGAGGATGCCAAAAAAAGTATATGTATTTTAAGAAAAAAACTGTATTAAAATTATAATACTGGGGCAGCACCTGTGGCTCAGTGGGTAGGGTGCTGGCCCCATATATCCAGGATGGCGGGTTCAAACCCTGCACCAGCCAAACTGCAACAAAAAATAGCTGGGCATTGTGGCAGGCACCTGTAGTCCCACCTACTCAGGAGGCTGAAGCAAGAGAATCAGCTAAGCCCAGGAGTTGGAGGTTGCAGTGATCTGTGATGCCACAGCACTCTACTGAGGGCAACGTAGTGAGACTCTGTCTCAAAAAAAGAAAAATTATAACATTCAATATGTACCGATAACTTTTATTATCTTGCATCTTGTAACTCTTATAATTGCAGAAATCAAATACAGACTCGGCGCCTGTGGCTCAAGTGGCTAAAGTGCCAACCACATACACCTAAGGTGGGGGGTTCGAATCCAGCCCGGGCCCACCAAAACAACAATGACAGCTGCAACCAAAAAATAGCCAGGCATTGTGGCGGGCGCCTATGGTCCCAGCTACTTGGGAGGCTGAGGCAGGAGACTCGCTTGTCCTAGGAGTTGGAGGTTGCTGTGAGCTGTGATGCCACGGCACTCTACCCAGGGGGACAGCTTGAGGCTGTCTCAAAAAAAAAAAGTCAAATATAATGTGAATATTGTGATTTTAATACAGTTTTTTCCTTTCTTAAAATGTGCGTACTTTTTTTGGCACCTTGTGTGTGTGTGTGTGTGTGTACAATAAAAATATTCCCAGCCAGATTTTTATCTGAGGTACAGCTTCTCAAAATGAATTCCAAGCAGGTTAAAATTAGGGACTTCTTTGTGGACTGTGCAAAATGTTGGCAAAATTCTTGTTTAGAATTTAGCTTTACCGGTACAGTTGACGCTCACCATATATCATGGTATACGTTTCCGTCTGCCAGCAGTCCTTAGCATCCCTTGGCTTATAGACGAATCACTCCAGTCTCTACCTTCATCTCTATATTTTCTTTTATCCTTCTCTTCGCATATGAGGACACTTGCCATTGGATTTAGAGCTCACCCTAATTCAAGAAGACCTTCTCTTCAGATTCATAACTTAATTACATCCACAAAGATCATTTTTCCCAAATAAGGTCACATTCATAGGTGCTAAGTGGACATATCTTTGAAGGGGCCACCATTCAACCTCCTACAGTCCCCCTCTGACCCCTAAAATCCACATCTATTCCACATGCAAAATATATTCGGCCTATCCTAACATTCCCAAAAGTCTTAACCCCTTGCAGCATCTGCTCAAAAGTCCCAAATCTTCTAAATCATCTTTGTCAGGTGTGGGTGAGACTCCAGGTGTGACTCTGGGTGTGTTCCATTTGGGGGCAAATTTCCTCTCTATCTGTGGACCTGGAAACTATAAGATAAAGTATCTTTATCTTTATTTCCAAAGTGCAATGGTGGGATGGGCATAGAATATACATCTGCATTCCAACAGGAAGGAACTAGAAGGGATGAAGAGGTCACTGATTCTAAGCAAGTACTAAAGCGGCAGGTATCAAGGGCTGGGAATAATCCTCTGTGACTCTCAGCTCATTAACACATTTAGCCTTACAGTGACTCAGTGAAGTTACCACCCCCATATTATGGATAAGGAATCAAAGCTGCATAACTCACCAGGGATTACATAGCCGATAAGCTCTAGGATCATCACTGTAGTCTCCAGGGTAGAAGTAAAGTTCTATTCCTGTTACCCCTAGTTTTAAAGTGAGGAAATGGCTGGACACAAATGGCTCGTGCCTATAATCCCTAACACTTTGGATGGCCAAGGTAGGAGGCTGCTTGAGTCCAGGACTTCAAGACCATCCTGAACAACACAGTAAGACCACATCTCTATAAAAAATTTAAAAATTAGCAGGGTGGGCTCAGCACCTGTAGCTCAAGTGGCTTAAGACACCAGCCACATACACCAGAGCCGATGGATTTGAATCCAGCCCAGGCCTGCCAAACAACAATGACAACTACAACTAAAAAAAAAAAAAAAATGCCAGGAGTTGTGGTGGGTGCCTGTAGTCCCAGCTACTTGGGAGACTGAAGCAGGAGAATCGCTTGAGTCCAGGAGTTGGAGGTTTCTGTGAGCTGTGACACCACAGCACTCTACCCAGGTGACAGCTTGAGGCTCTGTCTCAAATGAAAAAAAAAAAAAATAGCAGGGTGTGGTGGTGCATGCTAGCAGTTCCAGCTGCTCAGGAGTCAGAGGAGAAAGGATCACCTGAGCCAGGAATTCCAGACTACAGTGAGATACGATTGCACCACTACACTCCAGCCTGGCAACACAACAGACCCCATCTCTTTTTAAAAAATAACTTTTTCCCAAAAATGAGGGAACTAAAGCTCAGAGAGGTTAATTAAACTATACAAGGTCACATAGCCAGTAAGTGGCATTGCAGGGACTCAAACCCAGGTCAGTCTCCACCCAAATTCCAATCCAGTAACCCACGCACGTAACTGAGAAGGAAGGCATTTGGTTGGAGCTGCTGCTTTCCCTGTGTGGCCTCAGAGAAACAATGGAACTGCCTCAGTTTCTCTTTCCGAAAAGTATTAATAGAAGCATCGCACTTACCTACTTCATTCTGAAAATAAATTAGCTCATCTCTCTTCCACTTACTAAAAACACTGGACTTTTGCAAGTTAAAATGCAAAAATAAAAGAAGGAAGATGGTGCCAACAGGAGTCCCTCTGGCATCCTTGGCTTGTAGACACATCACTCCAATCTCTACTTCCATCTCCATATTTTCTTCCTGGAGAAGAAAAACCAGCCCTTTTTTTTAAGTGGATTTGTGGGTTCCAGATTGGGGAATGAGGCCAGTGCTGTCCAGACATCTGTAGTCTATAGTACCAGACTGACTGGTCAGTATCAGCAGGGCCATGACTCCTGAGTGACTGTCTGTCTCTCTGGGGATGTCCATGCAGAGGGTAGATACCCATGATTTGGGGGAAAGAAGGGTTGTTGGGAGAACTAGGCCTGTGGGACCTCTTCTGGGGCCTTAGTGTCCTCATCTGAAAAATGGGGGCATTCATTTATCATTTGATAATGTTACCAAACATTTACTGTGTGCCACGCCTGGACTGGGTGCTGAAAGCTCAGGTATGAATGAGAGAGAGAAATAAACCTCTTCCCTCTTGGAGCGGACATCATGGTGGACATTGAGGTAGCAAGGACCCTTAACATTTTTTTTTTTTTTTTTGAGACAGTCTCTCAGTGTGTCGCCTAGGCTGCAGTACAGTGCCATCCTCACAGCTTACTGCAGCTTTGAACTCCTGGGCTCAACCAATCCTCCCACCTCAGCCTCCTGAGTAGCTATGGCCACAGGAGCATGCCACCACACCCTACTTTTTTTTTCTTTTTTTCATAGAGATAGGGTCTCACTCTCTCATCCTGGCTGGAAGGCAGGGCCATGATTATAGCTCACTGCAGCCTCGAACTCTTGGCCTCAGGCAATCCTTCTGCCTCAGCCTCCCAAAGTCCTGGGGTTATAGGTGTGAGCTGGACCCTCAATGTTACTTTTTTACATTTTTTTACTTCTTCCAAATGCTCTGAGTGCTCAGGCACTTCACTTGTCACCTCTGATTATGTGGTATTAAGTATTTGAGTAATGGAGGCCCCAGACCTCTCCCCACTTCATCTCTCCAACTCTCCATTTCCAGCCACACCAACCTCCTGGCTGCTTCTGAAACTCAGCAAGTTCCTCTCTACCTCAGGGCCTTGCACTTGCTGTTGCCCCTGCCTGGACTGTTTTTCCCTTGATCTTCCCATGCCTCACGCCCTCCTTTCATTCTGCTGGCCCCTTCCTTTGTCACCCCCAGCAAGAGGCCTTCCTTGAGTGTCTAAAGTACCTGACTCCTGCCTCCTATTCATTCTTCAGGCCCCCACAGTTGGGTCCCCATGAGAAATTATCTTGGTCATTTACCAGCTGTGTAGCCTTAGGCAAGTGACTTAACCTCTCTGAGCTTTGGTTTCATCATGTATAAGTTAGTGCTAGTCATTGTACCTCTTAGGGCTGAAGATAGAGAAATTATTACAGGTCAAGTGCTTAGAACAGTCCCTTACACTTTGTATTACTGAGATGTTTGTACTATTATTTCTATTGTTATTTTTTACCATGATTCAGTGTATATATGGCCTGCCTCCCTTAACTAGAACATTATCAGGGAACATACATATTATAGGCTTTTAAAGCCACGAGGCAGTTCCTCCACCCCTTGAAGAGATGGTGTTCATGCATCTTTCTTCAAGAGCAGATAAGCATTTAGAAATGTTATGTACTCCAGTCCTCCCGGGAGCTCATGGGAGACATGTAGGCTAAGTCAGGAAGCTTTAAGTTGGAACAAGAGATGTAGGCTCTAGCAAAAGTTTCTTTTCCCTTCTGATTTGTAGACCCTTTTGCTCCCAAGGGAGAGGCTTCTTTCCCCCAGACCAGAACCTGGGAGGGTGGGCAGTTACACCCTCATAGAGTTCATGTCTTCTGTGCATTTGTAAAACCCTTAGAGTTCTAAAGATATAAGATGATAAGGGGCCCTATAATCCTAATACTTTAGGAAGCCAAACAGGAGGATCGCTTGGGGCTAGGAGTTTCAGACCAGCCTGAGCAAGAGCAAGACCCAGTCTCTACTAAAAATAGAAAAATTAGCTGGGTGTGGTGGTGGGCATCTGTAGTCCCAGCTACGAGGGAGGCTGAGGCAGGAAGCTTGAGCCCAGGCATCTGAAGTTGCAGTGAGCTATGATTACACCACTGCATTCTAGCCCAAACAACAGAGTGAGACACTGTCTCAAAAATTAAAGAAAGAATAGGCTCGGCGCCCATGGCTCAGTGGTTATGGTGCCAGGCAGGCTGACCGGTTCAAGTCTGGCCCAGGCCAGCTAAAACAGCAACGACAACTGCAACAAGAAAATAGCCAGGCGTTATGGTGGTCACTTGGTAGTCCCAGCTACGAGGGACGCTGAGGCAAGAGAATCACTTAACCCAAGAGTTCGGGGTTGGTGTGAGCTGTGAAACCACGGCACTCTACCAAGGGCAACATAATGAGACTCTGTCTCAAAAAAAGAAAGAAAGAAAAAAAGAGTGAAGATCTGTGAATGGGCAAGGAAAAGTCTTTATATATGTGCAAAAATCAAATGGGCCCTTTGCAATGCCAGGTACTGGAGAGCTTTGGGACACGCCTTCTCTGTGACCAAGTTGTACCCTTGAATGTTAGAATCTTAGGCAGGATCCAGAAATGTTGCCCTGGTCCCCTAACTCAGTTGTGGGTTCTTGCCTTCCTCAGAGAAACCCAGGGCTCTGGGGTACCCATGTCTGGCCCCAACCTGTCAACTACCCGGCCAATCCAACAGGACCTGGGCCGCCAAGACCCGCCCCTGGCCGAGGACATTGACAACATGAAGAACAACAAGCTGGCCACTGCAGAGTCAGCCAGTCCCCACGACAGCCTCAGCCACTCCGGCCTGCCCCAGAGCCCAGCCAAGATGGGGAACAGCACGGACCCTGGCCCCATGCCAGTCCTCCCCACCATGGTCACCAACCCCCAGAACACTGCTGCCAGCCGCCGGACACCCAACAACCCGGGGAACCCATCCAACCCTGGCCCCCCCAAGACCCCTGAGAACAGCCTTATTGTCACCAACCCCAGCAGCACCCAGACCAACTCAGCTAAGACTGCCAGGAAACCCGACCACACCACGGTGGACATCCCCCCAGCCTGCCCACCCCCACTCAACCACACCGTCGTCCAAGGTGAGACCGTCCACCCTCACACATCTCTGACAGGGATCAGGCATCCCTGGAGCCAGGCTTCCTGGGCTCTGTCCCCAGAGGCTCTTCTGAGTGACCTGGAAAATGGGTACAGATATAGGTGCTATCCCACAGTGCTATGGGAAGATTCAAGGGGATAATATGTATATAATGCCTGGCACACAGACATGCTCCTAGGGTCAGTGATATTTCCTGAATCCTTCATTTTCTTACAGAAGCCAGGAGGCCACCATATTTGAGGAGCAATGGCTTCCTCTAATGGAAATTTGGTGGGTCAGGTGATTTCAAGAAGGAAATAAGGAAGGGAGAGAGGGAGAACAGGAGGGGGGAAGGAAGGAAAAAAAGAAAGAAGGGCGGGAGGGGTATAAAATTAGCCAGGTGTTGTGGTGTGCACCTATAGTCCCAGCTACTTGGGAGGCCGAGACAGGAGGATTGCTTGAGTCCAGAGCTCAAGTTTGCAGTGAGCTATCATCATACCACTACACTTCAGCCTGGGCAAGACTCTTATCACTTAAAAAAGAACCACTCTATCTTTAAAGAAAAACTATAAAAGACAGATAATAAACTTTAATAATACACTGTTTTGCCCCAAATTCTATTTATCCAAAGTATGACACATGTACTTCCAATATATAATGAATATTTTTAAGATTATTAACAAAATATTTTATATTTTTTTTCTCGGAATCTGGCATTTGTTTTATATTTATAGCACGTCCCATTTGATTGGTCAAATTTCTGGTGTCCAGTAACCACATGGGGCCAATGGCTGCCATGTTGGACAGAATAGGTTTAGACTTCTGAGGGATTGGCAGGTTTGGCCCCTGTGAAATCAGGATCAGAGGAGCACGGAGGAATTTAAAGTTGAACCACTGAGCCAATTATTTCCAAAGATTATAACAGTAGCTCAGTTGCTGTAGGGTCTGTTCTGTGCAAAAGATTTCCATGGGTTTGCACAATAAGTGCTTACCACACTCCTAAGAGATTGATCTTGTCACTGTGCCCATTTTACAGATGAAGAAACTGAGGTTCAGAGAGACTCAGCCCGCCCACACACACAGAATTAAGCTATGGAATTGGTGCTCCAGAGGCTGAGGTCTCCTTACCCTAGTCAGGAAAAGGGAACTACTGCAGGGAAAACCCTGCAGTTCATGGGAAAGCTCAGTATTTCCACCTGTAAAGTGGGTCTACTGGCATTCTCCCCACCTGCCTCCAAGTGACAGTACAAAGGTCAAACAGGATAGGGGCATGTCTGTGATCATATCCCATGAAGGACCCACTAGACTCAAGGTTATAGAGTGGTTGAGAGCAGGCACTCTAGGGCCAGGCTTCCCAGGTTCAAATCCCAACCTTGCCACTTCTGGCTTTGTGACCTTAAACAAGTCACTTCATTTCTCTGTGCCTCAATTTCCTTGTCTAAAAAATGAGGAATATAAAAGTACCAACCTCATAGGGTCATGTGAGGATTCAATGCCATGACATGATGCCTGGTACACAAGTAGGCACTTTATAAATGTCAGCTGCCTATTGCCTGCTCTGGGAGTGCACAGGAGCCCAAAGACTTGTGGGAAATCATGGAGGGAGCCCTGTGTTGGTTCTTGTCCCAACAGTGAACAAAAACGCCAACCCAGACCCACTGCCAAAAAAAGAGGAAGAGAAGAAGGAGGAGGAAGATGACCCTGGGGAAGACGGCCCTAAGCCCATGCCCCCCTACAGCTCCATGTTTATCCTGTCCACGACCAACCCGTGAGTATGGCCCGCGGCAAGGGCAGGGGAGCCTGGGGCCCCCACCAGGGTGGCAGAAGTCAGACTAGATAGAGGGTAATGGGGGAAAGCTGTCTGTCTCCAAGACCACCATCAGTCCAGGGGACCTGTGAACCAATTAAAAAATGATACTCCTTTCTTAAGTCACATAAGATGGGACTTTGTCATAATATACTGATTTTATTGGAAGAGGCCCTTTCTTGCCATCAGCTAGAAAATCACTGTCATAAATAAGCAAAGCTACACTGTCTGTGATGTGCCCCTTAGAAATGATTGCCTCATGTGTACAACCTGCACAGCTATACATGGCAGCTTTGGGCCTTGAGCACCATATTCTGAATTTCTGCTCTGCTAAGGTTTGGATTCTGGGCAGATGGTCTCTGAGTCCCATGGCCTTCTGTCTTGGGCATCTTTAAGGATAGGTTATATAGTGGAGAAATTTATCACACAAATGCCAGAGGTTGTTTTAGGATTGCATTTTTCCAAAGGGTGTATCTTGAAACCCTGATCTTTCCAAATGCTTCTTGACAAAGAAAAATCATGTCGAATCAAGTAGGGGAAAACTGCTTTCTATAATCTGCCCCTTGGAGACTTACCATACACTTTTTTTATTTAGTTGATTTTCCTGTTTTACTAAAGAAACACTTATGTGGTTCTTACTCAGGGCCAGGCACTGTTCTGAGTGTCTTAAATATATGCTTTTTAATTTTATTATAATAGTCCTATATGGTTGGTACTATGCTTCATTTGCCAATGACGAAACTGAGATCCAGAGAGGTAAAGTCACCTGCCTAAGGTCACATAGCAGGTGAATGGAAGAGCTGCAGTTGGAACCCAGACAAGCTGACTCTGCTGCCATTTATATGACCTTGTGACCTATTTATTATTAGCTCCACTTAAGAGGTTGAGTATTATTCCATTTGGCACATTAAAGGCTCATGACAAGGCTTACAACTTATAATTTCAGTAACTAACTTTCTAGAGCCCCTATCATGTGCCAGAAATATATTAGTTCTTTCAGTTCTCACAATCCTGTTAGGTAAGCACTATTATTATGGCCATTTTACAAATGAGGCACAGTGGGGATAAGTAACTTGCCCAAGGTCGCACTGCTAATTTAAAAACAAAGTAAGAGGCTTGGCACCTGTGGCTCAGGCGGCTAAAGCACCAGCCACATACACCAGAGCTGGTGGGTTTGAATCCAGCCCGGGCCTGCCAAACAACAATGACAACTGCAACCAAAAGATAGCTGGGCATTGTGGCAGGCGCCTGTGGTCCCAGCTACTTGGGAGGCTGAGGCAGGAGAATCGCTTAAGCCCAGGAGTTGGAGGTTGCTGTGAGCTGTGATGCCATGGCACTCTACCCAGGGGGCTAGCTTGAGGCTCTGTCTCAAAAAAATAAAAAAATAGGGCAGCGCCTATGGCTCAAAGGAGTAGGGCACCTGCCCCATATGCCAGAGGTGGCAGGTTCAAGCCCAGCCCCAGCCAAAAACTGCAAAATAAATAAATTAATTAGCTGATTAATTAAATTAAATAAAAACAAAATAAGAAAGAAAGAAATCTGCTTAACCCATAGATTCCCAATTTTGTTTGACACTAGGACATTTTATGCATGCATGAAAAAACTTTTACTCAACTTACTCCTCAAGGATCAAGGGCTTGGGGATCAAGATGTTCCACAATGGTTATTTGGGAGTGATAGGAACTTTGATAAATTGAGCATATGAATGTCTTCCATAGCCACTGTCTCCCACTGTCTTCTTGGTGTCCCAGGGCCCAGAGAGGGCCTCCAGCTAAATAGTTTAATAGTTTGTTGGGTATGGAGCCTTAGGAGTTGGAGATCTCAGGTAGTGGTTGGTGACATGAGGAAATTATAAAAGAAAGAAGTTTGTGAGCCGGTAGTCTGAGTGGACCTCTGCATGCCCACCTGTCTCCAACAGCCTTCGCCGCCTGTGCCATTACATCCTGAACCTGCGCTACTTTGAGATGTGCATCCTCATGGTCATTGCCATGAGCAGCATCGCCCTGGCCGCCGAGGACCCTGTGCAGCCCAATGCGCCAAGGAACAATGTGAGTCTCACTGAGCACATCCCTTCATAGCCTGGCTTCTCTGTCGTGGACCACTTTCTCTTGCATCCAGAAGCTCATTGCTAGGATCAAAGGGATGTTGGAGGCACCACCTAAGTATAGCCCCCATAGTTGCTGGTTGGGAGGGGAAACTGATTCCTTAAGGACACTCTGGAGCACAAGATATTCCTTGACAAGGCCATGGCTATGTGAGCCTGCTAGAGAGAAGGTGGCTCACAGTAGCTGAGATTAAAAATTGCCAGACTCCCTAATGGGGGCATGAGACTGGCAGGATGTGGATGTTTTCATATGCCCTGCATGGAATGGGAGGGACCTAATAAAACATTGTGACCTAAGGAAAATAATTTTTTTTCTAGTGTGGCAGTCAGTGTATTAATTGAGCCCCTGTTGTGTTCCAGGCACTCGGCATGCAGTAATCACTTAACCCTCACAAAATCCCTCCCAGATATTCCTGTTTGACCAGTGAGGAAACTGAGGCTCAGGGCAGGATATGAGTGGGTAGTATGTGACCGGTACAGGGTCACACAGCAGAATTCCAAGAATGTCCCACACACAGCTCCCACTGTCTGCATTTATTGAGCACCTCCTATGTGCCAGGGCTATATGAGTATCACCCCCGTTATTCCTGCCAAGCAGGAATGAGTGCATGATCATGGTTCACACAGGGAAACCAAGGCGCTAATAGTCAAGGGCACACTTCATCCATCCATATGTGAGCCAGCAGGCAGAGACCTGACCCCAGGGCCTGGCAGAGGCTAGACCGGTGATGCCTATTTCCCTAGCTCCCTCCTGCCATTGCTCCCTGCCAGCCCATAGCCAAAGGTGCAGTTTCTGCTGGTCAGAGGCTCCGTCACCCCAGCTAAGTAGGTTAGGACTCTGGCGACACTAACCATATCCATCAAGGCCGCTGGCAGCTTACCATGCGCTTTCGCTTCCTTCTCAGGCTCCCTTGGGACTGATGAGGGGAGGTAGAAGGAAATAATTAGAACAAAATTTATACCAGTGCAGACCTCACAGCTGCCCCACTTACTCCCTGCAGCCTGGTTTCCCCCAGAGGCCTCAGGGAACCAGGCCTGGGGTGGCCGTGTCCCAAGAAGCATCAGGAACACACCCATACCCCCGGCAACTGCAGGAGGCAGAAGCAAGAAGCCTTGTCTCTGACAGGAAGGACAAAGGCAAGGGGGGCCCAAGCAACCTTGCAGCTCCCAGGGTTGAAGGGAATCAGAGCAGGCCTCAGACCAGCTTCCACGGAACATTTGCAAAGTGTCAGCTCCCTGAGGCCCCTCCCAATTTATCTCTGTAAGGACACTGTGGCCTCTTATTGCTCACACCATGTAACCACCGTCCAAGACAGAAAGAGACCAAAGTGCCCCTGATGGCATGTGGCTTCCCAGTTCCTCCTGCCACCCTTCCACTACCTGCCTTCTTTCTACAACTGAGATTCTCAACCTGGGACAATGTCTGGAGACATTTGTGGTTGTCATGACAAGAGAGGGAAGGTGCTCCTGGCATCCAGTGTGTGGAGGCCAGAGATGCTACTCAACGCCCTGCATTGTCTGGGATGGCACCCCCCACAGAGCTGTCAGTAGCGCTAAGCAGACAAACCCTGACTTAGGTAACCAGGGCCCCAACTTCTGGAATGCGTGTTTCTCAGCTTTTCTCATTTTCCCATAAGCACGTTAATCTTCTTGTTTGTGTGTTTGTTTTTGAGACTGGGTCTCACTCTGTTGCCCAGGCCAGAGTGCAATGGCACAGTCATGGCTCACTGTAGCCTCAAACTCCTGGCCTCAAGTGATCCTCCTGTCTCAGCCTCCCAAAGTACTGAGATTACAGGCAGGCATGAGCCACACTTGGCCACATTTATAAACACTACAACTTACTTTTGTTCCTTTATAACATTGAATAAATGGGATACTTCTATGCCTTGCTTTTGCCACCCAGTATTATATCTGCCCTAAAATAAGCACATGTTGTTGCAGGTATCAGTGGACATTCTTTACCATGCTGTTTAATATTCACTATACGGCATGGTTCATTTATCCATCTCCCTGTTAATGGACTCTTGGATTGTTCCCAGGTTTGAAAACTGTCTCTGTACCCCTCCTCCCAACATGTTTCCTGGGATCCCCAGACAAGAATTTCTCTAGGGTATAAAACTAGAAATTGAGTTTCCAGGCTCAGCGCCTGTGGCT